>NC_088893.1:13950000-14250000 GCF_037157495.1 Lathamus discolor | reverse complement strand
AAGTGATGGAGGAGCATCATGCATATTAATGAACCTGCAGGAGCATTCAATAACCGCTTACTATCATCCTTCTGACAGGAGGCAAATGCATTATAAACACCCAACCATTGCTGGAGAGAGATGAAACTGGCCAGGCCATAGATTCACCCTCTCAACATATAAGGTGCCATAAATGACAGCTTTATTATAAGAAAAGGGAGGGAAATATTAGTTTGTCTAAACTGTGGCGGCTGAGCTGAGAAAAGCTCAAGAAAACAATGCCCCTATTACAGAGCCATGCATAACTCTTCAGGGGAATGGCTTCAGTGGTAGGAGACAAAGGGTTGTTGCATATCAGTTCTGATGCATGAACGCTCAAAATGAAAACAATTTACTCAGGCAGTCCAAGACTAAGCCTCTGTTCCATGAGGAGGATCTTGAACAATTAGTGGTTAGGAGCATAATGTGATTGAACTTCTGCATAGCGTTGAGCCTAAATGATTGTGGTAATTTCTTTTGCAAGAGGGATTTAAAAGAGAAACAGGAGCAAGAACTGTGGCAAAAGTTCTTGGCATTGCTGCTTCAAGTAGTAGCACCCTGTTCATTAGAGGTCTGTCTTACTGCCCCATGAGACATCTCTGAGGAGAGGACCGTTCTTCCACGTTGCTCCAAAAGGAGCTCACAGAATAGCCCTTCTCCTCAGGCACTGGCAGGGAGGCCTGCTGGCTAGAAACACATTAGCTGGTGCTGGTCACAAGAGGGCACTTGCACCCTTGCCAGAGATGCTGTTCTTGTCGAAGCATGAAGCAAAAGGTCGACACCAGTGCCTGCCTTTAAACAACTTGTGGAATTCAGTCCTGTGATGCTTAAAACATGTCTTCAGCCAAGCCATGCTCGTCAGACTGAGGGTGCAGTTAGACCACTCCGCTGTCAAACCATGGCCAAAATCTAATCTCACAGGGGCAGGGCAAGGAGCAGAGCCATATTATGTGGCAGTACTTCACCAACTCTTTGCCCATGGGTCAACCCCATGGTTCAGGGATTTCCAAGCCATGTGTGCTGGCATCTGGCAGTTTTCATTAAGGCCATAGCACTGCCAAGCATGGGTTGTGCCTTATTACTAGAGATAAAAACCCTTCTCTTCTGTAGTATCCCTGCTTTAATTTCACCTGAAAAAGATCATTGCAGGGCCAGTGGAAGAGGGCACCAGGAAGCACTGCCCTACTGTTTGCCCTTCTGGCGTGGGATGGGGAGCTGTGGGCTCCTGGTCTCTTGTCCCAGAAGATGTGGGACAGCCTCTTCTCAAGGTGACTGCAGGCTGTCTGTGCAGACTTAGGTGTTTACTGCCGGTGTTAACTCCGAGCTCTTGTAACTCTCTGCCTTTTTTGCTTGCTGTGAAAGGCTGTAATTGGTCAGCTGCTCACTTAATCCATGATGTATGTCTGCATTGCAGAGACATTCAAGGCTGCTATTAGTACCCAAGCTAACTAGCATGGCTGTTTGCAGCAGCACAGTCTCATTTAGCATGCTGTGTGGCAGTCCACGAGGTAGCTCTTAGCCTCCCCTATTCAGCACTTCCTGTCCCCAGAGATGGAAGTGTTTTTTCTCTATCAGATACTGTCATTCTACGGGTGAAAGCACCGTGCCCAGCACCAGCCACCATGAGGGTCCTGTTTGTCCCAGCAGGTATTCACCTTCAGCTGGAGGGAAGACATCCGTCCTGGGGATCCTCAGCACACCAAGAAGTTCTGCTTTGATGCCATTTCGCACAGCAGCCCTGTGACCCTCTATGACTGTCATGGAATGAAGGGGAACCAGCTCTGGAGATACCGAAAAGTGAGTGTGTTCTTATTGAAAGTGTCAACTTCAGTTGACAATTTTCCTTAAAATATCACCACTCCTGTTCTATTCCTTTTCTTCATGCAGCTGCAATAAGAGTCTGTTGCCATTGTGCCCTTAATTATCCTTGCTTAAAAAGAGGTGGATCCCCTGTTCCACCGCTTAGAAATGGTGAGGACTGTTTCTCCAGGCCTTACTAAGCAGAAGGACACTCTCCTTGCAGTCCTGCCCACGGCTGGCAATGAGGTGATGCAATACCCTTGCAAAACCTGTTTGCCAAGACGTGTGCTGTGTTTATTGGATTATTCTGAACACTAGAAGGTCATGCCAAAAGTACATAATTCATCCTCCTATTAAGAAGCACTTTCATGGGCAACAGGTAAAGAAGTTCTTGACTACATGCTTTGTCCTAGTAATTCATATGCTTAGGAGCAACTGCAGCAGCAGTTGCAACTCCAGCAACTCCAGCACTGTAGGCTGGAGAACCTAGTTTCCGACAGGGCTTTAGACCATCCCAGTGGAGGTGTGAGATGGGCTGGATGCTGTTGCAAGGGGTGGGACTGCACCTTGACAGTTGCTAACTAATTCAGTGTGGAACAACTTGTTCAGGTACATCTAAGTGACAAAATACCTTGGTTTTCTTGTGTTGATTTTAAGTCAGCTTTGCTTCTCTGCTCAGCAACCTCACATCACATTTCTCTTTCCCAGGACAAGACCCTCTACCATCCAGTAAGCAGCAGCTGTATGGACTGCAGTGAGAGTGACCGAAAGATCTTCATGAATAGCTGCAATCCCTCGTCTCCAACACAGCAGTGGATATTTGAACATACAAACTCAACCATCTTGGAAAAATTTAACAGAAATCTTGATCTTTGAGAGACTGAGGAAATACATCCATATATATATATATATTTTACAATTCTAGTTTTTACTGGGGAGGGTTACAAAAACTTTTTTTAAGAGTACTTTTTTTTAAACAGTGAATGAAGGTAAAAGGGAGACTCTCAGGAGAAGGTTAACTAGCAGGCCAGGCTTTATTGTGAAGATGCTGCATCCTTCTCTTCTGGGGATGGTGGAATGTTAAAGGCTTTGCGAGAGCCACTTCTGTGCTGAGACTGAACTGAAACTCTGATTTTAGAGGAGTCTGAATGCGATTGAAGCTGCTTTTTGTTTGCTTTATTTCCTACCTGGGTCTGGTGTTAAAGGATTTTGTTATCCAGGACTTTCTGTAACTGCTAAAAAGGTGGCCATGAGGGAAGATTGTGAGGGGAAAGAAGAGGTGGCCATAAGGAGGGATCATGAGGGGAGAGCAAGGGTAGCTGTGGGGTGTGAGGGGTGGCCATTGGGGGTGAGGGGCAGTCATGAGGGGAGAGCAGGGACAGCCGTGGGGTGTAAGGGGCAACCATGGGGGGTAGGGGCAGCAGCTATACAGTGTGGGCCACTATGGGGGGCATATGAGGGCTGGCTGCTTGTGGAGATCATGAGGGGCAGCCATCAGGGGAGATCTTGAGGGGAGATCAGTTAGCCCTTAGTGACGTGGTTTAGTGGTGGCCTTGGCAGTGCTGAGTTAATGGTTGTAGTTGATGATCTTAAAGGTCTTTTTCAACCTGGTTGGTTCTATGATTCTATACCACCTGCTGAAGCGTTCCCACAGAGGTGCTTTATCTTCCAAAGCCCGTATAAGTAAAATCTTGAAGATTTAATCCTTCTATCAAAAAAAAAGGCCATCAAAATATTAAATGATTTTTTTTCTTGCCCTAAACCAAAATATATTTCAATCAGTTGAGTATTATCACTTTCCAAATCACAGCTCTGATAAAGGAATGAGCTCTAGTGGAAGTGCAGCCGGGTGTTGGGAACAGCGCTGTAGTTATTAGTGATGAGGAATCTGCCTTTCTGGTCCATTTGCTTTGCAGTCAGTTTGTCATTCACTGTTGGATCTTCAAGGTGAAAGATGAGCAGGGGGGTATGAAGTAAGCACAGTTCTTACAGGTGAAGATTTTTGCTAAGAGCCTTTGAATATCAGGCTCCAAATTTGCCTCTTACTCAGAATCTTTCTAGCATGGGCACCTCTGGAGTTTTTCATAGTTTAATCGATTACATGAAGGCAACTTCCATTTTTCCTTTAGAGGTTTGAAAGCTAACTTAATTCACAGTTGGTATGAGCAGATTAGTTCAGGATAATTAAGTCAGGGCTGAAATTAGCTGTTGGTCTTTATCCATTTGTTCATCAGTGTGCAGCTTGTCGCAGTGGTGAGTCCTGTGGTCACTAGTGTTCTAGGCTTGTGCTATTTATCCCTCCTCTTTTCCCAGCATCCACAGCACTGGACACTTTCCTGTGATTGGAAATCTGTTTGCTTAAGCAGAGATATGGGATTGATGCGTGCGTGTCACTGGTACCCCAACCTCCAGTTAGCTGTGCAAGGTGTTACCCTTCTGGTTTGGCTGCAGGATGTGCCAGATACTGAACCAGAAAAATCTCATCCCAGAAGAGGTGTCTTTCTCATGTGAAGGCAAAGAGATTCCTGCCTAGTGTCAAGAAACAAGCAGGCTGTCTCCCTCTGCAGAGCTGCAGAAGAAGGGAGGTCTTTCTGATGTTGCCAATTGTAGGACCGTTGCCCATGTTTCAGATGTTTTTGAGGCCATGTAGTGCTGTGTCTGTCAACTGGGAACAAACTAGGACACAGCTATCTGCCTCTCAAGCCTGATGTGTTGACTGTAAGGCTCAAATTCTTTCCCACCTCTCTCATTCTCACAGCTGAGGCCACATGCTGACTTACGTGGTACATGCATTCACAAAGCAAGGGGAGCATGGGTACTGCATTACAGCGGGGACCAGGCTTTCCAAATGCATTGATATCTAACATTTTGGGAGTGAAAAAAGGCTGTAGGATTCCTTTGTGACAGTTGTACAGCAGTATTGCTATGGAAGTGAGGCCAGCATCAGAGTTGACATCTTATGCTCTCAGTAATTACAATATGTCATTAGGATCCCTTTTCATTTCTGTGGGAGACAGAACGACCTCCCAGTGCTTTGTGTCTGTTGATTTCCTTAAGTTATTAATGCTCTCATTAGTCTAGTGCTGACTATGGATCACTAGATGGTCTGACTAGATGTCTTTAAGAATGTTTTTATACCTGTGGAACAAGAAGCTGTCCATGAACAGTGATAGTTTAAAAGTGGGACACAATCAGCAGATTATAGGAATGGACTGTCGGTCATTCTGCTTGCGGCTTGCAATTGTGTGTGTCTTAGTTTCCTAATGAGAGGATTAGCTTCTGTTTGAGAAATGCATGGCTTGCTTTGTACTTGGGCTCACCTGGTGAAGAGAGTCCTCTCTGCTTGGCTTGCTGGGCGCTTGCTTCAGAGGGAGCTGCGGTAAGGAACAGGTCTTTTACCACTTAATGATCTTAATTTGGAGGGAAAGGAAAGCTCCTAGCAGTCTGCACTGAAAGATTAGATAATTGTTGAGGCAATTCCTGTTGTCAAAACCAACCACCACTACATGGAAACAGGAGCTTCAGCGAGAGTGGTCTTCCTGGGTGCTTCTCAGTACAGTTCATCTGATCTGTTCTCTGATGGTTTCGGATCTGAGTGTGATCAGTGCCTCACCAATTCTGACTTGGCTCACTGGGCTTTGAGCTATTAATTTATTTACATTAATTATACTTTTCAGTACCCTAGAGGCTTTGCTGACTAATAAGAAGACTTAATATAACCAGCCATCCACTGATTGAGAAATAGAGGCTGTATTTCATCATCTACGTCTTTAATTGAGCCTTTACTGGGTAATTATTCCAATTACTTTTGGTTATTTGTAAGACAGATTGCTAAAGCATGAACACATAAGTGAATCTTCACATCTGCATGCAAGTCAAGACTGGAGATTGAATATGCAAAATAAATGTTTTCATATCTTTCCCCCCAAAAGCATTCAAACACCCCTCTCTCCATGGCTGCATAAATTCTGCTGCTTTTAAGTATCAGGATCCCAGACAACAGGGGGATCCCTGGATGTGTGTTATGTTGCATGGTAATACTTCGATTTGTTCTGAAGCTGTTGTTGATTTATACTGGTGCTAATCTCTCAGGCCTACAGACAGAGTAATAGATTTGGGGCTCTGGTGTGTGCAAGGTGGCTTTTTTCATGCCTGGGAAATTTCCTTTTCCACATCGTAACAGAAGAACGTGTGAGCCTTACTGAAAGGGGAATTCAGCATCATTAAAATAAAGATGTGCCTTTTAAAATGTAAATGTACAGCAAATGCTTAAACTTGAACCATTTCCTAGTGCCTTGCTGGACAAGAGAGGAGAGGGAAAGGGGTTGGGAGGTAAGGATGGCAGAGAAAGCTTGACTTGTGCTGTGTTTGTGTGTGTTTTCTAATATGTCCAACTTGTAAGTGCAAAATCTGTGTGAACGACAGTAATTCTGAAGCTCTGGGGTTTCCTTTGTTAAATCAATACCAGTAATGACTTGGGGAAGGGGGATGTCACTCCTAGTAGGAAGACCTGGAAAGGATGGCAGCTTCTTCTTGGTACGCTGTAACAACCAAAGCTAGACCAGGGAGTGTCCCGGTTAGCTGTTGGATGTTCCACCTCATGGTGAAGGCTCATGCATTTCACCAGCATGCAAGATCCTGCATTTGATTTTCTGAGTATCCAAATCAGAAACCACAAACAGTCCCAAAGGCTGTTATAAAAAAAAGTCCCAAAGTGGAATTATAAAGCCACTGGATCTATGTGGTCTTAAATCTACTAGTCCAACTCTAAAGTCCTAATCCTGATTAGTGAGCAAGCAAATGTGAATTTCAACCACAAAACAAGACAAAACTGATAGAACTAATAGACTAAACCATTGTGATAACAGTAACAAATAGCTGTAGCCTCTAGGGGGGAGAAAGGAATTGGTTTCAAAATGCATTCTCCAGGATCTCGGTGATAGGTTTGTCTATTCCTTGTACTGCATGCGTTTTATCTGTAAAACTGGATGGTGCCTCTTGAATCAGTGTATATTTATTTTGTGCATATTAGGACAAACAGCCTAATATCTGGGGGTGGTAAAGGACTTGTAGCACTTTAATGTAGTAGCTTTCATAAACTGGGAATCATGGATAGAATGCCTAGTGTTTTTAAAGCTGAATGGACTTCCTTTTATAATATATTTAAAATAAATTTTTAATGTGTTTTCTGAAAACTGTGTACACCAAAATGACTGTCCCTGCCGGGCTTGCTCCAGTGATTGATTTCCCTTCTCTCTGCTTCTTAGGACAGTAAGCTCAGTAACCCTCGTCTGGTGTTTCCCAGCACAGGCTTCCTGCCACATAAGGGACTGATCTCCTTTATCCTCCTGGGAAGCATCCTTCCCAGCTGCCCTTTGCATCAGGTATAACTGCAGGGTTTGCTGTGGTCATGCCCAAGGCAGACACAGGCAGCTGGGGCTGCAGAGATGCCTGTGGGCGCCTCTGTGTCTGTCCCTCACAGGTGCTTCCGGGGCCACTGGGATCAATGCATCGTGCCCCAAAGCTCCAGCCCATCGCAGGACCCTGCAGAACTTCACCTCAGACAAGTTTAGAAAGCCACAGCCATGAGGGGAGGAGACATGTGAGGAGAAATGTAAGATGTGGATAAGGCTGGAGGAGATCTGGGAAGAGATAGGTTTGTCCAAGGAAGTGTTCCGTGCCCAAGGGCGCAGTCCCAAAGGGAGTATGGCCATGGTGAGTGACTTGTGTTGAGGTAGGACACCCCTGAGAGATGGTGGCCATGGACAGTCCTTGTTGGTAGGGCACAGAGGAGCAGAGTAAACAGCCAAAAGAAGGAGGAAAGGTGTTTACTTCAGTATACATGGGTTTTTTTCGCAGTAATTATATTATTGATTATCAGTTTGTGTTAATTAGCAACTAAGTAAGTAAAAATCCCCGAGGTTGAAGCAGTTGCAGATGATGCAGTGCTGGAGCATCATCTGCTACGGTGAGTGCCTCGCGGTCAAAGCTACAGCTGGTTTTCCTTGGGGGCAGCTTTGAGTGTAGTTGGCGACTGCTCCCTGTGGGTGAGTACTCCAAGCAAGGGAGTCAGGCAGCCTCGTCCTCCAGCCAAGCACTGCCATGCCTGGCTGGTGACCCTTTGCTGTCCTCAGAGCAATGGCCCTGCTATCCTCTCCAGAGCCTCACCTTGCCAGGGACATTCCCTCCCCAAGCCTGCCATCAGCCATGTATGCAAAGCAGCACAGGAAGCTTTTCTCAAAGGCAGTTTGTGTGTTTACTGCTGAGATACATGGCCAGGAGCATAAGATGTTAAAATGACCTCAGCTTATACATGTGTCTTGTCTGAACTACCCGTTCTGTGGTCTACGGGTGAAGCTGTCGTCCTTCTTTCTCATGGTATCTGCCTGAGAGCAACTGCTGAAGATCCATCCTACCCCACAGTTTGCAGGCGAGGGGTTTTAACCACTCATTGCCCAATTTCTGTTCTGATCTTCCATGCAGAGAGAGCTGTTGTTCAGGTAAGTTTATGGGCTGCTCATGGCCCTACCTGTGCTCCCACTGGGACCCTCAGCACTTTCTGCTGTCACCATTTCTGCTGTGGCCTTCCTGGTACTCCTCACTTAACTCCATGGGGTGAAACACTGTGGAATCATAGAATCATAGAATAGTTAGGGTTGGAAAGGACCTCAAGATCATCTAGTTCCAACCCCCCGCCATGGGCACAGACACCTCACACTAAACCATCCCACACAAGGCTTTGTAGAACCTGGCCTTGAACACTGCCAGGGATGGAGCACTCACAACCCCCCTGGGCAACCGATTCCAGTGCCTCACCACCCTAACAGGAAAGAATTTCCTCCTTATATCCAGTCTAAACCTCCCCTGGGTAAGTTTTAACCCATTACCCCTTGACCTGTCACTACAGTCCCTGACGAAGAGTCCCTCCCCAGCATCCCTATAGGCCCCCTTCAGGTACTGGAAGGCTGCTATGAGGTCTCCACGCAGCCTTCTCTTCTCCAGGCTGAACAGCCACAACTTCCTCAGCCTGTCTTCATACGGGAGGTGCTCCAGTCCCCTGATCATCCTCGTGGCCTCCTCTGGGCTTGTTCCAACAGTTCCATGTCCTTTTTATGTTGAGGACACCAGAACTGCACACAGTACTCCAGGTGAGGTCTCACAAGAGTAGAGTAGAGGGGCAGGAACAAGAGAACAAATAGCACATGGAAAAATGTGCATGTGGGAAAGTCAGCAGTTGGAAAGGAAGGGAAGGAAAAGCTCCTTCTTGGGGGAGCAGCAGTCAGCTGCAAGGTTGGACTTTATGATCTTAAAGGTCTTTTCCAACCTGGTTGATTCTATGATAGAAGTGTGATCCCAAGGGAAGATACTACTGTGATTCTTGGCCACAGCACCATTTCCCAAGGGGAGGATGTGCCAAAAGCTGGAACAGTGTGTTTTAGCAAGTTCAGTACGTGCCACCCTAGAAAGACACTGCAGAGTGTGTGAGGGTGGGGGATGGTGCTGGGGAAGTGTTCGTATTGGTCCTCAAGGGACAGACACTGAAAATGGTCTGATTCCAGACTGGAGGTATAACAACAATAAAAAAGGCTTCTTCCCAGGACATCTTCGGCAGCAAAGACCTTCTGGGAGGTGGCATTTCTGTCCCAGGAACCCAAATAGCTCCATTAAACCAGTAAGTTCCAGGTGACAGCTACACTGCAAGCCTGTCTTTAGAGCGTCGTGCTGCTCCAGCTAAGGTTTAAAGGCCTGTGCAAGTTCCCCTCATTTGCTTAGGGGGCTGCCTAGGCTGAGCAGAACATTACTGCTTTCAGGGCACTAAAGCTGCCTGGGCGATGATGGGTTTATGAAACACTGTTTCTCACTTCATTGCAGCTCCCACCAGGAATTATTGGATTGGGTTAGTGATAGATACCTAATAAAGATTGCCTCTATGAGGCCGTTTATTTCACAGCAAGCTAGTTCTGGACTAGCAGACTGTGAAATCTTGAGGTTCCCATGAGGATAAATGTGCTGAAATAAAGTGCAATTACACAAACACCTCCATGCACCTTTCTTTTTCTTTTTGAAAGACTGAACAAGGTGTCATTGTGCTTGCCGGAGCTGGGGGTTCTCAGCACTGAATTAGCAAGCACTGACAAAACCAGGGATTTGCCTTTGAGTGGGCATTGCAGAGCAACTTAAAGTCCTCTCGTTTGCATAGGCTCAGAGATTGCAGCCTAAGATGAAATAGTGATAGTGCCAGTGTCTCCAGCCAGCTTCCCGATGAATAGTCCAGGGAGCACCTGGAGAATCTCCTCATGGGCATAGGAGCAAGTCCTGCATGTTTTGAGCATGTTCCTTTTAACTACTGGTTGCTGTTATCATTTGTCCCCGCAGTCTGTGCTTTCAGCTTCCCGAATGGCAGGAGATTCCTTCTGTAAAATGTCCTCAGCCTCCTGGTTGATTAGAGGTAAGATTGTGGTGGGCTAACCCTGGCTGGATACCAGGTGCCCACCAAAGCTGCTCCATCTCATCATCTGGACAGGGGAGAGAAAATATAACAAAAGGCTCATGGGTTGAGATAAAAACGGGGAGAGCTCACTCACCAGCTTCCATCACAGACTTGACTTGGGGAAATCAGCTTAATTTATTATCAATCAAATCAGTGGGAAAACAAGAAATAAACCCAAATCTTAAAACACCTTCCCCCCTACCCCTCCCTTCTTCCTAGGTTTAACTTTGCTCTTGATTTTCTCCACCACCCTCCCCCAGTGGCACAGGGAGATGGGGAATGTGGGTTGTGGTCAGTTTATCACAAGTTGTTTCTACCCAATTCAAAGCTAAGCCTGGAAAGCTTGTGAGTAGGAGCTCTGAGATCACTGTCAGCCTTCTGGTGTTCTCCCTTTCCCAAAACCACGGACTATCTGTGTGAGGAGGGTGTTGAGGCATGCACATCCCAGGTAGCATGGCCGGGGCTGGCACAAGTATTGGCATCTTGCTTTTTTCAGTCTCTTTGCTGGTTGCTAACTGGTTTTTGGTCTGTGGGTAACTTGTTTCCCTCTCCTTCCCACTGGAGCAGCGGGCTCCTGGCACTGGTGTCCCAGGAGAGTGCACTGTGGTTCTTTGCATGTCCCAGGGTAAAAAAGAAAGTAAGTGCCTGGGGACACCAGCAGTAACTGTGAGACATGAGGCAGAACTGTTCCTGGCCCTCCAGGTTTGTTCTGTGTTTGGTATCGCAAGGACTGCCTCGACAACAGGGGTTTTGGCGTTTCAGTCTGTTTCAGCAGAGCACGTTATGAGATGTCTGCTATGTGGCGCAGGATCATCCAATGGCCGAGGGCTGGCAGAGTCTCTTCCAAAGCTGTTTTGTGTGTGTGATTTAGCACGGTTCACTCCATGCAGAACACACTGTTCTGCATCCAGGCTTCCACGCTTTGAAGTGATTTTAGTTTATAGAACCTTTTTTCCTGTTTGTACATAAATTCCTCTATTCAGGAAGATGAAATCCTTTTCCATTTACAGCTGCTCATGCAGCTCTGACAGCAGCATCTGCTGTCTGCATTACAGAGGTCACAGTGCTTCCAGAACCGACATCTTACCCACAGATCAGTAAGAATTTCTTTCCCCCTCACTTCTTGCCCCTTTTATAGGGTTGGTTTGGGTTGTGGGGTTTTTTTTTCTCTGAAGATGACAGAAAAGAACTTCACTTCTGGAACCGCTTTTCCAGCTCCAACTTTTCCGTTTCCCCACCTTATACACAGGAAGCACAGGTTTGGTCCGTCAGCCAGGGGCTTTCCTACCTACGTGCCACCGGGGAGGTTTATGTGGTGACTGCAGTCGCGAGCCGGCGCTTACGGAGGACGCCGGTGCGAGACAGCGGGGCCGAGCCGCTGCTCGGGCGGGGCGGTCCGGCTGCGCGGCGGGAGGAGGCCGGCGCTGTCCTTGGGGTCCCAGCGGAGCCCACGGAGCCGGTGCCGCTGCCCCGGCAGCGCTGAGGTGAACCGGGGCCGGGGGGGGGTCACCGCGGTGCCTGGCAACGCCGCTCGCCCCTCGCTCTCCCGCCGACCTTCCGGCTGCCGGGCTACCGCGAAGGCGGGCAGCCGCCGCTCTGTGGCTGCGAGACAGGCGCTGCCTTCCACCAATAGAAGCGCGGAGCGGCGGTGTACGCCCCGCCCCTCGAGCAGCACCGCCCAACCAGCGCCCCGCCTGCAGGCGCGGGGGGCGGGACTTCCGCTGCCGGGGAGGCGGTTTTGTGTGTGCGAGTGAGTGCGAGCGGTGCGTGCGGGGTCCCCGCGGGCCGCGGCGCTTGGGGGGCCCGGCGCGGCCTGCCCCTGCCCTGCCGGCGCTCAGGGGGGGTCCCCCTTGAGGGGGCCCCGGCAAGAGTGGGGGGCCCCCTGCGGGGGTGCCGGGGTCCCCCCCCCGAGGGTGCGGGGTGACGGTGGCAGCGAGTGTTTCCCCGGTTGTCGGCTCCCCGGGCGGGGTGAGGGTCGGGCAGGTGGGCGATGAATGGTTTCAGCACCGAGGAGGACAGCCGGGATGGGCCGCCCGCCGCCCCCTTTTACGGCCAGAGCTGCTGCCTCATCGACGACGGGGACCGCTGCGTGCGCCCCGCCGGCAACGCGTCCTTCAGCAAGAGGATCCAGAAGAGCATCTCGCAGAAGAAGCTGAAGCTGGACATCGACAAAAGTGTGAGTTGTGGAAGCCGATGAGACCCCAAGGACACCCCCTCTGTGGCCCGGCCCCGCATTGCGGTGAGACCGCCAGCGGGAAGTTGCTGCCCCGCCAGGCGAGCTGAGCCCTCCCGTGGCCCCGAGGGGGGTCACTGTACCCCGGGAGCGGTGGGGACACGGCTGCGATGCTCTGCGGGGTGAAAGCGGTTCGTCTATGCCGCGTGTTCCCGTCGGCAGCGTTACCGCGCTGGTTCTCGGGAAGAACGTGCCGGGGTAAAGTCAGGGCTGTTCTCCTTGGTTGTCTCCTGAGGGTTAATGAAGCAGCGCTGAAAACGGTGTTTGGGGGGAAGCATTCGTGCGGTGGGGAGCACATAATGATCGGGGGAGCGAAGGGACCTTTGCTTCGGAGGTAATAGCTCGGGTTTAATTTCGGTTTCGTATTGAAAGCCGCTGCTGCAGCTAGGTGGAATCAGCGGGATGGGTTGCTGTTGGAGTTAGGGCTCACTGGCGGTATTCTTTCAGTTGCTAAGAATTCCTATTCCCCTAAGGCAGGTTATTACTGCATCTCATGGAAAGGTGAGGTGTGCTGCCTCTTCACCAGGGCTCCTGCACGCTTGTTGGCTGGTCGGCACTGAGCAGCTCGATTTGCTGCTGACCCCTTAGTGACGTTAAGTGACAGCTGTCAGCTCAAGATAGAAGCAAGTCGCTTGCCAAGTAGAGAAATAGGTAGAGCAGAGCAGCCTGTCAAAGAGTACAGAAGGAATTTCTCAGAAGCAGCTCAGTTAATGGAGTTCTGCTTTTCTTACCTGATCTTTGAAGATTGAAACCATTAAAATAAGAAACAAAAAGGTGAAGTTTTGTGTCGGACTGCTTGGCAGCTTCCCTGCTTGGCTGGGTCTGTTTCTGACAGCCTGAATGCATCACATCATGGGAAGAGTGTGACTCAATTTGAAATAAAGTCTTATTAAAACCCAGATTATTTGTCCTGGCTGTAGTCCTCAGCAGATTTGACTAGTGGAATAGTAATTTCTTTCACTCTAGGAATGATTCGTTGTTGACAGATGTAGGCTTTAGAAATAAAGAGGAAATCAGACTAGTAACTCAAAATGAAGGGAATGTGTGAAGCTGGCTGCATAAAGTGATTTCAGATGTCGGGTGTCTGTGGCTTTTGCCTGACAGGTACCAAGTGATTTTGATCATTTTTGGTTCTTGTTTTTCTATATGCTAAGTTTAGTGAGATAACATTTGTTAAACAGGGGGGTTCTGTGGCAGAATAAGCTGTAGGAGACATTTTCTTTTGGTTTGCTTGTTTGAATTGAGGTAATTGCCTAACTTCTATGTGGTCTAGATTTTTAAACACTTGCATTAATAATCTTCTGTACGATTCAAACCAGAATGTTCAGAAGAGTAGACCAGAATAATGTTTTTCATGGTAGTTACTTGGTAGTAAGTCCTGAAGCAAATGCTCTTCCTCCACACAATTACCTGTTGTTTTTTTTTTTTCCTGACGTACAATTGCAACCGTAAAAAAGGAATATATTATCTGCAGAGATTGAGCTGGAGCTCTCCAGTCCTTCATTTTCCTTGCTTTTCATGTTTGTAGTGTAAATTATCTCTAACTCAAGAGGACAATATCAGGCCTGGGCTTTAAGATTAGAGATTCCTTACCATCACGAGGCAGGCAGTCATGCCAGTCACCTGTAATGCTGCTGTGGAAGTGGCTGCTGTTGAATGCTGTTCTGCGGTACCTGGTTTGATTGCTTTTTCACTGCTTCTGGTCCTTAGGTGAGGCATCTGTATATTTGTGATTTTCACAAGAACTTCATCCAAAGTGTCCGAAACAAAAGAAAGAGGAAGACAAGTGATGATGGGGGTGACTCTCCTGAGCATGAAACGGATGTCCCGGAGGTTAGTAGGTGCCAAGTGGGTGTAGGCTGCTTCTGAGCATGTTGAAGTTTCTCTTGGATGTTTTCATGTATCAGAAAACACTGACATTTTAAATTGCAGCTCCACTGAAACTGCTGTGGAGTTGCTCTCACTTTTCAGGGATACTTTTGTTCTGATGTGTGAAAATGTCCCAGTTTTCTTCACTCCTGTGTGAGTTCTTTGCTCATGTAAAGTTCTCTATAAAAAGAGGTGTAAAAAGGTAACTGCACAGCTTCATTTATGTACTGCTTCCAAACAGAGCTGTTAAAACAATATTGGATACTAATTCTTACTTAAAAGTAAATTATTTTCAGCGGTGACTGAGGCCCCGATATGGTTCTTTGTTACCTTCATATGCATTGTTTTGTAGGTACACTAGAGGATTCAGTAGGTCACTCTCTTTGTGTCTGGGTATTTGTTATCCAGGGATATTTAGCTTTTCCAGACCTTTGCATAGATGGGATTTTTGGCACTAATCAAAACAACCCTCAGATAATCTGTAACCTCTTTATTTGCAGGAAATAGGCCTGGGGGAGGTTGTCTGTGTTGCAGAACTCTAGAATAACCTCTTCTCTGTGCCACTGTGTGCTCTATTTGCTTTGGTGATGTTTCTGGTACTGCTGACATCGCAGAAAGTTGTGCAGAGGTGATGTTCAGAGTTCTGGCCACCTCAGTAGAGCCCTCTGCTGGAAATGCCATCCTCTACTGACAAAAAGCAGTTTAATTTTGGGGGGGAAAGCCACCAAGAATCGCCTTGCGGCAGAGCTGTGCCTTGACTGCAAAGCTCTGTCCACACCCCTCCAGTGTGGAAACGTTGAAGGAATAGCAAGTTTTTGTTTGTGTGTTTTTTTAAGGATACGTGATTTCTGTTGTAGCTGTTTGTGTTTCCATTCTACAAGGCTCTCCATCAAACCTTTCCTATACAAGCTTTATGTTAGTTGCCAGGATGATTGGTGAAGACCTAAAAATGTTAGTGCTGTAGAGTGTGCAGGGTATTTGGTGGTTAAAAACTGCGGGATGCACGTCACCTAACTGATCAGGGAGCTCTGCACTGTGTCAGCTTTAATGTCATTTTCTTCTTGGTTTTCATCAGAGATTCCTTTTGTCTTTGAAACATGGCATTTTCCACATGATTTTCATCTTCCTTCCTGCAACCTCCCCCAGCTTTGCTTTTAAACTGTGCACTTCCCATTTAAGTGTTTGAATTTCATTTCTTCCCTGTCTCTGCACTCTGTTTTATGTCAGAAGCCATTTGTTCAGTGCCTGCTAAATTGATATTTCATGTGTGAGCTTTTTCAACCTTGTGGGAACACAAAGTTCCTCTCTGCTTGGAGGTTGCAGAGGTGTAATTGAGAGCAGAAATTGGCCAGCAATTCTGTTGACAGCATGTGAACCAGAACAAAATTTTCTATTTCCCTGAGGCTGTTTTGGTCCTTCAGCATTAACAGATACAAAATATACTTAGATTTGTCAGTAAGGCAAGCTGATGTGGTGCTGAATGCAGGCAGGGAGGAGTCCTGTTGAGGAAGAAAGCATTATTTTTAGATACCACAACATTTCTGCCTGATAACAAGCAAAAGGTGGTGCTCATCCCGTTTTCTCTGCATCACTTCCAGGTTGACTTGTTCCAGCTCCAGGTGAACACCCTGCGACGTTACAAGAGACATTATAAGTTGCAGACTAGGCCTGGACTCAACAAGGCTCAGCTGGCAGAAGTAAGTGATGACAGAGATAGTGTTATCTTTATTATTAAAACACTTTTTATCTCCTCTGCTCAAGTGCTCATTTTGTGGACACTAATGCCTGTAGTGACTCTAGTACATACTGTGCGCTCTGCAGAAGGTTTCAGGAGATGACACCAACAGAAAGCTGTGTGCTTGCTTTCACCTGAGACAGTCATGGAAGACATGGAAGCTGGCTCTTGAAAGCATGTTTTAGTAACTTGCTGTTGTCTGTTTCCTTTCCCTCCTTGTTCATAGGCACAGTCTGTTACCTTTAGGGTGCAGAAACAACCTAGTTTGCAGTGGCCAGGGTGTTAGCTGGAGATGGCTGTTCTACTGAAACTGAGACTTACATACTACTAGTCACCCCCTATTAGTTTTTCTTTCCTCACAGGCACTTGAACTGGTTGGAATTGCTTATTATTAAAGGCAGAATCCCTGACCATGACTTCAGATTCCTTATTTCCTCCCTTGTCCTAATGTCTTATGATTCTGTATTAAGTTAATAAAAGGGTCTTTCCTTAAGGGCCTCTACTGCTGCTTTCTCACCATATGGGGTACTACTTAAGAAAGAACTCTCTGTATCTCTTTGTTACTTGAGCTAGTTGTGCTGGCATGCATCTGCTCTGCTCTTTTTCCTGACTTAATCTAAAGGCATTCAGTGAGAAAAGTCTTCTCTAAACTGTAAAAGTGAAAAATCTGTAGCTGTTACTGAATGGTAACAAGGTTGATTTTGTAAGCCGAGGCTGTCACAACTGCCCAAAACTGTTTTGCTTTAAAGACAAAAGCCAGCAGACCAAAAAAGACAGCAAGATGCTGTCTTGCTCTCTTTCAAAGTCAGCTAGGGCATGAATATACAGAATATAGCAGATGTGTAGTGCATGTAGGAGTAAGTTAAGTGAAGCAGGGTGGGTGTATGTCCTCAGTAGTAGCTCCGATTTGTCATGTTCTACCTAACCAGTTCATTGTCTCTCAGCTACCTCCTGCCATGAAGGACTACTTACTTAGGCAATTTACCATGAATGTGCCCAGGAGTTAAACAAATAAAACTACTGTGCAAGCAGAAAATAAAGGGAGCCTAACTTCAAGTTGTCACACACTTCCCAGATTTCCTGTGAAGTCTGAGCAGCTTTGACCCTACGCTGGATCCTCGTCCAGCTCCCATGCTTGAATCACTGCTGCCTGAGGCTCTTAGACTTCTGCTGCTACCCCACCGTAAGGAAAACTCAAACTTCCGTAAATCTTCTTGGAGTGACTTATTGCTCAGCCTGCATCAAAATCCAGTTTTGGAGCTGTGTTGGGTATCAAAAAAGAGCTTCTTCCATATGAGAACCAGATCTCATGCAGCTCCATATTTTCTACATTCATTTTCTGAGGAAAAAGCAGCTAATGGTTCAGGGTTTATGCCAGTGCCAGAGAGGGGTAGCCCTAACCAAATCCTAACCCTCCCCTTGCAAATCCCCTGGTGTTCCTCTCAGTGAAAACTTATCCAATGCATTTTCCTTTGGATTCTAAAACTTTGCTACATCTTGTTCACACATCAAAGTGTTTGAGTATTTCTGACACTCTCCTTTAGAATACTGAGCTGCAGGGAGAACTTGCTCTCCAGATAATCTCAGCACGAAATGTCACTTAGGAGAGGCCACGCTGCTTTGGCAGGAGGACGTTCTGGCTTCCAAATTTCACTTGTAGGTTGGCTACAAATACTGCTGACATAGCAAAACTCTGCTGTGTTCATAGGCACATTCCAGCTGTAAAGAGAGAGAGGTAAATGAGGACTGACAGTTTGAATTGGTGCATGTTTGACTAAAAGGATATTACACTCAGTGGCCATAAAATCATTTTTGGAAAGTGAAGAGAAACCCTGTTCTGATTATTTCTGCTTTTTAATGTCAGACTTTCTGTCTCTTTCCATGTTGTCCTTCCAGACTGTCAGTCGTCACTTCAGGAATATTCCTGTGAATGAGAAAGAGACGCTTGCATATTTCATCTATATGGTGAAGAACAACAAGAGCAGGCTGGACCAGAAATCGGAAGGTAGCAAGCAACTAGAATGAAGATGAACAAGACCTGGGATAAGAGAGACCTTGAAGGAACAGATGGTATTGTGCATTTTAGGTATATAAAAACTGCTGAAGTATATTGTAAATTTTTTTTTAACTGCAGTATGTCTGGATGACAGAAAAAGCTATAGACATTGTTATCAGGAGTATTGGGAAACATGTGCCCAGCATGTTTCTGAAGACTTCCCCTCATTTCAAAGTCACATTGGAACAGAGAAATGAGGATAATGCAGAAACCAAGTAAACCCATAGGACTGTGGAGTTTGTCAGCTAGGTGTTCTAAACCATTTCTGGAAATCTGCATCTCAGTGCAATTCAGATCACAGATGGAATTTTCCCACTGAATTCAGACTGCATCACAAGCCACCACTGCAGTTTGTCTTGGCCAAGGACTGGAACAACGACAGAGATTAAATCCATTATTGAGGTGCATGGGCCAGAAGTTTGACTGAAGCTTGCTCCCCACTTGCACATGCTCTGTCCTGCCTTGAGTCAATGCTTCAAGTCCCAATCTTCTACAGCTGCTCCAGCTCACCAAATCTGCTCCTGTGAACTCTACTTCACTAGTCTGAAATTGATTTATTTTTCTTTAACCATCCTTCCTCCCACCCCCTTCTGACGTGGATGTCAAACAACTCTCTGCAATCTCTTATCTAATTTCTTTTATTTCAGAGCTCACTAATTAATTGTCTGTAAGCTTTTAAAAACTTCTGCCTTTCCTCAGAATGTGGTATTAAGGCAAATACAGCTTATCTGCTGGGTCTGGTCCTGTTGGTAGAAATGCTCATTTAATTCACTTATGCGTATTTCCTTTGTATTCAAGGCTCAGTGATGGTAGGTGAAACAGGGACATCTGTCTCCTAATCTCTATGTCAGATCAGGTATCAGTCATGAATTTTACACTGAAGATGCTCTTCAGCAGGTGTCACAGAAGTGCTGTCAGTCAGTGGGCGCAGCAGTCTCTTTTGGTGAAAGCAGACTTATGCTGATGGGTGTAGTACCATAACTGGGAGAGTGACCTGAGTGGAGCATGATGCATTTCATCTGTCTTTACAATGGGCAAGAAGCATCAAAGCATTTGCCTTTTATGAGCATCACATGTGCTTTTGTAAGAGCTGTGTGAGTGGAGGATGCTGGTGCTCTGTAACTGGGCACTGTAGGAGGAGATCGCTCTGATTTTGTTATTTAAAGCCAAGGTGTCCTTACAAATAATGCAGTGGTTATTTTGGCAAAAGGAGCTTATGAAAGTGTTGGCTGTGACTGACTGTTCTCCAGTGACCTCAAGTCTCTTCAAGGGGATGTCAAAATTTAAAGCACCACTCGTTTTTTGCTGTTTTGATGTCTCCATTCTGTTACAAGATGCCAAGACTACACATAGAGAGTATATTCTCAACAAGCCTTAAGCAACAAACTGAACAGTAGAGAACTTTGGCTAACATTTTCTCAATGGCAGGTTTTACTATTCCGAAACTGGATGAAGCTTTGTTGAAGAGCTAAATACACGTCATGATCCCAGCTCAGTGCTGCTTCTGAAGGTCTGAAGGGTTCACATGGGGAAGCTCTTGTTGAAGCTTTCCCAGGGTCTCTTTAAAATTCAAGTCATAACGCAAGCTGTTCACATCAGCTCTGAAGCATTTGCTAATACTCCAAAAACTTGTTCAACAAACTTTGACATGTCTCAGTCCTGTGTCGTAGGCAGAAATACTCTGTTATGGTACACATCCCATTTGTGAAGTTTTGGGGAGTGTGATTGTTTCAGCATTTCCTTGTTCAATCCAGTATGGATTTTAAGAACATCAGACAAGAGAGAGGTTCAAGGAATGAGGAGAGAATGTCTTGTGTCGGTATTTCATGAATGTTTAAGAAGTTCCTAATTACTGGTCCTTTCCTTATTGAAAGGGTGGAGTAATTCCCACATCAGTCACCATGATCTGGCTTCTCTCATTCAGGACAGATAGCTAAGAGGGTTCTCTGACTGCGTGGGTAATCGTCAAAGTGCTCGTGTAATCAGAGGATATTACTAAGGGAAAATGGTTTTCTGAGGTGAGAGGGTTATGCCTCGTTGTAACTTCTAGACCAAAACTGTAAAAAAATGTAGTTTGTTTGGGATTTACCTTCTTTTTTTTTTGTTTTTCTTGTATTTTGTTTTCTTTTATTCCTAAGAGTAAATAAATCTGTTGGGGTGTTTTAGCAGCCAGCAGCAAAATGGTTCGTTTCAAGGAAATATGGTGGCAGGTTCCATCTGTTCAGATGTATTCACTGGAATGCTTTTGTGCAGAGGTGGTATCCAGGAAACTTATTTTTATTTTCCTTAAAATAGTCAATTGATGTGAAATGTGATCCTGTTGGGTCACTCTTAAAGCAATTATACCTTTTTTGGGAAGAAAAATGAAATTCTTAGTGAAGTGTGATGATGAAGAGATGTTTACCAGCCATTAGCAGTCGTTTATAAGGTGGAAAGCTTGGAGGCAAGACACCAAAGAAACAGAAGAATCTTTGGCTGTCGGACCCCACAGCCTTATAAACCCTTGCAAATGCCTTATTACCTTGTTCTCAACTGAGCTGAACGCCTTGAGCAAAAAGAAGCCGATGTCTTGTTGGAAGGGTTGGCCACTTTATGGCTCCCATGCTATAAACTGAAATCACACATCAATTCAGTAGCAATATCCATGTTCAGGGTGCCTGTGATTCTTGAAAAGCATTTAGTGTCTAATAACCAGAAAACGTAACAATGCAATTGTCGTTCTGTATGAAACCATGCTGTGTATTTGATTCCTTATGCTGCATGCCAATTAAACAACAAAAGACTTTCCAACTTCTTTTTGGTTTAAACTTCAAAGTAAATGTGTTTGAACCTCACACTTGTGAAGCCATGAGGTGGGACATTTGCTCAGCACTTTTAGATGTGACTTGTTGGAAAGGTGGAAGATCCAGATCACTTTGGCTGGTATGATGAGTTTGTTTTTCCTTTTACATTTTTGCTTTTCACAGATGGGCCTTAAATATCTGTCTAGCTTTGAACCATGGAGCACAAGCCTTGGGGGCATGGAGGGTGACCAGATGTCATCTTCCATTTCTAATAGTGGAAGCTTATTTCTTACAAGCCTGCATAGGTGACATTCACCCTGGGGCAGAGGAATTGTCTTTGAAGCTCTCCAGCCGTTATAGAGCCTAATTCAATTACATTGCCTAATTCAGTTCTCATCGAAGAGTTGCATTAACTTCATTAGACTTCTGAATAGATCCAAAGCCATTAGTATGAGATCCAAGTAATGCAGAAACATCTCTTCTGGGGTTAATTCCATCCTGTATGTTGACCCTCTGCTCACTTTAAAGGAAGAAGAAGAAATCATTGCTGGTAGTTGTCGGCTTGAGCTCAACTCAAGGGAGTTGGAAGCATGTGAAGACTCGAGTCGGTGGCAGTCTGATGGCTGAAAAGTGCAAATCTATCCAAGGAGGCTGTGTTAGAATGCAGGGTCTGAGTTTCTGCATCGCAAAGAATATTGTATAACATGAAGTAAACAATGGCATTAAAAGTTAATGTTTCTTCTGCCGGGCACTTTAGATGCGCAAGCCTGAGAAAAGCAGAGCGGGCAGGTTTGTACCTCTTGTCCCCAGTACTCTGTTGTCCTGGTTTTCCTTAGTAATGTGGCTGTAAACCACTAGATGCCCTGGTGTGCAAGGCTTGACCACAGCACAGCAAGTCTGGCATTTCAAGTTAGTTTGAAGTGCAAGCTGGATTCAGAGAGGCTTTGAAAACAAGAGCCACAATAACCCACAGTGAGTGTGTATTTTCAAGGGGGTCATGTTGGCACAGAGATGAAACAGGACATGGCCCACGGAGAGACTGAACAACAGCAGCGTGGAGGAGGATTTGTTCAGTGTTAGCTCTTGTAATGGATGTTTTATGAGAGGGGAAGAAGGGGGGAGCTGCGCACTTTACATCTTTTGGTTGAGCCAAATGTAAATACCAATGGGAGAGCTTCAGCAGTAACTGCAGTTGGAGGGGAGAGAAATGGTCTGCTGAGGGACTGTTTATTTAAATGTGCAGATCATACACTTCCCTAGAGCACTAGAGTCACTTTGCCTGTACAGGTTAAACGAGTGGGCAATACAAGGCGGCCTCCTTACAAAAGGAGTCCTTGTACTGCCCCAAGTATTGACTGAAGAGTCCTAAAGGTGAAGGAATGTTATTGATGCCTCACTCCTCTTGTCACTGCTGCCCTTTAACCATCTCTAGCTTATCAAGTCAGGGAGTTCTCATGTTCCACTTTCAAAGTGCAAATAAACCGTTAGGATGTAAAATACTCCTTGCACTTTCACAGCTATCCCTGGTCTCGCGGGTTGGACGTCCTGGTTAACACATCTGTTTGGAATGAATTGAAGTGTGGGGAAAGGGGGAGGCTCCTGCCTTAAACCTGAACTTCCCTTGCAAGCGACTCTGCAGCCACCCTGTGCATTAGGAGGCTCAAGGAGCCCTTTAGCTGAGCCCAGACAGGGCTGGGTTTACTCCGCAGCTGGAGTGCAAGGGAGGTGAATAGCAGGTAACTTGCAGTATGGCTTGAAGTCTTTCAGCAGGCTTACCAGGAGAGAAAAACTGTTCCCTCTTCTCTTTCTGGCCTCCATGTGTTGTGCTGATCTTATGCCAAATGTTTTGGACACCTTGTATTTTTAACTGTGTAATATAGCCGTGTATTGTTAAAGCAACTTAGTAACTTATAGCAAAAACTGTAGAACTCATTTCTCTGAGGTGTAGGAGATGTCCTGCTTCCACTGTGTATGAGACTTTAACTCTGTACTGTCTGACAAAGATACAATGCTGAATTTCACTTTAATAAATGATCTGTCTAGCAATGAGGCCTACATTCCCTTCTGTTTGCCTTTCTGCCCTTACCACTTTCAGCTCCGGAGCCGATGGAGTTCTGCTTTGCATGACCCTTTTGTGCCAGGCTTTTCTGGTTCATCGTCATTTCCCACCTCCCCAGGGCTGGAGTATTGCAGACACAGAGGAAAACAGCGCTGCTGAGTAGGGCCTGAAGCAGAAAATTCAGGTGATGGGGTATTTTGTGACAAACCTGTGTGGGTTGTGCAGATGTAAATCATGGGGACATTGAATGCCACTGTAAGCTCACAAGAAAGAAGGAGGCTGTTGGAGAGCCACATGAGCTTGCATCTTGGGGTGTTGGGCTTTTCTGTGCTGGGGATTTTGTCCCCCGTATTATGAACAGTCAAGTGCAGCATCTTCCTTGGTTGATGTTTCCTAATGAATACTCTTTAGTTCAGCCCTGTGCTTCTGCTTACTTCAAGTACACCCTTGGCTATGTCTCCTGCATGACTGCTAGCTCCTGTTGTCCAGAGTTGAAGCTGCATCCCAGCTGATGAGGTAGGTGCTACTCCAGAGCAATGCTGTCGTGTGGCATCCCAATGTTCAACCTATTATCTGCAAGATCCAGGTCTGTGTAGTGCTGTTTCATTTTTCCCCATATTGCTCTCCTGACTTTGCCCTACAGGCAAAGATGCAGTGAGGAAGTGAGTGATGCCACAAACAGGGGCTTGAATACTTGTTCTCCTGAACCCTGTCATGGCATTTCCTAAGGCTCTGCTGGCACTGCCTGAGGCATCCTTTAGCCTTGTTTTTTAGCCAGAAAAGGGGTTGTGGTGTAGCTTTTCAGACTCTTGGGCCTCACAAAGGAGTATGTGGAGAGCTTTACACTCAAAATACATGACCTGAATTTATTGCTGTCAAATTACACTGTTGATGTGCAGTAAAGATTTGCACTGATAATTCTGCAACAGCATCTCCTATATCCTTATTCCTTGGTGCTGTCCTACAAGCAACTGACCTGTCTTCTCATCACTGTTCAATTCACAGCAAGGGATAAATTGTCCTCTGGGAAGAGGCTGCCAGCTTGTACTGTGGCTGTGTGGTGACTTCCAGCCATGCAGAACACACCTATTGATCCTGCCACTGCTTCAGGCAGGAGGGACTTTGTCCCCTGTCCTCCATCCCAGGGCATTTGCTAGTGAGGGAGTGGGGACTGCAGGGCAGAGAGCTTAGAGAGCTGAATTCAATTGTGCTGGTGCTTTACTCTGCTGTGAGAAACAGCCAGCGATCAGCAGTTAACATTTGAGTCTGGTACTCTCTTAGCTAAAGGCTGACCTTGATGTATTGGAGACCTGGGGGAGACTGAGCTGGAGCATCAGAAGCAATCCCAGTGTCCTCAGTGCCTGTGTTTATGGACTTGTCTGGAGGCCTTTGCAGTGAACTAGGATCTTTCTGTACGAGGCAATGTGCTGCTGCTCTGCTACCGGTGTTGTGCCTGTCTTGGGGAGCTCTCAGCTGAAAAAGGTCAGACCAGAGAGGCCACAGAAGCATTGAGCAAGCATGGATCACTTCACACGGCATCCCCTGTGTGTTGTCAGGCTTTTTGAGGAGGTATCAGGGAAAAGCCTTCAGGTAAGGGCAGCGTAACCCAGTGGAAGGGGAAAATCCCTGTCATTTGCATTCCCAAACTGGTGAGTATGGGCTCTTCTGCCAGCACAGTGAGGAGGTGTCCTCCCTAGGGAGGAAGGGCGGAAGGGGTGCGGGAGGAGAGCTTTAAGCAGCAGCCTATTACTAACCAGGCATCTCTTTAGCATGAGAGAGTATAGTGGGAACGGTGGTGGTACAAATACGCCCTGCCAGCTAATCTGTTCTTTCTGTAGACTAACGAATAACGCTGCTTAACCTCATGTTTGCTCCCTGCCAAGAAACCCGCAAAAGATTTCAAGCCCAAAACCAAGGAGGAGCCTGCTCAGTCTTCAACAAATTCACACCGAGAAACCAAGCAACCAGCCCGATGTGATGGGCCTGCAGCGCACAGCTCTGCGCTCCGTGCTGCCGTGCGAGGGCAGTGTTAGCTCAGGAACCCAGCGCTGAGCGCTCTGCAGCAGCACCTCGGATCCCAGCGCAGCAGCGGGGGCACCAGGGGCCACTGCCCCATCGCGAAGCTGCCTCCTCGGCAGGAGCTGGCTGGACCTGTCGGATGCCGGCGGCGGGATTGGGCTGCGGAGATCACAAGCGGTTTGCTTGGGGCTGGTTGTGGCGTTTCGTTTCCCCTGGTTGGACATTGAAATTGAACACGTCCGATTCTCTGCGCGAGCAGTCCTGTGGCCTCTCTGCAGCACTGATGGAAACCAGGCTTCGGCTCCGCGCTCCCCAGCAGAAAGGGCAGCACAGAGGACTTGGGAATAATGCGAATGTGGATTTAATGGTTTTATGGTGTAGAGACGTGGCTGAGCGCGCAGGGGAGAGCCCTAGGGCGGTTTTCTTTCTTATTTGATTTCCCCTGTATCCAATAAGGGATGACTGCATGGCTCTGCAGCACTCAGTCTCACTTTGCCAGGAGCTGGAGCCCATTTCACATCTCTTATCCTTGTATGCTTGTTCCTTAAGTACCTCAAAGCCCCCTAAAGTGCTTTTACCTAGTTGTTTTTGGAATGCTCTCCAAGACCTGTTCCCTTTCTGTGTTGCAGGAAGTACTCCATGATCGCTTCAGCATCCTCATCAAGGAGCACCGTGGTGCTGTGGGGAAGACCAGAGGCTGTGGGACAGGGAAAAGGGAAGTATTGAGTAGGTGAGCTGGCTCTGCTGCTTCTCCAACCTCCACGTGGACTGCCAGGGCCCAGAGAGCACCGTGATGGGCACCACATTAGCAAGCTCACTCACCCAGGTTGTGGTCTTAAAGCAGAGAGGAGGTTCTGAGTCCAAGAGGTGTGCAAGCATTGCCTGCCTCTCTTTCTGGTCTCAAGGTGAGCAGAGGAGGGAGTTCAAGGCTGACGCCAGCTCTGTGCGCTAGCTCAGACTCATACCTCCCTCCAGCTCCTCAGTTCAGGACGAGCTGCTGGCCGAGCAGTTAAACCAGCCTGCTCTGATCCCACATCCCCCGCGCCTGCTCCTGCGGGTCACTTACAGGCCATGAGGATTTTATCAAGGTAGCTGCAGTCTAAGGGGGGGAAAAAACCCTTTTCCTTTCCTTTCCTTTCCTCACTTTCAGCCGCTGGTGACGGCATAAATTCCCTGCTTCTCTGGTTACTGTAAAGCCTTTCAGGGTGGTCAGGACCTGAGTTTCTCACCCAAAAGAACAAGCAGGGGAAAAGGAAGCTTTGCAAGCAAAGACCTTCCCTCCTGCAGGGATTCGTTGTGAGGAATCAGTGGGCTCACGGTGTGAGCTCTTGCTTTGCAGCCCCTCAGCTCAGGCCTCTTGGGTAACTCTCCTCTCAACAGTAAATGTTCTCCTCCCAGCCCTGCCTGGCTCCTTGGCCCCTCTGACCTGCAGGCTCTCAGGTTTGCTATTGCATTTCAGCTTTGTGGTAACCAGGAGAGGCAGAGCTCATCCAGCATCACACAGCATGGAGGTGGCACAGAGTCCTGCTGAGCAAGGGGCCCGGCTGGTTTTACCCACTGCCCTGAGCTGTAGAGCATTGATCCTCCACCTGATAGCCCCAACTCCATCCTGGACCTGAAATCCATCTGCGGCATAGGACACCAGTGGGCTGCTATGCCACCCCACACCAACCAGCTTCACATAAGGGCTCTGCTGAGATGTCAGGAAGAAGATCAACAGGCAAATGGCAGCAGAGTGTCCTTGCAGCCAGGGAAGGTGCTTGCTAATGGGATCGCTCCACCACAGAGCAGGACACGGATGGGTCACTCTGCAGAAAGCCATGGTGAGCACCTCTGCTAACCCCACACCAAGCACTTGTGAGAGGAGTAAATACTTCTCCCACCACCCTGCACTGAGGAAAAGGCCTTCCAGTGCTAGCAGCCCCAAGCAGGGACAGCCACAGTGTGAAAACCCAGAGGGTTTGGATATGGTTTAAAAAGTAATATAAAAGAAAGGGACAAAACAATTTGGGGGCTTCATCTCCGCAGTGTTTCCAATCTTCCCATGCTTGGACATCTTTCTACAGCTACAGATTGGAAATTCATCTTCTCTTTCGATAGATCTCCAGGTTCCATGACTCCAGAAGCATGGAGACTCAAGGAAGAGCTATTTCATGTCATGAACCAGAAAATCCTCCTCACCAGAGCGGTGCTTCCAGGAGACAGCCTGGCCTGGGAGCCAGCGCCTGGGCTGAGAGGCTCCGGGTGTTGGGAGAGGATCAAAAAGCTCCCCTGGCAGTAAATCTTTCCCCTGCCGCGGTACTCACTGGGGCTTGTGGCCGTTCCTCCGAGGTCGGCCCCGGGTCAGGATTTCTCCTGTCTCCTTAACCCCCAAACCTGGAGATTTTTGTCTTATCTTTGACGCCATCTTGACACCGAAAACAAATTATAGCCCAATTACCCTTGCTGAACAGGGCTGGGGCTACCTTAAATGGCCAGAACCATCAGGCGCTTCCTTAAGCAGGGGTAGTTAGATTTGGGGGGAGCCCTAGCATGGGGTTGCCCTTGTTCCCCCCTGCTTGCCATGGCTGGAGGGGGCATCCCATCCATCCCCATCCCACCTCCCACCCCATTCAACCTACTCACTCTGGCCCAGCCATGCTGCACCCCTGGGCTCCGGAGGGGCCACAGCAAAGTCCAGGCAGTGTCCAGGGGTTCCCCCCACCCGAATGCCTCCCCCAGCCCCATGTCAGTGGCCAGAGAGGCCAGTGATGGGAGGCAGCAGCCCTGGCCCTGGCCATGACCTTCACATCTGGGGACCTCACATCCAGAGCAGGGACATTTCCCTGCTCGGCCCAAGGAAGCAGCAAGCAGCAGCATCTTACTGCTGTAACAACCACCATGAAACATTAAACATGTCTTTTTCTTCCCTTATTCCGGTGACATTAAAGTGGTGTGAGGGTGTTTCTTGCCTGGGTTCTGCCCTGGCAGCAGCCGTTTTGGGAGCCAACATGCACTGAGCTGGCCTGCAGTCTGTGCTCATCTGGGATCTGCTGCTCCAGCCCCTCTGCTCATGGAAAGTGTGTGCAGAGCCAGGTCCCTTCCAGGATCCATCCCGTGTAGGAGGGAAGTGGAGCTGTGCAGCGATATGGGACACCCTCCTAGCCCTGCAGGTTTGCTGCGAGTGCCCTCTGAGCGGTGGCTGGGGCTGAGTTTTTCTTTTCCTTTTTTCTCCTTTTTTTATCTTTTTTCTTCTTTTTTGGCAGATTGGTATTTTATTTGGCTCCATTCTGTCTACCGAGCTGTCCAGTGTAACCCTTCCCTTGCTGCTCCCGAGATAAGAATAGGCTCCCCTGAGATCAGATAAACAGGCCCATAAATACCTACAACAACAAGAAGCAGGGACTGGGCTTGGCAGGAAGGGAGGGGAGAAAAAAAAGGGGGAAAAAACCATTTCTTTGCACGTAAACCCCAGGGGTGGGAAGAGCCCGATGGCCAAGCAGGGCAGCAGGGTCCCCTCCATGGACCCTCACAGCTGGATTCCAGTGGCAGGGGACATGGCACGTATGATGCTGCCCCGGGGCCAAGCGATCCCTGTGCGCGTGTGCTTCTATCCCCGCAACTACAGATTGAATCCTGCGTGCCGGGAGTGTGCTGCTTCCCAACGGCATCAAGTTCACGGCAGGGTCGAGCTGTAGCTGTGTGCTGAGCCACCTCCCCTGGTGATGAGTGAGGCTTTCAGATGGCCAAAACCTCAAAGCTGGTGCTCAAACTGTTCTTCTTCCCCTCAGGATTGATGCAGCCAGTCCCTGGAGCCCTGCTTCTGCCTGCCGGGATGCGGCTGGGTTGCAGCTCCCAGCCGCACGGGTTTGCTTCCTGAGGAAGAGAAGCTGTCTGTGTGCACAGCTCCCACCCCCCTGCAGCTCCTTGCCCTTTGGGGTGAAGGGGTGGCACCATCCTAAGCTGCTGAGCTCAACACCGTTCCCAGCTTCGGAGATGAGGCAGGCATGGAGCTCACTGCTTGCACATAAAGCACTTCTAAAGCATGGGGTATTGGGAGCGGCAAAGCCCAGGCAACAGGAATTGCTCAGTGCTCTTTCTCACCCATCCTACCCCAAAACGCCGAGCCGGTATCTTGCAGGAAAATGCCCTTGCAGGGCAGGAAAACCCTCTGCAGATGGAAACAGAGGGAGAGTTTTCCCTTCCAAAATCACAATGAAGTGAGGGAGGCTGGCGTGGACTTTCCCAGAAGTTTACCAGCAGGTAGCACCACCAGAATCTGGTGGCAAGAAAAGCAGCAGCCAATGGATGCAGGCAGAGCATCGCCCGGCTCTGCGGGGTGCCCCTTTTCCAGAAGAAAAGCTGGAAACTCATAGGGAAAGAACACCAGAGGTTCTCGGAGAGGCAGAGGAAGGTCTGCAGGCTGCAAACCATGTTTGTGGTGTGCCGGGACTGTGGGCATCGACTCCTGCGCAGAACCCCCAGCTTCATGCAGCAGAGCAAATCCTAGGTCCCTCTGTTAACCCTTTCTCTTATCTGATGAGAGCAGCCCCAACTGATGCCATACGGATGCAGGGATACAGGCACATACAACCAGGACTGACACTGGACATATTGATAGTGCACTGGATTAGCGTTAGCAATGGCTTGGGAGCCTTCCTGTAAAAGCCCAGCACTTTTAGAGACCGTGAAACCCAGCCACAAAATAGGATATTTGGGGCTTATTTTCTGCATTTTATTTTTTCCTTCTTTTTCTCCCCTTTAAATGCATTTGGGTTTAGGAATGCCATGTTCTAAATTCACTCATGGCTTTGGTGCCGTGCTGAACTTCTTATAGCCCAAACAAAACCGAAACCCCATCAGTACGGCACTGCAGCACTCAGGCAGGCAGTCCATCCTCATCTCCATCCCGTTCAAAGGGATCAAAAAACACATCGGGAAAGCAGCGGTGCAGCAGCTCCCAGACACGAGGAGGCTGATTCCCACAGCCTGATAGTTCAAGCAACTTTAATTGCATCCCAAAGCATTTGGGTGTCCATCGGTCTGTATTTGTACACACACACAAAGTGGTTACAAACCCTGAGCTGCTTCCCCACGGGTGAACTGCTGTGGTTTTGGGGTGTGTGGCTCCACACACACAGATTGATGGATCTGTCAGTGATTTACTGATGTTGCATCGCTATTTCTATACCTTTAGACGTAAGCAAAAGCTGGGATTCAAATAGAAAATGTAAATGCTCCCTGCTGAGCCCTCGGATTAACCTTCCAACTGCTGGTTCTCTTTGCCCTGAGCAGCCCGAGTCAGGGTCTATCCTGGTGTTCCGGGGACCAGCAGCGTGGTAAGGCAGGATCAGGCCCTGAGCGCATTTGGGAAGAGCTGGGTAACAGAGCTGAGTGTGTACAGAATAAAGGAACGAGGATTCAGCTTTAACCATTAAGGATTATTAAGGATTTAAGCCTAAGAGGTGACAGAGAGGACTTTGGGCTGTGTGAGCATCGGTGTGTCTGAGGCTGGTGGTATCCATGTGTTTGATGGTGAGGGGGGAATGTTGCTACTTCAAAATGCAGCCGAGGCAGCAGCTAAGAGGGGATCCCTGTGAGAATGGAGTCGGGAGCTGCCGGGGCAGGGAAGGGAGCCGAGCCCTGATTCTTTACACTCAGCAGCATTAAAATGGGGGCTCCACAGCTCCCCGGTGCTCGCTCCATCCAGACGCTGTAAAGGCCTGATCCTGCCATCCTTCCCCGTGCTGAATACAAGTCCGGTCCCTCTAGCAGGTCTCCAGGGTGAGGAGGGAAAAGAGTTGCAAGGCAGGGGCAGTTTGTGCTCTGGGATGGACAGCGGGTACCCTTCACGGGGGCCACCAGCTCCCGGGGTGAGCAAGCACGGGACGAGCAAGTCCCAAAGGATGCCACGGGAGGGAATTCCCTCGCATGGATCAGCCCCACAGCAAGGTACTGATTTCAGGGGAGTCCTTAATCCCGGCGGATCCGGTATCCCGGCGAAGAGCGGGATCTGAGCAGGCGGGGGGAGAGGGGGGCGCAGGGGTCGGAGCCGAGGCTGTTTGCATAGAGTTTGTATTTTATTTAGTGGTTTTGTTAATTATTCCGTTTTAAATACGTGGTGCGGCGCGCGCGGTCCCTCGGGAAGTGGTCATGCAGATCTGAGGTAGAAAACCCGGCACAGGAGTGTTCCCAAAGGCACCTCTAGGTAGTTTCACCGCAGCCACACGTCGGTCAGGCCGCGGACGGGGGACAGGGTCTGGGGCTCGTATTTACAACAGCAAACGAACTAAACCGCTTCAGCCCGGCCAGGGCGGGCAGGAGCCGCCGATCGCTGCTGGCAGCGGGAAGGAGCAACGATTACTGCAAACAGGGGAAGGGGCGAGGGAGGGAATGGCCCGGCCGGCCCCCGGTGCCGACGGGACAGGCAGGATCCGGACCCGCAGGGCGCCCGTCGCTTGTCTCCCGCGGAGCATCCGCGTCGGCGGGGGCAACAGGGCCCGGGCTGGCTTCGGGGGCCGGGCCGGGCTCCCTCCGGCATTGCACATGGAGGGGCGAGCGGGGGAGCGCCGTCGTGGGAAAGCCCTCAGGGGTTCAGTTCCAGGGCCCAGACCTGCTGGGGCCAGCCCGTCCGGCCCTTCAGCTTCTTCTCGCCGTGGCCCAAAGGCTGCGAGTAGACCTCGGGCTGCTGCGGGAGAGGAGACGGGGAGAAGGGGGAGAAAGGAGCGGTCAGAGGGAGCAGGGGCCCGGGCACCTTGTGCCCGACTCAGGGCTGCAGCCGAGCCCGCGGTTCCTTCCAGCCCGAGGATAAAAAAGGGGGGTTTGGGGGTTCCCACCCCTGCACCCCGCCCGTTGCGGCTGGGGAAAGCGCCCAAAACGCCCTTGCCCCAAAACGCTCTCGCTCCGCCCGGGAAAGCGGCCGGGAGAGGGGACGGAGGGACAGGGGCTCATCCGTCGGGGAAAGCGGCCGGGAGCCGAGGTGGTCTTTCCCTCCTGCGGGTGTTTGGTTTTCAGCTGGGAAAAAGAAGGGCTCCAGCGGGACCGGAAGGCAGTTTTTCCCGCAGCCCCGTGGCTTTCCCTGCCCGCTCCCGGCCCTGGGCAGCGGGGTCCCGACTCGCTTCTTACCGTCTCCCTTTTCCTCTTGTTCTCCCTGCCGTCGGCCTTCTTGAGCTCGGCTTTGAAGCCCTCGGTGTCCCCGGGCTGGCTGTCCTTAGCCAGCACCTCCATCAGGTAGGCGATGTAGCTGGTGGCCAGCCGCAAGGTCTTGATCTTGGATAGTTTGGTGTCGGCGGGCACGTTGGGGATGCACTCTCGGAGCTCGGCGAAGGCGCTGTTGATGCTCTCCGTCCTGCGCCGCTCTTTCTTGGGTCCCCCGACCCCTTTCCTCCGGCCCAGGCGACCGCTGAGGGCTTCCAGCCGCCCCGGGCCGGCCGGGCCGTACTCGGCGGCGCCGTAACTCGGGCTCTGGCCGGGGAGCTCGGGGGTCACCTCTGCCGGGCTGAGCACCCAGCCGGGGAAATAGGCTCGCTCCTGGTGGCACCGCGCCGTCGGCCCGAGGAGGAAGGGGTCGTGCAGCATGGGGTGGTGGTGGTGGTGGTGGTGGTGGTGCTGGTAGCCCCCTACGAGGTTCATGGTCGGCCCCGCTGGCCCCGGGGGCCGCGCTCAGCAGCGCACCATAGCCGGGAAGGGCTCCCCGCCGGGGACGCGGCTCCGGCGTGGGGCTGCGGTGGTGGTGGTAGCTTTGGGGTTTGGGCTGAGGCGGACGGGGTTTGGGGTTTTGGGTTTGTTGGGGTGGGTTTTTTCCTTCTTTTTTTTCCCCCTGTTAACCCCTTCTGAGGCTTCCCAGACGTTATATAGGGCCGGGCTCCCCCCCCGCCGCGGAGCCAATGGGCAGGGGAGGATGCTCGGGGGCCCCGGGGGGAGCGGGCGGCGGAGGGGGCGTGCGCCGCTCTGTGGAGTCGGTTTATTTGGGCTCACACCTCCGCTGTTCGCTCTCTTCCCCCGCTTGCTCCCCGCTTGCAAGGAGAAGGGGGTGAGGAGGGACCCCGGGGGGACCCCAGCTTCCACCCAGTCACGCTTCCATCCCCTCCGCTTCCCCGTCCCCAGGGCACGGTGTTCGGGCAGTGCGGGGGGCTCGGAGCACCCCGAGCTGGGCTTGAGCAGCCTCACGGGTGATGGAGGAGAGGGGAAGGAGAAGGCACTGGGGAGACCAAGGGCTGGGCATGGCAGGGTGAGGGCAGGGGATGCTCCTTCCACATGGGGTACATTGCCCATGCATGCCCTGTGTGCATGCAGATGCTGTGCTGCACACAAATGCACACTGCACGTGTACAGCACAGGTATGCAGTTAGAGCACACACATATGTTACTCAGACACACTGAATGTGTCGCCTGCACATCCCACAAACATAGAGATGTGCACACACCGTACTCCTGTCTGTGCTGTACACATGCACAGCACAAATAGGTTACGCACATGCACTTAACTGCACTCATATATATTACATACACCCACCAGCAGCACACATATGGTAGACACACAATGTCATCATACTTATATTACATGCACACACATGCTGTGTATGCACACACACATGTTGGATGTACGATATATAAACACGCAAGTATACTACACAGCCATGCACAGACACTGCACATGCGTACACAAATATATAGAGATTATACTGGCCAAGCACACAAGTACATTTACAACAGAGCAGTGGGGCCCTGCCCTGCCCTGTCCCAGCCTGGGCACCAAAGGGATGGGGGGTGTCCAGTCGGGGCTGGGATCTCGTACTTCATGCAGCCCCCAAACCCGAGCCCAGCGTGGGGCCCTGCAGTGCGCAGCACATCCCACTTGCCCCTGCACTCATGGGACGCAGATCCCTGGGGCGATGCCTCCCAGACCCCGCTCTGTTGGTTGACATCGGGAACGACCCCTGCTCTCGCTTCCACTACTCCCAGTGCGGACACTGGGCACGGCGGTGGTGATCACAGCGCGGCGGGGCAGGAAGGGGCTTCAGGCCCGAGGTATGTTAGCGATTAACGGCGCTTTGCAGCGATTCATCTTGCAGCGGAGGGTGGAAACGTTGGAGGGTTGTTTGCAGGCGCTTGTATTAATCATCCGGGCTAACACACCATTAACGTCCTCCTGCATTTTAAAGATGACAAATTTTATTTGACTTCTCTCAATCACGGTTCCCGGGCGGATTCGGGAGCCACTTAAATGCCTCGGATTTTCCATCGTTAGCTGTTACAAGGCGAGCTGCAAAGGCAGGAGGCCGGGGGGGCAGGGGCAGGGTGCAAGGGGGTCTCCGGCAGCCAAGGGGGCTTGGGGGGGGGAAGTGGCCATAATGGATCTGCCCAGCCTTGCTCCCCCCTGCTTTGTTCTTAGCTGCTGCAAAGCCCACCCCCCCTTCCCACCCCCTTTAAACGAGAGCCCTGCAAACATTTGCTAGTGATTACTCTTCGTTAGAGTCAGGCTTTGGGCAGGGTGTTGTGTCCCTGATTGCCTCCAAAACACCCATGGTTGGGTGGGATCCCTGAGCCCAGCTTAGAGCTGGTGGGGGCCACTGCCCATCTAAGAGAGGTTCAGGAGTCACCCTTCATCCCTCATCCCCCCCATACCAGCAGATCATCACCTGCAGTGCCTTGCTTCCTCTCATAAACTATCCAAGCTCCCCACTGAACCTCTCCTCATCCTTGTATAAGCCCTGATGCAGCAAACCACCAGGCTGGCATCTCTGCCACCCAATCCCATTCCTGCAAAACACCCCCCTCACCCCAAAACCAGCGCTTCCATCCACATAGCCCTGCATTGCATAGCCACGTCCAGCTTGGAGCCATCGCCTCAAGCCATATACCAGAGCCACCTCCAGCCTCTGAGACAGGTAAGCACAGCCCAAGCCCGGGCATTATCTTGCTTTATTCACCACCCTTCAAGGTCCCTGGACCCTGCACAGATTGGAAGTGCTCAGCTGAGCAAACAGTGGGACCCGTGGGTTGGTTTTCCTTTGGAAAATCATTCTAATCTTTTGTGTTTTAATAAAATAATAAAACCAGAGCCCTTTTCACGCCGGCACCTTCTAAATCAAACCAGGCTGCCTTGGTCATGGCGTCCAAATTTAGCACTTCTCCAACTTTTGGTGAGTTCCTTTAATTTCACTTCTCCCTACTTGTGCAGGGGGAGGAACGCCAAGCGGTTCGGATTAGGGGATTTATGGCTGGTGGGGCGGGAGGAGCCACGTTTCTCTCCACCTGTTTTCCTTCAAATCCTTCCCAGGGAAAGATTTCCTGACCCTTGATGATGGTGACGGGGGTGTCAGTGCCGCACGTTGGGGGGTGAGGTTATCCCAGGTCTCTGAACCCCCCCTGCACCCCAATCCCGGTAGGATGGATCCACATCCATCCGCTGCCCTGGGATGGGGCCATGGTTTTGGCCCCAGCCCCTCGGCCACCTCCTTATCAGTGCCCGGCAGCCCAGGGTGTCCTGTGACTTTGACGCCAGCTCTGCTCCCTCCCGCCCCGGCCCCGGCTCCCTTATCTAAATAGGAGCGTAAATCAGTGCCTTGGCAGATGCCCTGGCAGGACAGGGACTCCATAAAAAGGGGCTCTGCTCCAGCTCTGTTTACATTGCAGCCCAGTAAAATATTCTCCTTGTCTTCCCTGCAGCATCCCGGCACCTTCCTGCACCCGCATCCCCCCTCCTCAGGCTCCACCACAGGGTACAGCCAGGAAGGTCTTAGTCCCAACACCCTATGGTACCCCATTGGGTACCCCGTTGGATACCCCACCAGGTTATGCTCAGAGGTACCTCGATACCCTGCGATCCCCCCCTCCAACAGCAGAAGCTAAGCCAGCTCCTCCGGGCAGCTGGGTTGTGTCTAAAGGTGCCCCTGGGTATTTATAGCACTCGCCCGAAATAATGCAATAATAATCACTCAGCACCTTCCTAACAGTTCTGATCCCAGAGGCCTGGGGGAATGGTTGCAGAAAGCCTTGGGAAACTGAGGCATGAGCAGAGTCTGCTTCAGGGGGAGGTCCGTGGGGCTGGCATCACGCCTGCGGCTGCTCGGTGGGGGATTATTTTTGTTGTGGTGATGTGAGGAGGGAGAGAACCTGCAGAAGGGAAATCAGCTCAGTTGGATCGGGAATGAACCCAGCCCTAGGGTCATGGCTAAGGCTGGGCTATGAGCATTACAGCTGTGAAAGCCCACTCAGGACATCCCTCCTCCTGGATGTCTTGCCACATGTGTCTTGTGCCAGTATAGGTCTTTTCAGGGCAGGAGGACCATTGGGATACAGGGGAAATCACACCTGAGTCCCTCCAAAGTACATCACTGGTCCTTGATCCTACAACAACATCACACAAGCAATGCCCAGTGGGGTCCAGGCTGTTAAAGCCCTTCCAAAGAAACAGAAGGAATTGGGGTAAATGGATACCCATGGTGTGCTGAGCCCGGATGCTCCCGTTCTCCGCATCAATCCACAGCATCACTGTACATACACCTCCCGTGCCGCCCCTCCGGTGACACAACGGATGATTGCAACCATTGCCTCTCAAGAAATACAACCTATTTATGGCCAAACAGCCATTGCCCTGCCTGGATAAATCAAAAGGGAAACAAAGCTTTATGGAAAGAAAGCATTAATTTTTTCATGCAGGGATGCGCCAGGCTCTCCCTGGTTATTTTTGGTGCTCTCTCTTTGCTGGTGCTGTAAATGACACTGTGTTTACCAGAGTTTTTATGTCATCAGAGCAAAGTCACAGCTCGGCTTCCTCTCCTGTGTATTTTATGTAGATGGATGTGCCTGTGAGGAACACTCAAACTAAACAGAGCACTGGTTTATAGGAAAAAATGTATTTATTTGAAAAACCGTAACTCACAATTGGGGCAAAACCGGGCTCCACGTTTATTGCCGCTAATGGGGTGTGGCGGCCATAAATTAACCTGGAAAACTGCTGGGGCTGGACCAACAAGGGCTCATTGTGCTGGAGCAGAGTGGGGCTCCCCAAAGACAGCCTATGTCAATGTGCAATTAGGTTTGGATGCAAACAATAGGCAAAGGGAAGGGAACGGCAGCCTCACCCCTGGAACCAGCCCTAGAATCATTGCTCCAAGCTGGTGTGGGTGCCCTGTTTGAAACAGTGCTGCTCCCCCATCTGATTGCCATAGAAATGAGCAGAAGGAGGCTGAGCAGAAGAAGGCTGTACCTGCCATGAAGGGAGTATCTGCGGTACCCATCATGGACGCATAATTGAAGATGATGGAAGAAATGAATCTGTGAGCTCTGACTGGCAGCGTAGGTGATGCACGTGTATGGAGAGCACCAGTTGACCTCTCTGTTGCACTGATGCAGGAATGATGCTTCTGCCCTAAAGCTTCTTCTTTCCCCACTCAGACTCCCTGCTGAGACCAACACTGACCCCCCAAGGCCCTGTGGCTGGGGGGCGGGAGATGTCACCGTCATTCCCTGATGCCTTGACTGGTGGTTTAAGAGCTGACCCATGGTGGCAGCTCTCCGTGCATGGGGAGAAGCAGAGAAGAGCTCCCTGACGAAAACCAGCACCTTCCCCTGCTCCGGCCACTTTCCACTCCTGAAGCAAATTTACAAGGGCTCTAAAATGTCCCGCTCCAGGGCATCAGGCAACTGCTAATGGCTGGGGATTGGGAAAGACATTTCCTCCGCGTGAGAAGGATTGCATAAGCGCTTATTAAGGCAGTTCCTGGTGTTGTCTAAAGCATCTGGTTTGGGGCATAGCTGGAGACAAACCGCTGGCTCTGGATGGGGTAGGGCTGGGATGGACGCTTCCAGCTTCCCCTTCGTTGGTGCAGGTTCAGGTCATCTCGATGTGCCAGTGGGGAAAAGAGAGGTTGGTTGTGAGGTGAGATGTGTCTTTGTCCCCCTCTTGGTACAGGGACTGACCTGGCTCGTTGGCTGGGCTCCTCGTGTCTTACACAGTGATGTGTGCATTGCAGGTAATTGGCTTTGCCATGGGAGAAAGCTGGTGGCAGTAGTCCAGGCCACCAAACGCTCTGGGGATGCTCTAATAAGGCTCCACTATGCTGCAGGCTCAATGCAGAGTGCTGGCACTGGGGAGCAGCCAGAGTCAGAGAGCAGCACCCTTCCCTATGGTGGGACCATGTCCCAGTACCCATACTTCCTGCCCTCCTCTCCATGCGGATCTACCTGGGGGGGTTTATTCACTTTGTCTGTAAGTTTTGGGGGCAGCTTCACTTCCCATTGCACAGTGCCTTGTGCTGTGTCCGGCTCTGCCTTCCCAGCACTTCAAGTGTGGGAGAATGAGGACAATTAATGGTGTTTCTCTATACCGTTATCCCCGGCTCTCCAAAATCCCAGGACTTCTCTCTCCCTGGGTGCAGGAGCTACTCCGCTCCCAAGGGCTGCTATTCCTTTGGTTCTCCTCATTGCATCCCAAGAGGTTCACGCAGCCACCGGATTGGCCATCAGGTTATAGAGAGTTCCAAGATGGTTTTACCAAGGTTGGGTTTGTTCTCTGCAGATTGAGGTGGGTTTAAAAATTAACAGCCATCTGTTAAGACTTTTTTGGGGACTGCAACTGAAAATTATTTGCGGGCTGGAGGTTTAAAACCATTTTAGTGCTTTTTTCCACCCTTTTTCTCCCCCTGTTTTGTAAGTGGAAGGTGGCAGAAGCAAGAGGGCAGCCTGGGATCAGACGGGCTGAAAATAGGCTCATTTTGAGAATGCAAGTTTTGGGTGTTATTTCTGTTATTTCCTTGGTTTTTTGCTTTATGCCCCCACCAAAAAAAAACCCAACCAACCAAACAGGGAGATGAAGGGGGAATCCTGGAAATCTGTTTCTTTCATTAGAAACATCTTCTCACACAAAGCTGCTGCTGGCCATGGGCTGTATCCAGCCACACCAGCTTTTAAAAGCACAGCCCATGGAAGCTAGTGTTGTGTGGGGGTGTTATATGGGGAACACAGTGTAGCCTGGGAGGGTGGTTGGGCTCTGCTGGAGCCGCCATCCTGGCGCTGGAATGTGCTCCCAAAATACACCATCCCAAATGCATTGCAGAGCTGCCAGCCCCATGTTGTGCTAGGGACACCCTCTGTGCCTTACCTCCCCTGGCCTTGTATCCAAGTATGGGTGGTTTGGGGCAAGAAAACAACTTTTTAATGAAATTATTATTATTATTTATAAAAGGTGCCCCAGTCTCGCTCCCATCGTCCTGACAGCCTCTAGTGTGGGTTCAGGGTGGAAATTTGCCTCCCAAGGACTGGGTCTCCCCTATCCCAAGCTGGAATCCAGCACCCAGCACATTGGTACCACTGCCTCTGGGGGACCCATGGGCATAGAAGGGAGGTGGGGATGTTTGGGGGGGGAAAGGCTCAGATGCATGGGATGTCATATTGTCAGTGTGGGCCATGGAGCTGGCTTTCAGGGGGTCATGGGATATGGATGTGCTGTGAAATGTGAATCCAGACCCGCAGAGAATAATGACTTTATTTATCATACATCAATATGCAACTCCTCCTAACATCCTCTGGTGTAGAAAACTTTTAAAATGGAGCTTTTTGGAAGCAAAAAAACCCATTTCTCCCATAAAAATGCCGATCCCACCCCAGTCCTCAAAACTGAAACAAAATAGTTTGCTTTGAGCTGAAGACATTTCTGCTCTTGGCTCACTGTTTCCCAAGCAGAGCAGTGAACATGAAGGAAAAACAAGCCTGCCCCATTAAAACACGCTTAAGCGAAACTCCAGTTTTCTCTAAGACTTTGCCTGGAAACATTTGGAGCAGCTTCGTGCGAACCAGTTCTGCCCTTTGAGAAGCCATTAAAGTAAAAAGCACCCAACCCAAGCCAGCCATTTCTGCAGGAAGCATCTCGTTTGGACAAAAAGGGGTTGTTTTACACCACAAATGCAAGAGCTCCCTTAGAAATATGGCAAAACCCGCCTGCAGTGCTGGTGATGGAGCAGCTCCAGGGATGTTTTGCAGGACAAATCCTGGTTGTCCCAGACGGTGAAGCATCTCCAACTTCAGCACTGTGTATTTTCCATCTGGATGAAGGTTTGCAAGGGTGGGCTCTGGCAGGGAGAGAGTTCGGATCAGTGTTCATCCCTGCTCTGAGTGTCCCCAGTGCTCCTACGGGCTCTCAAAGGAGCCCATCCCTTTGGAGATAAGGACACTCACCCTAGGACAAGCAAAAACTCTTCCCCAATGCGGTATCAAGAGCTTCATAAAGCCCTTTCATTTTTCATTGACTCCATGCTACCCTAAAACACAGAAGGAAAAATCCCAGTAATTCCTCAGCCAGTGATATACACACCAGCAATCCTCACATATTTGTGTATATATATATTTATTTGTGTATATATTATATATAGTATATATTGTATATTTGCGTATATATATGCACAACATATATGTTGTGTATATATATATCATGCATATATATATTGTGTACATATACGTTGTGTATAGATGTACAGTGCTGCTTTTTTCTGCCAGTGGCATCTTCAGACTGTGATTTAAGGGCAATAATTTCTACCCCAGGGTCTTCTGCAATGGATTTTTGACATGCAGCTGCCCCCATTATGCAGGCCCAGTGAGACCCTCCCCGGCTGCTCAGCCCAACATCTGTGAAATCAGGTAAAAATTGTTGTTACTTATGGATTTACATGAACCTGCCTTTATAAGGGGAACTGGGATCCTTCTGGATGCGCACTGCTCCTTGCCATGGTTTTCCTCAGGAGGGGACAGGGAGGGAAGGGGCCACGCTGCTGTGAAACCACCCTTTGAGAGGGTGGTGGTGGTTTTCCTGAGCCAAACCGGCAAGAAACGTCATGTCTAAAGATGACAGGCTTAATTTGCGGTGTCATTAACCAGAGCCGAAACCCTAGATGGGCTGGGTCTCCTGTGAGCAGCGCGCTCGCTTCCCGCGCTGCAGCTGATCTTTCTCTGATTCTGCCTGATGAAGGCATTTGTGGGCGCATTTCACTCACACAGACCTTGCTTTCCTTCACGTGGATGTTATTATTTAATATATGGGATGAGGAAGTCATTTTTCCCCCTCTCTCAGACACATCCATAGCGAGTGAATGTACCCCGTGTATTCCACTGGTTCCCTATCACCTTGTGCTCCCCCATGTATTTGCAGGGGGTTCAAATGAGAGCAAAGCATGACCCTCAGGGAGCATCCCTTCTCACCAGGAATAAAACTTTCATTCCCAAGCTGCCCACAACCTGGACATCTCATGGATACAAACCCCAGGATCTGACCCATGGGTAATGTGGTGATGCTGGTGTGAGCCGCAGGTGGGCAGTGGGACTGGGAAGACTCACAGAATCCCTGTAACCACCCTTCTCTTGGTTCTGGCTGTGGTTACAAACCACATTCCCAGTTAAAAGCATCTGCTGAGACCCAAATGCTTTGGATGTGGAGATCTGAGCAAGCTGGGCTTTAAGGTGTGGCCACACCAGCGGCTCTGCTGCACTTAAGGGCACCAGCACTTGAACACGAACTGCTTCTTCTAATGCACAGGGTTGCTCTGGGCTCAGTGAGCAGAGGCATGTGGCGAAAGGGCTCACATGAAGCTTGCTGGCAAGCGAGCAATAGAGCTGAGCATGCTGCCTGCCTTCACAAGGGGCCAGAGCACAGTAGGAAAAAATACCGCAATAGGCAAAGCATCTCCCGTTTGCCCCTAAGCTCTGGCTCTTCCTGTGCTGATAACAAGCCCTGTAAATCTCCCTGCAGCACTGAGGCATTTTTTTCCCCCTCTCCTACCCTGACAGCGGTGCCTTGTAAGACACAGGACCTGTGGCAGGGCTGCCTTCCTCACCCCTCTATGGAGAAATACCCCAAAGCAGTGAGCGCCCCGAGCATGCCGGCAGGCCCCCAGCCCTGGGAAGGCAGCTGGGTGCAGCAGGAGCTGTCTCCTCTCTAATTGTCCCCCTGGAGCTCTGTGGCTGAGCCACTTGCTGATATCTCCGGCCATCAGTGCTGGTGCCGGGCTGGCTCAGGCAAGATGTAGACTGATAGAGCCCCTCCATCCTGCTGACAGGGATGCAGGGCAAGAGCTGGGGAGGAAAACCTGGAGTATGTGTCCGAACAGTCCATTGCCTTAGTGCTTCAGCTGGAATGGGGAGCTTGTGCGGTGAGCAGGCTGGTGCTCAGCCCTGGATGTATGAACCTGAGCCACTTAAAATCTCAGACTGTTTGGGTTGGAAGGGACCTTAAAGCTCGTCCAGTTCTAATCCCTGCCACGGGCAGGAACACCTTCCACTGGAGCGGGTTGCTACAAGGCCCATCCACCAATTGCTGGATGTGTTTTGTGCCATGGATGCATGGCATTGACCTGGGAGCACCTGAGTGTGCTCAAACCCAGGGAGGGATGCAATGATGCTGCTCTGGAAAAGCACCTCTGTGTGTTCAGCAGCAGGATGGGAGTCATGCTGGGACCACGGGGATAATCATTTCCCATGCAGATGGCCACAATGTCACCTCTTGATCACTTGCTCATGGGTGACAGAGCCAGGACTCCTTTTTAATACCACTATAGTGCTGTTCCCTCCCTGCAGCCAGGCCTCTGTTACCAAATCACCCACAATACTGCGCTATCGGGACCTTCCTCCCTCCAACACCAGCAAACGCTGTTGGTTTTCCTTTTCCTCTCCCAAATCCCTCATAAATTTCCTATTGCTAGTGCCATGTTCCCGTTAAACCTTGCAGGCTGATTGCATCTGTCAGTGTCACTGTCTGGGGCTGGAATGTGTCACCCTGCTCCAGAGGAGTCATTTATTTCGCTGTAGTGGAGCATTTCAGGACAAAGCACTGGGTTGGATCACAGTGGGACAGTTTTCCTGCAGTGGCAAGCGCTGATCCATCTTGTGCAGTGGGAGGAAAGCGCCGCTGCTGGATTCTTTCCTATTTAATTTTCCTAAACAGAGGGATGAGGAGCACGAGAGCTGCCCATCAGCAGGATCCTGCGCTGTGCTGGAGCGTCATAAGGAAAGGAAGTTTGCTTTATAAAGTCTCCATAACCCATGGAGCAGACGTTTCTACCACTATCCCCATTGTGCCTCACTGCTCCTGTAAGGGTGCCTGGCTGGTGGCAGGGGTGGCCCCATAGCTGTGTGTGCCCTGTGTGGTGGCAAGGGCTGGGGCTTGTAGGGTCTGGGATGTTCATGGTGGTGGAAGCACGGACAGCTTTGTCCTAGCACAGCCCTATGTTCCTGCAGGCGGCACGGGCAGGGTATCATTGGTGGTGAGTGTGGTGATGATGGGGAGCAGTCAACCATGACCTCCCCATGCCCACACCACATGCAGCAGGTCCTCAGTGCTGAGGAGGCAGTTCTTTTGCAGGTATTAGGTGTGATAATGAGACATTCAGGGTTAAAACACAAAATGATATCAGGCATCTGCTCTTGTTGCCCTTCTAAGTGTGCAGCTGCATGCAGGAACTCTGGGTGCTGGGAAATGCTCTGTCCTGACCATGGCATCCGTGATCCCTGACTGTTATGGCAGGGATGTGTGTTTGGGGGGACATGGAGTGATGGAGATGATGAGGATCCAGTGGGACAGCTGGTCACCTCAAGGATGGACACCCTTCTTCTTCACCCTTCTTCTAGCTGTGCAGCAGGAGCAAGTCATCCTCAGCACAGCGATGACAGATTCATCTGTCTTTGGGATACATGCTCTTAGGTGGTACTGTGCCAGCAGTGAGAGGTTTCCTGCTGCTTATTCCCAGCTACCTGTGCTAGTACCTTCCAGGGAGGCTCAGATGTACTTGGAAGTGCCTCTCCTCAGGGTGCTGCCCGGTGACCTACACATGGTAAGGGGTGGAAGAGACAGTCAGTCTGTATTGCTTTGTTTATAAGAACATATTTGCAGTGATTGATGCCTGAGCTGGGGAAGTATGCTTGCAAGTGGGACTTTAAAACATGAATCAAACAGTGTTTGGAATATGTACGCTGCTCTGTCAAACATTTCTCGGTGCTTGGAGTCTGCAGAGCCTGCGCGTCCAGAGGTACCCGTGCCTGTGCGGAGGTGTCTGGAGGGGAAGCAGCATCCTTCAGCCTCAGCATCACTGCTCCACGCCAAGAGGCTGCTGGGGATGGGCTGGGGTCTGAATCCGTGGTCACTCTGCAGAGGGGTGCGTGCAGAGGTGTCCCGTTAAGAGCTGTCCATCACGGGACATTCCTTGCGATGCTCCTTGCTGCCAAATCGTCCCCCAGGGCTGCCGAGGAATGAGAGCGGCCCTGAAGGACAGAGTCAGCTTTCAGGCTTCCTTCCCCTCCAGATAACCTGATTGCCCATGGAGAGAAGAAAGGTCTGGAAGGGGCGGGCTGTATCCAGATGTTCACTAAGTGCATTAAGACCCTCAGCCAGTGGAGCACATGCTTCAGGTTAAGCCCCTGAGCAGTCCCAGCTGCAGCAGTATTAATGAAGTCTTCAGTTAATCGCTTGCTGAATGCTCTCCCTGATAAGGGCTGGGGTGGTTTGTAGGGGACAGGGAATCTTCTCAGGATTTCTTTTTGAGTATCCTGCTTGTGAAGTTCTGCGTCCCTCCATACCAGCATCGCTGCTGCCATGCCACCTCCTTTGCCCATGGAGTGAGGTGGGTTTCCCATTTAAGGGTTTTCCCATTGTGCAAAGGGGTCCTGGTCCTCACGTTCTCTGGAGCTCTGTTTTCTCCTCCATTCATAGGGATGTTACCACAGTGGTACCAGGTAACGTGCCGTGCTCAGAGGAGCGTCCTTACCCTGGTGATCTGTTCTTGTGAGCAGATACTTGGGGTGATGCCAAACCTGCCCTTCCTGGGAAAGGGATCGGCTGGGGATAGGCTCAGGGAAATGGATACCAGCTTGTCCATAAATGATGCTTCCAGCCTTGCATTTGGGACACAGAAACTGGGCATCCCTCCAGGATCAGCAGACCTTTCTCCTCCGGCTCTCTGCCCACTGCAGCCCATGGGGACAGCAGAACTGCCCACCTCATTCCTCCACCCAACCAGCATTCATTCCTCTTCCCCAGGAACCCCAAGAAAACCATTAGACAGATATTTTGGATCAATGAGAACCAGAAGGACCTCTGCTCCTCCAGCCAAGTGAGGACTCTTTTAACTGCGCACACGGAAAACGCATCCCACAGCAGATCCCCTCCTCTCACGGGTCCGCTTTCGTTGCCTTTTAGCACGAGGGAGATTTATTCACTCTGTGGGCTTTTTAAAAGGTGTTTTCTTTATAGCCGGGCTTCTCCTGCTTTAGGTGAGATTAGGAGGTCATATTTCATGAGTGCTTGTGGATCCCCTTTCTGAAGCCCTAATGAACTATGGATGAGTGACCGCAGTAATCCAGTCTGTGCAGGAGCTCATTAAAGTCACCGAGTCCGCTATAATAACTAGTTGCATCTGATCAGATTACTTCTTTAAGATGCTATTTCCACTGGTGAACAAGAGCCTGCTCTTATCCTAGTGTGGGCAGCAGGAGCCTTGCTCTGGGCTTGGGGCGTGAGGAGCTGGCTCTTGCCTCGTGCACCATTAACAAGGCACAGTATGATGAACTCAGCGCAGAAAGGCCATGGGATTTCCCATTGCTGCTTTGTTCAGCCAAGCCCAGCCGGAGCAGGAGCCTCATATCCCACTGGAGGAAAGCAATGGGCACTAAGGAACGATCCAGCCGTTCCCCAGTTATAAATAGAGATTCTGGGAAAGGGCTGGCAAGCAGCTGCCCGGACCCACATCCAGCCCAGACCTGTGTGAATAGCGCTGGTGAAACAGATCCCAGCACAGTGACAAAATGGGATGCAGCGGGGTCTGCCCTCCTGCCCCACACTGAGGTGGTCACCCCAATCCCTTCCTTACTGAAAGTAGAAGCAGGCAGCCCTGCAAATATCCAGAGGAGGGGAGGAAAAAAGGCCAGATCCATCTGCAGAAAGCACAGGCAGGAATTGTTTCTTTGTCTCGGGAAGTGTCAGCGAAAGAAATTCCCTTTGAGGATAGGTTTGTGTTTGCAAGACTTCAAACCCCTCATCTGGACAATAACAGCTTCTGTCTAAGGGAATCAGGCCCGTAAGGTACAGGCCAAGCCTGTAGTATTAGACTGGACAGTAATGAGGGCTCTGGTGCTGATAAGGGCGCAGAGCTCAGCCACCTTCTGCTCTGCTCATGCCAGAGGGGTGAGTGTGCATCCCGCCCCGCTGCGTGCAGGGCTCCCGGCGGCACAGAGGCACCGGGGGATGTAAACAACGGGTAGTCTGGCCTGAACAGGGCTCCCCATTGCTGCTAGAGCTGTGGGGAGATGCTGGGGGAAGACGGTGGGGGGAGAGATGGGGGACGATGCTGTGCCCCGACCCAGCTTAGCACCCCACATCCCATGCTCAGCAATAGAGGCAAACAGGTCCCTATTGGCAGCGTAACGTCAAACCCAATTTGATATAGGGTAAAATGACTGTTTTCTCCTTTTGGCTACCCCTGTTCATCCATGGGTTTGCTGTAGGACAGCCTGTGGGTCCTTGATGTGCAGGCACAGCAAAACATGTTCAGGACTGAAAAAGCCATAAAACTCAAGAGTTTTCCTTTGCTGCTTTCTCAGTGGAGCACCAGGGCTGGCAAAGGGGCTCGTGCCAGCCCCACACTGCAGAGGAGGAGGTTGATGCACAGGTCTGCAGGCAAAAGAAGGCCGCCGGGGATTTCTGATCATCTCATTAGCTCACGAGAAAGGCAGAAAATAATTGCTGGGGGTTCAATGCAGCCCATCTGTGTGGGATTTTCTCAATAATAAGTGCATACGGGCTGCTTTTAATGCTTTTCAACGTTTTTTCAAGTGAAACATTTCCTAGTGCCAAAGCCCGGGTAGAAATCAGTTCCAGCCCTGGGGGCAGCGAGGGGATTGAGAGGCACAAGTCTCAGGTTGACTTTTTAACAGGGTTCGTACAAACTATCCCGCCCGTAATGTTCATGTAATTGGTGCGTTTGAATACTCGGAGGAGGCCGAGGTCCTCTGAGGCTTTGAAAGTGGGTTTTACAGTATTTTCTGATGTGATCTATATATATATATAAACCCCATAATCATGAGTCAGGCAAGCAAAGCTCCTGGGACTGACTTAAAATTATTCATACATAGACACACACCCCTTTTTAAGTGATCACATTTAAAGCTTTTAAAATATATATTTTTTTGAACAAAAGCTGATTTTTCACAGTCGGAGAACTCTGGCAGGTTTGGTGTAAACCCTGCCCCATAGCTGGCTGTAAGGAGGGCTCAAAGCTGATTTGTCTTATTTCCCTTCAAGATGCAGTTTAAGCCTTAACTCTGGTCAAGCAGCGGGTGACTGAGAGGAGTTTTGGTTATCGGGACAGATGAAGAGATGGGCTCAGTCCTTTCCAGATGCTGATTGTCCCAGTCCATGGAAGTGAAGCAGGTAACCGGAGCGATTTCCCCTGGTTTAGGGAACTTCACAGCCATCAACAACACACACACCCTCACTCATTAAAGCCGGGGCTATTAAAGTGATGCTCTGACCCCTGCCAAAAAGCTGCCCTAATAATTTCCCCATGTGGTGAAACCTCAGGCATTTATTGTGGTTTTTGCCCTGAAGAAAGTACTGGGGGCTCTGCCCCCTGCCCACCCCACAGCTTGGCCCCCTCGCCAGCAGCCCTAGCCCTGTACTATCTGGTAACTGGGAAGGGAGTGAAAAATATCCCTCCTAATCCCTTACCAGGTTTGTACACTTAAGCCCCCTTTTAGGTGTTCACTTGCTTCCTTTCCAGCGGCATTGGTCAGATGGGAGCAATGCACCCCACAGGTATCATAGTGGCTCCCCCAGACCCCTCCATGCCTGGACCATGGTGTACAGCTCCTAAAACCCCACATTAGCCAGCCCTGGATGTCTCACCCTGGCTCTTCTGGTTGGAGTTGCTGCTATGAGATAAAGCAGATGCTGTCCCCTGTTTCCTCCCCATCCCAGTGCTCCCAAAGGCATAACCATGCCCACCCCAGGGACCCCCGCAATAGCATGGGTTCAGTGTCATGGCCAGGAGCTATTTTAGGGAGGGGGGGTTCCTGGGTCACCTTTGGAAAGCTTGCACAGCACAGGAATCTGGCCCAAAGCATTTCAAATATGCCTCGCCGTGGGCTGGAGCTCCGAGCCTGCCTTAAGTGGGCAAGGGATTTAGTAATCACACCTCCCATCGTCCTGCCAAGGGCATGGGAGCCCAGCGCTGGGAGGCACAGAATGCTTGCTGGAGGCTGAATGTTGCATTGTTTTCCACCTATCCATGAAGCCTGCAGTGGGAAAGGAGGGTTGAACCTGGAATGCTGCACCAGCACTGGCTGTGGCTTGCATGGTAGGGAGCTTGTGGGGTTTTCCAGGGGTTATTGGTTGTTTGGAAACTGCTGTGACTAGTTGGTGTTCCGAGAGAGAGAAGCAGGAAACTGAAAAATTGGATATATGGAAGTGCCGAGCACGGGGTGGTTTGGGTTTCACATCTCTCCCCAAAATACATATATATATAACAGGGAACCATGGAGATTCTGGTGCAGTAAAGCTACTGAAAAGCTTCATCTAAAGGCTGCAATATGCTTTATGTGACCCCAGTTGTTCTGCTTTGGTTTGAGTTTGGAGGAGACACTTTCCAGCTTTTAACCATATTTTGCTTAACCCCTTGAAGTCCAAGGTAAGTGAAGTTAGGGCTGAGAGGAAACATCTCACAGGCATGGAAAAACAAGTCATGGTTTTAAATGGCACTTGGCCTTTCTCAGCCCATATCCCAGACAGCCCTCTGGCCTCACCAGAATTTGATTGGAATTTATAAGTAATGTTCTTTATCCCTAAATTTGCACTTTTTGTAGTGAAAATACACTTCTCACAGTTTTCCTGTCAGCCATGGAAATGAAAGGGTGGCAGTGGGTTTCTTCCCCACTTGGCTTTCTCTGCTCCTCCATGAGCAGGGGGACACACATCAGGAGCAGGGTAATCCATCCCAGAAAGTGGGTGAGATGCTGGAAACGGGTGACATATGCTGGGAAAGGTATGATGCATGTCAGGAAGGGATGACACACCGGGAATGAGGTGATGAACACCAGGATGGAGGTGACATACGCTGGGATGGAGGTGACACACACCAGGATGGTGGCTGTAGAGATGCTTGGAAAAGCATGACACATAAGAGGAGCAGGTTTCTAGGAAGGGGGTGACAGACATCATTAAGAGAATGATGGACATGAGAAGGGGGTGACCCAGTGGGAAGGGGGTGACACATGCCAGGAAGGCAGAAGATGGCCACAAGACCCAGCCCAGCAGCTACAGATGGCACAGTGCAGCCACGACAGCATTGCTGTGCAGTAGCATGGCCAGATCCTGCAGTTTAGGGTCACCCCATCTATCACACATGAGTACCAACATGCAGGGCAGCACTGACATGGAGCCACTGTATTCCTCTGGCAGCAGTACCCATCACCGGTGCTCGAGCTGTGGCTAATGTCCTTTCACCATGTATTATACAAATCATATAAATAACTCGTCCTCAGACTTCAAACATGCCACTTCAGATGTATGGTGGGAGATTACAGAGTTTGTTAAAGCTCAGGTCTTCAATCATCCGGGCAGCTTCGAAGCTGCTCACTAAAATACAGATCAATGCTTCAGTTTTATGGGAGGCTTTGTCCCATGTGACCAGACTCAAATCCCTTATTTTATGGCTTGCTTATACATTCCTGGTGAAAAACGGTTTACATTTTGGGCCCCGGGAGCTCTCCTAAATCAGCTGCCAGGTTTTTGCAGCTGGTAGTAAAGGGAAGCGCTGTCATCGGGCTGCCCGGAGGTGAACAAACGAGCCGCTAGGCACGGGACTGACGGCTCGCCCGGAGCCATACACCAGCTCCATGGCTGCTACTGCGGCAAGGACACTGCTCCAGTGAGAGGACACCAGCCACAGCATCCCCACAGGGGCACCAGCCCAACAACAGCATCCCCGAGGGACCCCAATGCTTTGGAGACACATGGATGAAAGGGTTAAGCCGTGCTGGACGGCTGGAGAGGAGAGGGACGCTAATCCCCCGGCTCTGGTCCTGCTAATTATTTGCTGATTCAGCTGTTGAGCTGAGCCCAGCCCCAAAGCGGGGCCTTGGCTCTCAGTGCTGGGGATGCTCAGGGCTCAGCATCGCCTGTTTAATGTTGGGAGGAAGAGCTGAGCGCAGTGCCCAAGCCCCAGCTGCTGCCTTTCTGCCTTGGGACAGCGTGTCACAAGCAGGTTTTGCAGGGAAACTGAGGCACAGGTTATCCCTGGGCAGACTCCATAGAGTTGTGATTTTATCCTGTCTCATCTTCCCACAGCACTGCACCCCTTCCCTTCACTGGTGAGCATGAGACAGAGGGCTGAGGCGCTGCAGGGGACACTCAGAGGACCCAGAGCTCTAGTAAGGACCGAAGCTGCCACCCGCTGCAATGGCACAGGGACCTGCAGGGACAGGGTACTCCCACCAGTGCCGACCACATCACCTCCCCTCCTTTAACGAGCACAGCAAGCTTCCAGTGTTTCCTGGCACCAAAGTCCCCTGAGGTCATCACGAACAAAGTCCCCTCCAGAGTCCGTAACCCCCCTGTTGTCAGCTACCACCTTGCCTGGGCAGCTCCAGCGCTGAGTTATCGCTGCTGAGCAGAGCGCGGTCGGTAGCAGGCGATGGCCATAACTCCTGCCTGTACAAACACCTCCTCACCCGGCTCCTTCCTGACGGCACCGTGACAGAAAGCAGCTGCTCTGCTGGAGAAGGGACCTTCAGGTTGCGGGCAGCAGACATGGAAAGGAACCTGATGGATGAATGTGGGTGCCCTGTTGTGCTGAGGGGGTGAGGAACCCAAGTGAACCTGAAGCGATGATTGGATGTGGTATTATGGGACCCATTGAGCACACAGCTTTACCCTCCTATTGCTTCCCACTGAGGATGCTGGCACGGAAGCACAAAGCCCCACAGGGAGGTGTTGGCTGGCCCGCTCCCTGGCTCTCCTGCATGAGGAGGTTTGTCTCGTCATGGGGTTACTGCAGGTTTTGCTCCAGGATGCCCATTCCCCAGTGACTGAAACCGGCCCCACAGAGTGCATTTTCTCCAGCAAGTCCCAGAGCAGAGTGGAGCTGCTGCTTCCCAACATAGGTGTCCCAAGGAACCTAAATCTGTGATGGGATGGTTGGATGTCATGGGTTTGGAATTGCAGCTGGGCTGATCTCCTCCATCTCCTACCCAAGTGCAATTCGGTGGTACCCAGGCAGCATCCCAGAAAAACCCAGATCAGTGCCATGGTGCTGGTCTCCTGCTCCAGGCATGGCTGGTTCCCTGTCCCCCAGCCCAGTGATAGCCAGGTCAAGGCTTCAGTAAAATGCCAGGTGATCTTATCCCACCCTCTTTAAACAAAGCTGAATTTCCATCTCAAGGGAATCAGACTGCTTCTTCCCGTTTCCAGCTATTTAGGGGATGGTTGGGTTTTTTTTTCCCTGTTGCAAACGGGTAGCTTCATAAGGAAAAGGAAAAAACAGAAAATCCATATTCATCTTGCTTTGAAAATGCTGTAAATAAATCAATTCACTCCCAAGGATAAGCTCTGCCTTCTCTTTGCGGTTGACTCCTGCCAGTGCTAATTGGAGCCAATAGGCGCATGATGAGGGGAGCAACCCCCTTTACAGGCAACACTTTAGCCTGGCGAGCATGTTTACAGCCTTCTTTCAAAGCCTTAAGGAGGAGGGATCTGTCATAAACCCTGGCAGCTTTTGCCGAGCAAACAGTGCTGCTGGAATATTTAAAACCCAGCATTTGGGCGGAAAAATATAGAAAACACATGTGTTTCCATGTGAGCTCTGCTGCTGCTCAGAGCTGCAGTTGTGGCAGTGCAGGGCAGCCAGGGAGCATGGCTGCCAAGGTGATGAAGAGACATCCCTGGCAGGGATGGGGGACCAAGGCCTGAGGGAATAAGTGGCCATGAAGACCCCCAGGACTCGCACCCTGCCCATGGAAGGGGGTCTGTATAAGCTCAATGCAGGGCTCAAGGAGACATATTCCCATTACTGTGGTTCTACAACGAGCCCTCCAACTTTTGGGGTGCTTGAATACAGAAGAAAACCACTTTCCCAGTCAGTGAAAGAGTGGATCTTGGTTTGTTTTTCTTTTAAAGAAAGAAATATCTTGGGGAAACCATAGAGGTTAGTGAAGATGTTTTCAGGGTTACTTTTATCTGAAGAAAATAAGGAGAGATTTCCTGGCATTAAAGATGCCAATAAGGTTTATAGGAAAAGTACAGTGCAGGGGTAGAGAGAGCAGTGCTCTAGGTGTGGATGGGGTGACCATGGCCCCATGGGCTGGGGGAGCAGCAGGACTGACTGCAGGACACTGCGTGTCCTGCTACACAACCACCTCATCTCACACATAGGGATAAACTAAGCACAAATAATTAGCAATAAATCAGGTTTTCCTTGCGCAGACCCCCCTGACAGTGCCCTTTGCCAACCCCTCCCCTGCACACAGTAGCTAACTCTGATTTCCCACCCTCCGCAGGGTTCGGACCTCTCTGTCCCAGCAGGACAGGGAGCAGGAGGCTGGCAGGGCTCCAGCAGGGGCACGGCACTGCCGCAAGCCTTCCCCTAAAGATGAATGGCTGCCAGTTCTCTTAATCCAGCCACTTTGGAGAAATTGTTTGTTCTCATCCTGTTTGAAACAGCTTCAAAGTGGCTCCAGTCTAGACTGTGCCAAGATAAATTACAAACCCAAAGTACTGATATAAACCATAGGGGAAGGAGTCATTTGCTCTAATGTAATTAAAACAAGATATCATAATGTATGTAAGTAGGTAAATGTACAGGCATGCTCTCTGCTGGCCGGGCAGCAAGGGAGGGACCAGGCAGGACGCTACCAACACAAGCAAAACCAATCCCACCAAAGTGGGAGATTCAGCCCCCTTTAAAGAGGGGTTGAGCAGGGAGACCACGCCTCCCAGCACTCACCAGCCAATCAGGTGTGGCAGGCACTACTGATGTCATCATCTGTGGTATAAAAGCTGAAGGGGCTCAGTGATGGATGGATGGATGGATGGATGGATGGATGGATGGATGGATGGATGGATGGATGGATGGATGGATGGATGGATGGATGGATGGATGGATGGATGGATGGATGGATGGATGGATGGATGGATGGATGGATGGATGGATGGATGGATGGATGGATGGATGGATGGATGGATGGATGGATGGATGGATGGATGGATGGATGGATGGATGGATGGATGGATGGATATGTGGTCACATCTATGATCCTGGTGCAAGATGATTGGTGCTCATATGTAGGGCTGGTGTGCATTGCCATTGCTAGAAGCAAAGGAAGGGACTCTGGAAGGGTGGCAGTGTGACAAGGGAGGCCCAGGCCATAGTCATGGTGGGAAGAGAAAGGCAGAAGAAAGGCTGCCCCAGTGTAGGAGCTGAAGCAGGGAATGTGAGTGTTCCAGCATCAGGATGCCTTTCGCCAAAGTGCATCTGATGGGAGGCTTCATCCACACCTCCTGTGGGGGCAGCTGAGTGAATGGGCTTTTTCTCCACAAAAGGTACAAAGTGAAATTAGCGCTTCTTCCTTCACCTGGAATAGGTCTGATCTGCGATGAGCCAGATTAAGAAAAGCACTCCTTCTGCTATTAATTCATTTAAGTCTCCCCTCATTTACTAAAAATAAGGAGGGAGGAGAGAAAGAAAATTGGAAGATATAGTTCTCGAATTTTGGGGAAAGGAAGTTAAATCAAATAAAGATAAAAATCCCAATTTTGCATCATTATGTTGAAAAATAAAGACAAGAGTCCTCAATGAAAAATGCTTATAGAAGTTCAAGAGACTTTTAAGGAAGTTAATGATCATTAACTTTTCACCATGACTTGGCATTCAGGCAGAGCTCGATAAAATTGAATCCTATAAAGAGAAAAAGAGGCAATTGCCAGCAATGGTCTCATTTTGTTTCAATAGCATTATTACACTTGAATATGTGTATGTACAGCTGGAAGCTAATATGTCTATAAACATGTGTATGCATACATTTTGTGAGTACATGCATGCTGCTGTACATCACCTCCCCTGTACTACATTCCAGCTCTCCCCAAGCCCGTTGCTGTGCTGCAAAGACTTTACCTCCCTTGAGTCTCCTCTCTATGTCCCTTTCCCTGCAGCTCACAGCAGTACATCATCCAAACACCATCCCCGGTTTGAGATGCTTTCACCCCTGCTTTAACCACAGCAGAATTCCTTTCCAGTTATCTCTGAAATATCTCTTCCCCTGGTGCTGCCCAGGTGCTCTTCCTGGAGGTGTTGGGCAGGTTGGCAGCAACCCTGGAGCCGTGATGCCCTGATGCGATGTCTGACGGGTGCGTGTGGAGTTTCGGCTCGTGCCACAAGAGGTCTCACGGCTTCCATTGGGACCATCAGAGGAATAAAATCCCGGTTAATGTAAGCAGGATAATGCAATAATAATAATGCACGTGGGACCTCTCCGGTACAGGTGGAGAGCAGTTGTGTCTGGGCTCTCACTTTCCTTGAGAATAGCCCTAAATCTCCCACCTGACAGCCCACGAGCTGGTCTTCAAAGCTGCTTTATCCTGGTGAGGTGTTTGCATGTGAGAAGCAAATGGCCCTCATCACTCCTGGCAAATCACTTGGAATACATTGTTATGGGATGCTTTAGGAGCCAGTGGGCGCAGAGAGCCCATGGCCACAGGACACAGCCCTGCCTGGGGCTGAGCTGCTGCTTTATTGGGTTGTATCCATCACAGCCTGCTTTGGTTCTTGCCTCCATCCCATTTACGTCCCACAGGAGACTGTCAGATCCACAGCTCCACACGGGCAAACCGTGGTCCTGGCACTGCATCCTCCCCACATCCCCACCCTGTGCTGCCCCCACCCTCCCAGCACCCACAGGGGCTCCGTGGCCACATAAATCTCAGCTTGCTGCTTTGAAGTCCCCAGGGAGGGGAGTTGTTGTGTTTGTTTGCAGTGTTGCTTATCACCGCCGTGCCTCCTGCTTGTCTCTCGCCGCACGGCTCCGGCTCGCCGTCCGTGCAGCCCTGCTGCCAGGGACCACTGGGCTGACAGCGCTGCCTGATAAGGATGATGGATGGGGAGGAGGCTGGCTCCACCACGGCCAGGATGCTTCCTGGGAGCCAGAGCTGCCCCAGCGCTCCCTGAGCCTGGAGGAATGTACATCCAAGGGATGGAGAGCCAGCGCAGGATGCTGAGCCCTCCACCAGCCCCGAAAGTTGGTACCACACATTGGTACCCCCCACATCAGCCAGAGTCCTTTCCACATCCTAGCACTCACGGAGTGGGGTGGACAATGTAGACACAAATCTGCTGCCTGGTGGCAGGGCAGTGGGGAGGAGATGTCCCCCACCCTGCTCCATCACCTCCAGGGTGGCTCTGCAGCCCATCCTCGTCCCCCCCATGGGATTATGGCTTTGATAGGCGATGGGGGAACATAACTGACACCACATCTATTAGCACAGCAGCCTGATGGCATGGGGGGACCACCTGTAAGTGGATGGTCCTCACTTGTGCCAGGGAGGTGCTTTTGCCTAAATTAGGCTTCCGGGGGTGGGAATAGGGCTAAGTAGGATTTGCACATCCTGGTCCCTTTGGTGGGGTGTGGTGGCTCCAGCACTGGGAGGTCCCTACTCTCAGTTTAGGGCATTCCAGATGGGAAATGATGCTGCATCCCACTCCTTTACATCTGGATCTCCCTGTCCTTTGGGAAGCCCTTTGCAGTGATTTTCAGAGCTCAGCAGCTCCCAGTATACCTGGAACAATCCCCTCCATGGGTCGGCTCTTGTTCCTGGCTCAAAGCAAGCCAAGGGAAACATTTTCATGCAGCTACCACAAGGACCACATTGTAGTTTCTTTGCAAGGCCATTCTTGCTTCCCTCCCTTACCATGACTTTTCTTTGCCTCTATTTGACCCAAACCTCTCTGCCTTTTATATTTCTTTCCAATTCCCTTTTTCCCAAGCCATACCACGGCAGACTAAATGCTTCTGCTCCCAGGTTCAGGCTGCAGAAAGCAGGAGTCTGGACTCGGTCCCCTCTAACAGGCTCTAACGAAGAGCCCAGAGCACAGAGATTACTGCTAGCCCATTCCCCAAAGCATCACTCACTGAGCCGTGCCAAGTGCAAACCAGGGATAAAACAGACTAATTGCAGTTAGTCGGTCAGACAATGGAAAACTCGGATGCCTTTTCCACGCCAGCCTCATTACCAGGGCTTCTTAAGTAGAGGTTATGCTTGTAATTAAATAGCCGTATCTTGGCTCCCCAAGACAGGAGGAAAAGGCAATTTGAAAATGTATTAAAACATGGAGTTTGGCAGTTCTCCTGGATTTAGAACAATTTGTGGATTTAAATCATTCCATTTCAAATATGTGTGCTTGCTTTCAATGGAATTAAATAAAGATGTGCAAGATGGGGAGGAGGCAGCGCTTTCCTGGATGCTTTTCCCTCTCTGGCTGTCAAGGGAAGAGGCTCTGGGAGCCTGTTTGGTAGCAATGTGTTTTCTTGCCTCCTCTATGTGGCTGATGCTGTGGCTGACTCAGCTGATGAATACAGGAGAGCAAGAAGTCCTATTAATGCCAGATTTTCCAGTGTTTTTCAGCCTGCTCCTGGTTTTACGCTCTCCTCCTTTGTTCTCCACCATGCTCCTACCACCAGCGGAACCAGCTCCCCAGGCACAAGCCATGACTGACTGCGGATGGACAGGTTCTTCTAAAGCTGCTTGTGGAATGCCACATTAAAAATGACAGTCAAAAGGCTGGTAAGAAAGGGCTCCTTGGGATCTATGCCTTTATACACACCCTTCGATTTGGCATGAAACATTGGTAATATCATCATTATACAAGTTTCCACATCAGCAGGGAGAAACTCATCAGATATTTGAGAACCACATGAAAATCTAACACCTCTTTTACTCCAAGAATAGAGAAAGACGCCCTGAATTTCTTTTTAGGCAGCAGGGAAGGTTTATCTTGGCAATAGCAAAGCTCCTCACTTAACTGTGGGTAATTGCTGGGGAGGAAGGCCCCAGCAGCATCCCAAAAGGTGTCCCCTCTTTTAGGTAGCTCCAGGAGAGAGCAGACCCTCTGCAGAGCACTTGCACACCTTCTGCTTGTGCATTTATCAGTCACTTATTGGAAGCCCAAGTAATAGGAAAAACCCTCTCCTTGCTCCCTCTGGCTCCTCTGGCATCATGTGTGCGTATGTGTCAGTGGGCAGCTGAGAGGTGAATAGGAGATGAACTACGAGATGACTTACTCGGGTAGCATGCAGGATGGAGGAGTAGTTTGAATCCAGCCCAATTCCTGAGCTCTGTAGGCTTGACATAAGCATTTAAGCCTTCAGTTGGGATCTGGTGATAGAAGAGGGCTGGAAAGCACATTTCTTTTGTGGTTAAAGGTCCTTTTGTCAGTCCATAAATCCAGACGGAGGCCTGTTTATTCTGTTTACTGCAGTTACCTAACCTGCGAGCCTCTGTGTAAATCATGGCAAGCCGTGATTTAGAGGGGAGCTGCTCTCCCCATGGCGTGTGCACCATGTCCCTGCCCAGACCCCCACACAGGCAGCGCGCTCCTCCAGAAGCCGGGAGATAAGAGCAATAAAAGCTGCAGCGCTCTCTCCAGCACCACTGCCACCATGTTTCCCTTTGGCTCCATCCCACATTGCTGCTAAACTGACGGAAAGAGAAACCTGAGCCCAAACTCTGGGTTTTCTTCCCTCATTTTTAGGAAGCAGCACGCATTTCCTGGGGCTCCCCAGCGCATTTCCACACTGTCACTCCCAGGGATGTCCGAGCACCACTGATGGTCCTTGGCCAGACGAGGAGGTGGCCATGCTGATAACTCCCCCTGGGTGCCTGGTGTGGCAGCTGGTATCCCAGCCTTCCTCACCTGAGAGGTGTTGACTCCCTGGAGACAAAATCAGTGGCCAGATAAGAGACAGACTCACGGATAATGGCACCAGATGTTCTGTATGAGCCCCCTGGTGCAAACCGCCTGTGTTATCTGTCCATAGAGCAAGAGGAAGAGGAGGGTTTAGGCAACTGAAGGGGAAAATAATCACCACTGAAACCCCAGCCCTGGTGTGTTAGGCTTGGTTTGGTGATGCAGGTTTGGTGATGGAGGAAGGATGATGCAAAGCTGGAGAGCTGGGGGAGCCAGCTCACCCTGGGGGGGGGGGGGAAGTCCTCAATTCACACAGCCCAGGCTCCATTCTCCATCCTCCATCCCTTCCTCTGCCTCCTCCCACCCTCCTCCATTAACATCTGCCACAGGATTCCCTTGGCCTTCTCCATTAGGACGTTGCTGCCAGTTTTGATGCTAACCATTGCGCTCCCCTGTGCCCCACTTCATTTCCAGGCCAGAGCAGTGCAGGGGGGGATCAGCCCAGGTCCTTGCTGTTTAGTCTACCGATCAGATTGGTGACGAGCAGTCTAGCAGCTGGCAGAAAGCACTCCTATAATTGCTCGGGTGCTGCTTCGAGCTGTTTGCCCTGTGGATCTTTCTTACTTTAAATCCTAGAGCCAGGGGAAAGGGAGGATGATTGGCGGGGGGGGGGGGGGGGTGTGTGTGAAAAATGCTATATCCCTACTGTTAAAATCTGGACAGTTGGAGGGGGCTTTGTGCTGACCTCGGATGCAGCGGGATTTGAGGTGTCAGCCACTGTGCAAAGCATGGCATCTTCTGGGCATTCCATTGGTTGGCTCACTCCACCTTCAGGTTGGAGCATCCTTGGCTGAAGAGCTGGATAGGCAGCGCGTGGTGTGCAGATGTGTATGTGCATTTTGTAGCCCCTCGCAGGGAGGGTGAGGATCCAAGAACACAGCAGCTTGGAGCCCATGGGCAGCTTGGTCCCTCTAGCCTCAGCCATGATGCAGCTTCATGTCCTGCCTCAACCTCGAGGTTTGAAGAGCCCAGGCCCCATGTCCAGCAATGGATGAACCTCCTCTGCTGGAAACCAGAGCTGTGTTACTGAGTGAAACAGATGGCAGAGTGCTTTCCTGCATGCATGCAGCATCCCTGAGAGGCACATCGGGGCCAGCGTGTGCCAAAAAGGGATACCATATGGACAAACCATACTTGAAACCTGCGAGTCATCTGTCAGGCCTCAACTTATGTGCGCACTCAAGTGTGTAGGCAAAGCAAGTGACCTAGGGTGGTCTTCAGGGCATTGGGGTTCCTCCTTTGGCCACAGATCAAAGTGAGCCCCATGGGGCTCAGGGTGGGATGCAGACGCTTGGAGCCGGTGCAGCGGCAGGGATGACGAAGTGGATGGTCCGACCCAGCCGAAGAGATGGGGTTTGTTTTCTCTAGAAAGCTGGAGACAGAGGGGGATGTGATAAGAGCCTCCTAAGACCTCCGAGACAACAGTGATCAATTGGTCTTGGGGTCTGCTGGAGCTGGGCCAAGATGTAATCAACTTGGTTTGCAATGAGAAAGCTCAAAGGTTAGGTATTAAGATGAAGGATTCAGGAACCATAGGAGGACAGTGAAGCCTGGGCCATGTGAAGGGTATTTAAAAACGAGCTGGACAAGGCTGTGTGTGGAGCGTTCAGGTGCTGACATAAGGTTTGGGAGGAGTTTAATCCCCCTGAGCTCAGTGGCCAGGCAGAGAGACGCAGTGATGCCATGTGCTGAGGCCGCATCCCTGTCCCCATTTCAGCAGCTTTGTCTGTCTCCAGATTTCCTGGGCAGGCTTGACCAAACCATCCCTCTGTCACAGCACAGCCTGGACCACTCATTCTCTCAGCATCCTGAGCATCCTCTAAGCAGCTCCTGCCCTGCAGTGGAATAGGAACCAGTGAGGCCCTGTGGCACTGCTTTGGAGGTGGCATTTCTAAGCTCAAGAGAGGGAATCTGGGAGGCGTTTAGACACTTACAAGCTATGTTAGAGGAATTCCCTAAGCTTCCTTGTTTTGGGCTAGTGCCTTTTGGCATTTTAAAGAGAAAAATTATGAGAGGCTTGAGGCTTATGAAAATCCTAAACTCGACCACTCCTGCAGAAACAACCCTGTTTGTTCCAGGCTGGCTTTTATGGCTGTTGTATGTGTGTGATAAAAGCTGGCTGGGGCTAGCAGCAGACTGGTGTGGCTATTGCCATATCCCAAACCGCATGTTCACGGGTGTGTTAGTGATTTGCTGAAGTGCTCTGGCTTTGGAAAGGTTTCACTCAAACAGGGGGTGGGGAGCTGTGTTCACTTGGGGTTTCGATGGCTCTTCTCATATGAAGTTAGATCTCTGGTTAAATAAGCAGAATTCATCAAGAACAGTATAAAGAAAAGCATTTTCCTCCCTTTTCAGAGGGTGGCTACAAAGCTCCAAGGAGCACACATGCTCCATAGCTCCATAGCCACTGGCTGCTCCAGGAAACGCTCCCAAATCCAATATCTACCCCAAGCCCATGGTCCTGCCGCATCCTTTTGGTCGGTGCCTGCTGTCTGGTGGTGACTAAGGAGGTTTATCTGCTGGCTTTGCAATCAAAGGGCTGCAATAGGCAAGGAAGGATTAACCCCAGAAGGGGAGGAAAATCCCTCGCTGGCCTCCTGCCCCATACATCAAACACAGCGATCCCACAGCTCATGTGCAGCACAGCACAGCAGTTAATCACAGAGGAGCCAACCCTTTGAGATGGAGGAGACCTGAGATCTGGCTCCTCCAGCCACCGGCCTGGCCAGCATGGGACCCTCCATGCACCTCCCCTCCCCTCCATGCACATAATATGCCTGTCCCAGCCTCATGGCTCCCACTGACACCCATCACCCTTCTCTGGACTGCTCTCCCAAGTTCTCCCGTGCCAAACCCGGCTGGGGTTGGGCGTCAGTTTGGTATCACTGTCTGGGCAAAGGGACACTGATGGGATGTGGCCATGGGACAGGTCGGGGATGCAGTGTCGGATGTGGCTGCTCTAGCTGCCAAAACCCCCATCCCTCCAGGACTCCCATCCTGCCGGGATGCCCATCCCTTCGGCCCAGCACTGGTCCCATACCTGGGGAGCAGGTGCAGGTGGCGGGGACCAGGCAGGTCGGTGGCTCCATCTGTTGACAGGGAAAAACAGCAGCCAGCACAGCGAGGGATGGAAGAGCTGTGCTGTGCTGCTGGGGTGCAGTGCAGGGGTGCAGTGCAGGGGTGCAGTGCAGGGGTACAGTGCAAGGGTACAGTGCAGGGGTGCAGTGCAGGGGTACAGTGCAGGGGTGCAGTGCGGGGGTGCAGTGCAGGGGTGCAGTGAGGTCCAGGGATACAATCTCCCCTGGGACCGGAGCACCTTCCTGGGATCACAGCTGTCTTTACGATCCAGCTGGAGGAGAAGCCGTGGCTGTGAAGCCCGAGGTGGGGTGACCAGCTCCTTGCAGGAGGTGCTGGGGCGGTGGAGGGGACAGGTTTTGGAGACAGCCCTGTCACACACCCCTTGCTGGAGGTGAGAGCTTGGAGGGTGGTTGGGAAGGAGGCTGCCACATCCCCTTTCCCTGGGACTCAGGTGGCTTGTGAGGCCATACGGGACTTCCCTTCAGCCTCCTCTGCCTCACTTTGTGTCTCTATAGGTGCATTCCCCCTATTACGGTTTCCATCCCATAAGCTAATGCTTATCGCTGATGATCCTTCAGAAGGCTCCAGGAGCGTTGGATTGAACCAAACCCGGAGTGGAGCCGCCGGCCACAGCCCACATGTGCCACCCCCTGGACACTCGACGTAAGCGACTGGAAGCCGCCTGGTCCCGCGGCAGGAACCCCCAGGTCTGGCTGCTGTTGGATGGTGAAGGCGGAGATTTGGCATCCCTGTGGCTCACCTTCCGGCACACGGGGCCCAAAAGGGCATCGAAGCTTAGATATGGACCTCTGGGGTGCTGTGGGGCGTCTTTACCACGCTGTCGCACAGCCCTGCCAGCCCTCGGCGCATCCTCCCAGCCAGACTCTTGTTGTCTGAGGAGGAATTGGGCTCTCCTGCCCCTGAGGATCACAGAACACCACAGGGAACAGTGGGGTTTAGGCCCTGTTCCACTAAATCCTCTCCAGACTTGCAAAGAGCATGAGACCTCTGGGCTTGTCACAGTTTCTGTCAACTCTCTGGGGTGTAGCTGGGGTTGGTAGCAGATGGGGTATCTGTGGAGCTGAGATTTTGGGAAATAGGAGGAAGGAATCAACTCTCTCTGGCCCCAGAGCAGAGGACACAGGAACAAAAAATCTCCTCTTCTGGAAACCCATGGAAAATGGGATTTTATATACATTTATTGCACATAATATGCCTCAATATGTACACAAAGGCTCTTGCAGAAGCTTCGCTGTTTCACCTGGCACCGGGATGCTGGCTCGCTCTGGGAGCTGAGATGCTATCTCCGGGACTAGCTGGCAGCGCCAGGCAGAACCAGGGCGTATCAACCTGTCCTGCGCTCGGGACACCGTGCAATTGTCTTGACATGTCCCTGACATCTACTTCTGGTCCGAAGCCAGGCAGGAGGAGGCTTTCTGCTGCAGCTTTTTCCGCCGCGGGCTCTCTGAGTCTCAAGCAAGCCCTTTGTGCCCGCAGGTCAAACATCTCCCCTTGGAAGGAGGGAAAGCGCAGGTCTGGATGTGTTTGGGATGAACGTGGCATGCCCACGTTCGGTGTCCCTGCGGAGCGGCCCCTGGGCCGGCCGGGCGGCAGGTGGCAGCAGAGCCGGCCTCCCGGCTCAGCCCGGGACAACCCGAATGTGCTTCCATCCAAAGGGGTTTTCCTTGCGGGACGAGGGACTTTTCCCGGCTGTGCCGTACCCCGGCTCCTTGACCAGCAGGGAGGGGGAAGCACATTGGCAAAGGAGGGCTGCGAAGATGCTGCAAGGGCTGGAGCAGCTCTGCTCTGGAGCCAGCTGAGAGAGCTGGGCTGCTTCAGCCTGGAGAAGGCTCCTTATGGGAGACCTTAGAGCAGCTGCAGGGCCTAAAGGGGCTGCAGGAAACCTGGAGAGGGGCTTTGGACAAGGGCCTGTAGGGACAGGACAAGGGGAACGGCTTTAACCTGCCAGGGGGGAGACTGAGATGAGCTCTTAGGCAGAAGCTCTTCCCTGTGAGGGTGCTGAGGCGCTGGCACAGGGTGCCCAGAGAAGCTGTGGCTGTCCCATCCCTGGCAGTGCTCAAGGCCAGGTTGGACACAGGGGCTTGGAGCAAGCTGCTCCAGTGGAAGGGGTCCCTGCCCGTGGCAGGGGTTGGAACTGGATGAGCTTTAAGGTCTTTTCCAACACAAACCATTCTATGACTCTATGAAACTCAAGCTGGTTCTGGGTTGCTCTTCATCCCCAGCCATACCAAAGCTGCCACCATGACCTTGCCAGGGCTCTATGGCGCATGGTGACAGCCCAAACATTTCTCTCCTTACCCCTCCTGGGAAGGATAAGCAGCTCCCACTGTGCTGAGCAGTGGTTTCCCATCCCTCTCAATAAGGAACCCTGGGGTCAGGGAGAAGGGGAAAGTCCCTGGGAAGGTATAAATGAAACAAAGCACAAGGCTGTGAGAGCATGAACAGGTTTCCAGTGGGGTTTCATGGCACCTGTCCTGTGGCTGGGAGCACAGCCAGGACCCATGGGGGTGCAGGGCTGGCTGAGGCAGTCAGAGCTCTCTATTGGCATCTGATGACAGAGAGGGGGCCAAGAACACCCTCTTCTTAGGGCACCCTGGGGTGCCTGTTTACAGGGATGGGTGGTTTTGCAGAGTCACAGGTCAGGGCTGGCAAGCACCCAGTGCTGGATGGAGGCTTGAGGCCATGCACCCTCAAAGAAAGAGTGAGGGGAAGAAAGTGTAACCCCCTGGCAGGGAGCTGGGAGCATCTTCTCCAGCCTGTTGGGCTCCTACAACACCCTGTCTTGTTGAAAAGGAGTTAAGCAGGGAGAAAGCAATGTCTGCTTTGCAAGCATGGAGCTCTTGTTGGTGGAGCAGCTCCTACCAGGAAGGTGGGCACGGGGATGGGGTCAGGAAGTCCCCAGAGGCATAGTGGGGTTGCAGAGCTCCTGCTTCAGTGCTGTATGGTTTTAGGAAGCCCAAGCCTGGCCACAGGGGCACATGAAGGCTGCTGCCAGCGAGTCTTTGAGCCTGCAATTGCTTCTGAGTGGGAGAGGAGATTGGGACCAGCTGAAGATGCTGGAAGTGCAGGATCTGCATCCCTCAGTGCTGAGTGACCACCAAATATCTCTCTTTCACTCCCTGTCTCTCCTCTCCCTGGAAGCAGCGATGGGGGGATTTCTCTTACAGGGTCCAGGGTAAGGGAGCACCAGCACTGGCATTGCCAGTTCCCAAAGGACCAGCCATGAAGGGAAGCCCACCACAGCTCTGTGACTTCTTGAGCCACACCAGCATGTGCTGTGGTGGGGAATTCCCCCTGTCAGAGGCAGCCCCTCTCTCCTTTACCAGCTCTGCCTCCTCCTGGGGCTCTGAGTTATCTCTGGCACTGGTGTCCAGGGTGCCTTGGTCACCCCACCCAGCCTGGAGCACCAGAGATGTATTTGGAGCCGGGGCTGCCCTCTCCTGATTACACACAGGGGTGATGCAGCTTTTATCATGGGCAAAGTGCTGCGGGCTCCCAAGAGCCCCATGCTCAGAGCCCCGCTGCGCTATCTCCCCTCTTCATGTGAGCCATACGAGCTGCAGCCTGCCTATCTGACAGGCACCACGAGCAGGCCACGGTCCCTGGCCTCTGCACAGGGGAGTGGGCCATTGCTGCTGCCTATGGAACTGGTTCTTCCAGGGAAGGATGGGTCCTGATTGCTCTCACACTGGTGTTGTGACACCCTGAACACCAGTAGCTGTTCCTGGGACAGGTCCAGCCCTAGAGCCTGATGTCCTGTCCTTGGGAGTGGGATGAAGGGGCGGGCTTGCCCTCCAGCAGCCATCAGACCTCCAAAATGGGATGAAAAGGGTTATGCAGTGTGTTAGAAAATGATTAAATGTGAGCATCTGACCTCACTGTAATTTCCCTTTGGGTTTTCCTGGTGTTTGGGCTATCACACAACCAAGTAGGTCACTAGAGGGGTTGCATGGAGAACAGCTTCACTAGGCAAAGCATCCAAAACAGCATCACTTGAGGAAGCTCCACAGGAGCATCTTCCACTGCTTTCTGAAATGACAGTGCCATCCTAAAGAGCAGCTGGCATCCCTGCATCAGTCACTGGGTCCTCTGCTTGGAAAGGGAGCAACATCAAAGTGTTTGGGGGCATGAGGAGGGATAGACAGGCTGGAGACCTCTGGGAGGAGGTATCAGTCTGAAGATCAAGCAGACTATGTGCCCAGGTGCCTGCAGCTATTGTGAGCACCAGTTGCTCAATGTTCCAGCCTCTGCCATCGTTATCAGCCATCATAACACTGTCTCCAGGTGCAGAAAGACAGGGGGTGCTTTGATGGGGATCACTAAGGTAAGTTATGACATTAACAGTAATCATCAGTCAGGTGTGTGACTGATGCTGCCTTGAATTTTCCTCTTTCTGATGGCCTCATATCATTAGGAAAGGGAGAAAGTCAAAGCAGCCTCTGACATGGCTCTTGTCTTTCTCTTGTGCTCTTCTGGGCATGTTTCGTGCCCCACCAGCACTCATAACCCCTGGCTGCCCTGCAGGCTCAAGCTGCTGTCCCACTCCGTGCTCCAAGCCACCACTATGGGCTCCTCCCTGCCCAGATAAAGCCAGGGAATGTTTTGGTTTGGCACAAGCTTTGGTTTTGCATCCCTAGCAGAGGAATTACAAACAATAAGATAAGGCTGTAGAGTGGAAGCGAGCTCAGAAAACCCTGCTCCGAGTGTAAAGAGGCATCTCCTGCCCGGCAGACTTGGGTTAGGACTTAAATTGCTGTCGAGGGTTCCTGGAGAGCTGGAAAGCTCTCAGTGCTGCCTTGGGGTGGTCCTGTGCTCACCTTGCACTGCCTCTACTGAAACAGAGACAAGATTTGCTTAGAAACAGCTCACAGGGGCGGGGAGGGGCACTGTGTGCATCTCCCCCTGTCTTTTCTTTCTGAGGATGGAGAGGAACTGAAAGATGTTTCTCTCTGAAGAGAGTGAACTCCTGCCTGGCTCCTGTTGTTTCCACTCTGAAGTCCTGGCCCTGCCTGCTGTTAGGTGAAAATGTGTTCAAGAACAAGGGGGGTTTGCTGACAAGCATGAAAATTGAACAGACTGAAGCACAGGTGAGAAATCCTGGCTCTGACTGCACGCAGCTTCACGTCGTGTTTAGGCTGGCAGTGATTGAACTTCAAAGTCTAACAACCAGCCCAGCAGGAGGTCAGACTCCGTTTATGGGAGCGCCTCTTGTATCACCATGAAACCAGGCAGCTAAAATATAACAAAATCCACTTGCAAATTCTGCATTTCTGGCCTGAGATCCCCTTCACCCGGTGTGGTTGGAGCTGGTCAGTAGTTGTCACTGTGCAACAACCATCTATAACATCATCAGGACTTCTTCATTTGCTTGACAGAATTGATATTGCTTGATATGACTGTACAAGTGAATGCAGTGATGCAGAGCACAGCCCCTGTATTCCCAGGTTTGCAATTAAACTTCCCATCCCACAGTAACTTCCACTCACAGCACTGGGAGACAGAGGATGTTCTGGGTCCCTGGGCTGGGTCTCTTTTTCCCTTGTTGCTTGCTTGGTGTCAAGAACCTCGTTGAGAAGTTCAAGGAGAGGCAAGCACAAGTATAAAGTCGTAAAATACAGTATCTCACAGCCTGAAGTCCTGGTCCACTGGCTCTTTGTGGGCAATGGATTCAGGATCCTCCTGATACTTTTTATACGAGCATCTCCATGAGCATTCTGTAGTCGTGCTTGCCCCCTGGAGCTGAAAAAGCAGACCTGCTATATTCTGGGGTTAATTAGAGATACTCTGGTTGATGTCTTTACAGCTGCTAATCTCCATGAGCCTTTCCTACAGCAACAGCTTCAGGGTGACTTTTTAAAACCACTGATGGAGCAGATCCTCTCCATTCCTTCCATCTCCAGAACCAAGTGAGATTCTCCTGAGGCCCACTACAGAGCCAGGGAGCTCCCCACAACCTTCCAGGTATTAAGCATTACCTGACATCCCTTGTCCAGGTCTCTGCAGGGAGGGAAGCAAGGGAAAGAGGGGTTAGTCCTTACCCAGGCCAATGTCTCTTTGCTGTCCCCAGTCCCATCACTGCTCAGCCAAAGGGAGGGCTGACACAGACATGGTATATCTGCCCCTCCACAACTCATTCCCATCCCTGATGACCTCCCTGGGGACAAAGCATGACATGGACATGAGCCCTTTTAGCTGCCATGTTTGTATACACAGGCCTGTTGCTGACACAGATCCTTTAATCCCCCTTGCCTGTGTCCCACGGACCGTGCTTGTACAACAGTGGCCACAGCTGGGTGCTGGCACTGCACTTTACTGAAGCCCTTTTACCTCTGACTCGCTGATCAGCTGCTGACAGGGTGTTATCAGGAGGCTGTGGTGAGCTCAGTGGCAGCGCCAGCATCCTGGCTAAGGGGCTGTTCAGCCTGGAGAAGAGAAGGCTGCGTGGAGACCTCATAGCAGCCTTCCAGTACCTGAAGGGGGCCTATAGGGATGCTGGGGAGGGACTCTTCGTCAGGGACTGTAGTGACAGGACAAGGGGTAACGGGTTCAAACTTAAACAGGGGAAGTTTAGATTGGATATAAGGAGGAAATTCTTTCCTGTTAGGGTGGTGAGGCACTGGAATGGGTTGCCCAGGGAAGTTGTGAATGCTCCATCCCTGGCAGTGTTCAAGGCCAGGTTGGATGAAGCCTTGGGTGGGATGGTTTAGTGAGAGGTGTCCCTGCCCACGGCAGGGTGGTTGGAACTGGATGATCCTGAGGTCCTTTTCAACCCTAACTATTCTATGATTCTATGATTCTATGACTGTCCCCAGACTGACTTGCTATCAGGGGATGGGGAGGACCAGTGTGTGCCGCTCTATTCTTTAGCACCATCTCTATTCTTTAGCATCATGGTGGGCCTTCAGCTCGGACGTGGAGGTGGCTCAGCACATGATTTAGCACGCTGATGTTTCCTTTGCACCAGCAAAATATTTGGGAAAGCAAACACAAAGCTGGTGAAGCTGGGTGGGCGTTACAGCCAGAGAGCTCAGCTCACTGCAGCGCAAAAGTGGAGAGGAGGGACGCTCAGAGCAGGCTGAAGCACGGTCCCCCCTGTACCTTGGGCGCACAGACCTTCCACTGCTGGTGATGGAGACCTGGACTTCATGTGGGAGAGCTGTTTCCACCATTCAGGACCGGCTTATGATGAAGGTCTTGCGTGATTCCTTCTCTTCTGGTACCACTGTGATGCCCAGGCTGCTTGTGCCTGGCACGGGAGTACGTGTGGCTGCAAAAGCACCATGATAGGATGCCTGGTACCCTTGGAAATCAGAGGGTAAAAGTCTGAACCCTTGCACACAAAATAACAAGCAGCTTTTAACTATTCTTCTCACTGTTCCTCAATCCCCTAGCAATCTGAGGAGAACAGCACCCATCACATCCATAGGTATCGGAGCAGCGCTGCTCGCCAAACACCCGGCAGCAATGTAATTGTATTGCTGGCCAAGCTAGGATTTGAATGGCAAAGCCCAGGGCTTTGCTTTGACTGCAGATGGGTAAAACAATATTTAAATAACTGCCAGGCACTGGAAGGAGCAGGAGTCCCATGGGAAAGGAGAGAATTTGCAGCCGTGTGAGCCTGATGGTTTTACCGTGAATGTACAACCTGCAAAGGGAGCAAAGGACACTGCTGAGAGCTGCCTCTGATTTAGTATTTCATAACTTTGGTGGTTGACTCCAAGCCTTTTGGCTGTTAATTATCCTTAGGTGCTTAGAGGAAAATATCCCAGCAATTCCACCCATAAATCATATTGATTCTCACCTTGAGGCTTTGGGAGCTTTTAGGGCACCTGCACAAGCTGACACTGCTTGAATTGATTGAGCTCCACGGAGCAGCCACTTGTGCCTCTTGCACATTAGGCATGAGGCAGAAAGATGTATGCCCCCAGCCAGCACTGGCACAAGGTGTTGATGGCAGAGAAACACCAGCTCTTGGTACTCACAGCATATTGCCAGCACGCTTTGCTTCTCCATGAGAATGGCACATTCCTGGCTGGGCTGAGCCAGAGGCCTCCATGGTCGCTGTGGGCAGGGACTTGGGAGAGATGCAGGACATCTCATCTGAAGCACAGAATGCTTAAGGCATTTTGGAGAAGGATGTTAGAGCATTTATACCTGATTTCTCTTTGTAGAAGCCACTGAAAGGAGCGAGAGTATATCCGGAATATTTTTGCTGAGATTTCTGGTGGCAGAGGGGTGGCATGGAGGGAAATATCCCTCAAAGAAAGTATCAGCATCAGAGGTCGACTTGTGCCATGTTTTCTCAAGCACCTGGAAACTCAAATGATTTAGGGGACATGTTAAGCAACCTTGGACTAATATATCTAGAGCAAAACAGACATGGTGCAAAATTCTGGTCTAGAGGAGGTATTGCTTTCTACAGCCAATGCCATCAATAACTAGGAAATGGGGGTGGTTTCAGGATTTTTCTCGTGCAGACAAGGTTATTTACTGGCTTTGGGAGAATCCTACAAGAATGTGGCTTTTGGAGGAAAAACCTGTGACCTTTTAGAGGGATTTTTTCATAAGAGAAAGTAGTGATAGCGCAAGCAGGAATGACTTCAAACTGAAAGAGGGTAGATTCAGCTTAGACATTAAGCAGAAGTTCTTCCCTGTGAGGGTGTTCAAGGCCACACTGGACGGGGCTTGGAGCAAGCTGCTCTAGTGGAAGGTGTCCCTGCCCATGGCAGGGGGTTGGGACTGGATGAGCTTCAAGGTCCTTTCCAACACAAACCAGTCTGGGGTTCTATGATTCTATGACTCTGTGATAAAAGTAGCTCTGTATCATTAAAATCCGCGCAAAACCTTCATAGCAGGGCTCAAATTTTTCAATTATGAGATATTTATTCTGATTTCAACCTTACTACTTAATAAATAAAGCAGGAATAGCTTAATAATAAGCAGGAAAATCCATGGGGTGCACTCTGGACACAAACACATTTGCAGCACCGATTCCCAGTGGCAGAAGATGGGTGGAAGCAGCAAGGGGCCAGTGGCTCCATACAGAGCTGATGGGACCCCACATGTGGCATGAGTGCCCTGAGCAGCACGGTGCCTTCAGCTGGCTGCAGCGTCGAACCGCGGAGCCCGAGCCCCAGGGCCATGGAGCCCTGCTATGTGAAAGCACTTTTTGATGGGGTTATAATGGAACTCATTAGTGTCTGCTGTTTTATTACGCAGGTTGAAAATTACCTATTAGTGTGAATGCATTCCATCTTCATGCTGATTGTTCATATGCTTCGCTAGGAGGGTCCAAATGCATTTATCTTGGAGCCAGTGAGTATCTTCCATCCCTCTGGATCACACAGCTACAGATAGAACGAGCCTATGGGACTGTCCATGAGCACTCATTGTGTTCTCATCCCCTTGCCCTGGCAGGAGAAGCAGAGAATTTGTTGCTCTGTCTGTGTGTTGTGTTTTTGTGCATGGCCTCTCTCCCTAGAGCAGGGGTGTGAGCTCTGGGGTTAAACACCTGGAGTAGGGAGAGGTTAAAAGCTGGATTAAAGAAGGAGAAACTGGGGATATTGAGGGCCAAGCAAGACCCAGAGATGCTCAAAGACGTTAGCGGCTGCCATCAAAGCATCTTTAAACCTCCAGGCCAGTGTCAAAGCAGCCAGGCATCTGTGATAAATATGCAAGCCACGCTTCAGTCATGGAGAAACAAGCTGCTGTGCATGGAGCAAGGGAGGTGGGAGCTCCTGCCCAAATCACTGCTTGCCAGCAGAGTTTCCCTGGAGACTGCTTCCTTGGAGCCTGCACGGCCTGCACAGGGCTGGGAGGCAGCACTCAGAGCTTGGTGTGAGCCAGGCAGGCTGGGAACATGTGGGGTGAGGGATGCAGTGGAGAAGCAGGCTTGGGGGTGATGGTTAGGTGCTTTCATTGAATTTGGGGAAGGCAAAACTGGATTATTTCCCAGTGAAATATGCTGCGGAGAAGTGGTGGCTTTTTAGCTGCTTCTCTACAAGTTGCTGGATCTGAGGAGCAGAATATCCCAGTGCTGGAGATGTGGTCAGAGCAGGAGAAAATGAGTCCAGCAGAGGAGCACTGTGGTGTGTGGAGTTTGATAGACCTAGCTTCCCTTCATGTGAAGGATGGGAGTTTGAGAGCTGACCAGCCAAGGCGGTTTGATCCTGTGGCGGATGCAGAAAGCTTACACAGACACTTCCCTTTCTCCCCCTTTGCCCATGCATCTCTTTTCTATCACTGAAAGCTCTGCCAAGGTTTGGCCTGGCTGTCCACTGAGGCTCACCCACCTCCCTCCTGCCTGGCAGCTCCAGAGCCAGTTTGGCTATCACCAGGGGCTCCATCCCACTCAAGTGGCAGGTGGAACAGCATTCCAAAGGGACCAAGCAGAAGGAATGGGAGAAGAGAGAGAGAAGCTCTGGCTGCCCCATCCCTGGCAGTGCTCAAGGCCAGGTTGGACACAGGGGCTTGGAGCAACCTGCTCTAGGGGAAGGTGTCCCTGCCCATGGCAGTGGGTCGGAACCGGACGAGCTTTAAGGTCCTTTCCGACCCAAACCAGCCTGGGATTCTATGATTCCTTTTGTAATTTCACTGTCCAAATTCTTATATGTATTTTGGCGGCAGCACACACTGGTGATCCTGGAGGCTGCAGCACTCAGGGGTTGGGTACCAAGGGACATGTGAGCAGAGATGGTCCCAGCGGAGCATCCTTGACAGCTTGAGACTCCCTCTGCAGACCTGCCAGACCCTTGACGCTGCTGCCTTTCCAAAATGAGTGCTGAGCTTTGTCTGTCTCTCGCCCTGTTCTTTCCTTCTAACAGCTCCTCTGGGAAATCAGCTTTTTATCCTTCGTGAACCAACATCTTCAGTGCCTTGTCGCGCTGCTGGGCTTTGCACATACGTATCCCCAGGGCTGCAGGACACACCAGGGGCTCCCAAATGAACCTTTCTGCTAAGAAGCAGAGCGGTGTGGTCACTGGTAGAGGGAAAAGGCTGGGAGAGGCTTGATCAGAACAGAAAAAGCACCAAGGGCCACTGTGAACTGGAAGGGTTGCGCTAAAACTGTATCAGCAGTGGAGTCTGCCTTTGAAAAGTGTGTTATAAAAACAGCCCGCGGGGTCTGGGCTGTCTCGATAGCTGTAAGAATTAGGGGTCAAGCACCAAAGATGTTAGTGGCGATGACGAGTGGGTGACATCCCATTGCTCATCCCATCAGCCTCAGATTTTAACCTCCTCGGATGGCGGCCCACGTGCTTTGCCGGGCTGAGGACACCGGATGGGGTTTCCCCATGACAGAGTCATCTCCCCCGGTCACACACCGGCTTCTTTCCCGGTCCTTCCATTGGCCCGCTACCCCCGGGTGCGGGTACCCGAGACCACCCTCATCCCTCGGCTCCGCTTGATCCCGCAGCAACACCCCCGTTGCCCCCGCGCTGCGCAGCCCCACCGCGTGTTTCTGCAGCAGCGCATCGCGGGGCTCCCCCCGACGGCAGCCCCGTGGTGAAGCCCGGCGGAGGGCCGGGGAACAGGGACGATCCCCCCACCCCCCCGCAAGCTCCGACCGGGCGGCCCCTTTAAGCAGCCCCCACCCCCCCCCGCAACACCCTCCCGTCCCCCTCGCGCAACCGGGCGTTGCATCAGGCACGTGCGCGCCGCCGGCGGGGCCCCGCCCCGCTCCGCCCCTCCCCTCCCGGCGGCGCGCGCGGGCGGGCGCGCCCCCGCGGCAGTCGCGTGGTCCCCGCGCGGCTCCATATTGCGGCGGCGGCAGCAGCGCGGGGGGGGTCGGGGTGGGGGGGGGCGGCGGGGCTCGGGGAGGTCCCCGTCGGGTGCGCGCAGATGGCGACGCAGGTGGAGGCGCTGCTGCCCGGCGCCCCGCTGCTGCCCGGCGAGGAGCGCGCCCTGGTGCTGAAGCCGCCGCAGGACGGCAGCCGGGAGAAGGGCGAACCGCCCATGGGCCCCGACGGCGGCCTCGCGGCGCCGCGGCCGCCCAGCGCGAAGCAGCAGAAAGAGGAGAGCAACAACCAGGAGAAGGAGAGCCTGCTGAGGGCCGGCGGCGAGGCGGAGGACGGCGGCGAGGCGGGCGGAGCGGGGCGCAGGGAGTTCATCGAGGCCCCGCCGCCCAAGGTGAACCCCTGGACGAAGAACGCCGCCGCGCCCGCGGTCAATGGGCAGTCGCCTCCAGGTGGGTGCCGGCGGTTGAAGCCTGGGAAGCGGGGCAGTGTGTGTTGGGGGGGGGGGTTGCGCCGCCGACCGCGCCCCGGCCGGCCGCGCCATGCGGCACACGGTGTGGGGACGGCGCCTGCGGCCTGGCCGGGCAGCGGGGCCGCGGTCGGCGTGAGGGCAGCGCGGCGGGGCTCGGTTATGGGGGGGGGGGGGTGCCGGTCGGTGGAAGTCGGAAGCGGCGGCGCCGTCCGTGGCCATGAGGCGGGGAGCGCGTGTGCGGGGGAGGGGAGCGCGGCCCGGGCAGCGGCCATGAGGCGGCGGAGGGCGGGGGGGGGGGGGACGGACCCGGGGCCTGTTGGCGGGCACGCGGTGCCCCCCCGCGCAGCTCCCAGCATTCCGCCGCAGCGCAACGTGGTCTGTGCCTCCGGCCCCGCCAGCGAGCGGCTTCCCCCGGGAGCGCGGCCCGGCCCCGGTGGTGCCGCTGCTTCCCTTCACCGCGGCCTGGCGCTGCCCACGTGTGCGGCGGCTCGCCCCCGGCGCGCAGGCCGCGCCGCCTTTCTCTGCCGACTCATGGCGGCGGGGCCGGGGGCTGCGGCCGAGCGCGGCTCTGCTCCGGCGCGCCCGTGCGTTGGGTGTTCGTGGTGGGGTCGGCAATGGAGACTGCATGGCTTGGGGAAGGGGGGGTATCCCTAAGTGGACGCTTTCCCTTTGCTTCCCTACGCGGCTCCAACGGTAGCGACGGGGCGACGCTGTCCAAATCGCGTTTGCAACCCGCTGCTGTCGTCAGCAAAGGCTGGAATTGCCGAGCACCATTTGCTGGGATGGGTGCTGGAGGGCGTCGCTCCTACCTGGCTCGAGTGAATCGGTGCAGAGAGGGGAAAACACAGAAGTTTTCACCGAGGGGCTTGTTTGGGAAGGAATCAGCGTTTTTCCTTCCTGCCTCTGTTAACTGTAAAATCGCGCTGCCAGATATGACATCAGATTCCCAGTTACTGTATGTGCTGGTGTTTTGCAAGAGCTCCTAATGCCTAGCATGATGATTCATCAGAGGTATCGATCTTTGGAAGAAGGACAGCTTGGAACTTTCCACCTGGAAAGCTGTCACCTCAGTGGGGAGTACAGAGGAGAAGTTAACTGTGTCAGTTAGAAGTCTGTGTTCAGATTGTTTTGGTTCGTCATTGTATGCATCGCCATAAGCAAAGCCTAAGGAAATCCAGGGCGGCATTGCTGTCCACATTTGTGGTATGACACTGATCAAATCACTCCTTTGTGTGGAAGCTGCACTCCATCATGCTGCCTTTTTGAGTAAAAATCCCTAGAAATAAACGAAAACATGCAAAAACACACGGTTGAATGTTACTGTTTAAGGCTGGTGGCTGAGATGCTTCCAGATTCGTTCTGGTGCCCATCACAGAAGTGGGTGACTTGTCAAAGCAAGCAGAGCAGTCTGCCCAGCATGAGGAAGGGGCCCTGGCAACTCTTGAGATGACTTTATGAGGGAGAGAATGTGTCAGTAGCATGTCCACCCTGTGGTAGGGCAACGGGATAATGCTGCAACACTCAGAGTTTTCTTGGGTCCATCTCAATATTCCCGAACGTGTTTAAATAAGAGTTGGTTAGTAGTATGTTTTGGGACGCTTGGAAGCTGTGACTGGATCCTGCCATGCCCCAGACGCTGCCACTTGGCTCTCTTGTCTTGGGGCATTGTTGCTTTTGCTGCCTGTTGGTTAGCAAAGGGGAAAACGCGTAAAACAAACACGGCTGGTGATCTCCCACGAGAGGCAGGCTGGCAGCTGACCTTGCCTGGTGGCCCTTCGCCCAAGAACCTTCTTGTACAGTTCACAGGCTCCCGTTGGTTGTTCACTGCTTTGGGTGGAGGATTTGTTTTGGCAGATGCTTACAGAAACCAAGATCTGGAACGTGAGTTAGTGTGAAAGATGGTGCTGGTGAGGTGAGTTGTTGTGTTGCAGTGACCTCTGGGAGGATGGCCTAAGAAAAGTGAGTCCTTTGTACACCTGAAGTAAACTGAGAGCTTTTAAACTCCAGAAAGTCACCGCTGGATGCTTTTGGTTTTTCAGCAGAGCTTAGAAAACCATCCTCATGATCCAGCAGTGCTTGTGTGCTGGAGATACTAAATGTTTCCAGCCCTGAGGTAGTGAGAAGACCAGGGAGCTTAGTATCTGTAAACATAAAGGGATTCCTCTATGACTTGTTTTACAGACTTTGAAAACCCTCTTTTTTTTTTTTTTTTAATAATGATTATTTAATTCAGACCCAAATTTTATGGACAAGACCTTCTCCTTAGGTGTCGACCCGTTCTGTAATGGTCTGTGTTGGAACTGGTGCGTGAGCATCGAGCTCTGGCCCAGAGAAAACAGGCACCTTCAGGATCTTTATGAGCTTCTGCTGTGTCAGAATGTGGATAGGGAAGAGCTTAACAAATCCACCTCTGGCTGTTCTGAGCTGTTTGAGTCTCTGCAGCCGGGGAAGTTGAATGCATTGGAGGGCTGATGCAGGGACTGGGGAATTTGATGAGGTAGGGTTTATCTTCAGAAGCTGGTGTCTTGCCTAGCTGCTGTGGCATTTTTACACTTAAGGTTGTCAGTGAGGTCTGTAATTGGGTGTTTGAGTCAATGCTTCTGCTTTTTCAGGAAGGACTGTTGAAGCAAAGCCTCTCCTTGCTGCTTAACCCCTCCTCCTAAAAGCACAGTGGCGTGGCAGTTAAGTGGAGCAACCATTAGATCGAGTTAGACAACTGGTGCTGTTCAGCAGAGGCTGAGGCTCAGCTGGAGTGGCACAGCAGAAGATTTCCCTGCTGTCTTGACAAGATGCGTGTTACGTTTCTGTTCGTGTGTGTTTCAGAGTTGGGGTAGCAGAGAGGGTCCTTTGAGTCCTGAGAAAACACATGGTCCTGTCCTATATGGCGAGGCTTGCACTGAACACCGCTTACTGCTTGTGAGGGACTTGTGAGGGACATGGGCAGAGCTGGTGATGATGCCTTGTGTTTACTCGCTAATGATCTAGGAATGAGGTCTGTCCTCTGTCCCTTGGTTGTTGCACACTCTCTTCTTATCATGTAAATAAATGCAGCCAGCAGCCTGACTGGCGAAGGCATGATGGCAGTGTGTGTGTCTGCAGCAGCAGAGGAAACATCTTCTGGCAAAAACAGCTTTGCACTTTTTGGCTATAAACCAAATTCAAAGTATTTTCTTAATTTCTTCTCTAGAGCAGAGTGGCTTGCAGTTAAGACAGCTCGACCTTCTGGAACATGTACTGCTCCGCTGTGCCGTGCACCAGGGCTGGTGCTGATGCAAGCGTTGGTGCAGGCAGGTGTTAACAGCACCCCGTTTTGAAAACCTGCTGGATTTAGTTCAAGAAATGTTGCATCAAGGCACTTGGCACTTCTTAATTTTTAAAGCCATTTATATCTTGGAAATAAGAACACTCCGTTTTAATGCCTGGCACTGCGATTGCTGAGCTTTGCCTGCACTAACTTTTGTGTTCTCATTGCAAACGCTCAGACAGGAGAAAATGGCATATTTCCTAGTGGAGATGCAGGAGGTGTTTTTATTTCTTGAGTTTCTTGCTTGTCGTTTGGCAAATGTACTGGGCGGATAAGCAGTACTTTCCAGAAGGCACACCTTAGTTCCTAGCAGCAAGCACCAGAGGCTCGCTGACTATTGTTCAGTGAGAGCATGTGTTGCTTTATGCCAGAGCAGAGGCTGGGTTGGCTACCAGAACTGAGGAGAAAGCAGGGAAAGATGTGTTGGCTCCTCATCCTTTACTGACTTAACTGCCCATAGGGCTTTCCTTGAAACCAGCCTCCAGTACAGGAGATAAGATGTATGGGAAGCTTATTTTTACTTTCGGCATTTCTTTTCCTTCAGAATAGATGCGTGCATCTGCCTGCTTTGGATATCCAGCTTGGTAGTGCTGCACACACCTATTTCCAAAGTGTTGGGCAATTCTCGCTCTGTCGTGGCATGTAATTGTGGAGCTCTCCTGGCTGTTGCAACAGAGCTGCTATCGCAGCAGGAGTCCTTCCCCACACCCCTACTGCCCCAGGTTTCCTCTCTGAAATACTCTTTGGATCCCACAACTCAAGTTTGAGTAACTCTTCCCATCTTGCTGGGGAGGATGAGGGTAACTGGAACTCACTGCTCCAAAAAACTGTGAAGCTTAGTATTTTCCCTCCCCCACATACCTTTGCCCTTCAGCTTTGTGCTGGACCTTTGCCCTGTTCTGCACTGTTTGTTTCGGGAAGGCTGGGGAATGCAGTGCAGCTCCTGAGAGCTGACTCACTGGCCCCGGTTGCTTGGCTTCAACGCTCGCTTCTGCTGTGACCTCCTGTTCCAGATTGCCAGGTCTAAGGCATCGCTGGAGGATTGTCACCACTCGCCTCCTTACCCTCGCACCTCTTTTTTTAAGCTGTTTATTACCTGTGGTGCCACAGGGGTTTTCACCAGGGCTGCATCTGGGGTCGCTGGCCTGAGCAGCAGAAGAACTTGGGTTAGACATGAAGACAAATCGAGTGCAAAAGCAGGGCTGGGAATGGGGGCACTGGGTCTGCAGTGCTCTGGTCTCCCTCCCTAATTATGACACCCGATCTTTTTGCTGCATTCAAATAGTGTGAAATTATCCTCAGGGGAATGCCAAATGCCGGCTTCGATAGAGTTAGGTTGCTCTTTGCATGCTTGAAACTACTTTGGAACGAATCTCCAACACCGCCTCAGAGGTAGTGCTTGTTTAGCTGAACAAGGAGCATTTTGGTACAAAGCCGTGCTGTGTAGAGCAGGTTGAATGTTTTAATCCTTCAGTTACTACATCTGCAAATAGCAAGGGTTTAAAAAAACAAATGTTCTTAATGAAAACTGACACATACTTGAATAGTGCCAGGGGATTGTGGTGGCCTTTATGGTGGTGCACCTCTTGGAGGAGCTCTGCTTTCACCTCAGTAACCAGGTGAATGGAGGTATGTGGCCTTGCTGTAGATCCAGCATAACCGATAGGAGAAGGCTTTTTGCTCGGCTCTTACTGTAAGTCCAGTTGGGAGTGGTGAACTTTGTTCATTCCCAACCACAATGTGCATTTACATTCTGGTTTTTAAAATGTTATTTATCCTCTGGTCATCTTGGCATCGGAACCACTGCTGACTTCCTACCAAGGCCTTAAGTCTCCATGCTGCTGGCTTTGTCATTCCCTGGCTTGCCCTGTACGCAGGAGCTCAGGGAAAGAGGCGGTGCTGCCATGGCTGTACCCGCTGGGCTCTTTCACGGTGATAATGCTGTCTAGGTAGAGCTTTGCATGGGTAAGAAGTCATGTTCTGGGCTTGGGTAAAGCTCTGGGTACTCTGTGGATGTGGTTTCTGACGTGGCCAGCTCTGCATGTCCCTTTCTTTGCTTGAGACCATCCTTCAGTTCCAAACTCACTCTGCCAGGTCCAGGTCCTTGTTAGTGATCTCTGGGTGGAGTTGGGAGACTTACCTCTTTGCATTGAAACAACTGGCTAATCTGAATATCTAGTAGCAAATGATACAGCTACATGACTTGAGCGGGTCAGAGGAGAGGTAAAAGAAGGGCTTTGAAAAAGTTAATGCAGTGCTGTGAGAACTTAAAGTGGCTACTTGTGTATTTAGGCAACAGTAATTGGTGACCAGAACAAATGGGAACTGAATTTGGCCTTGAATAAATCAATTACCAGACTGTTGGGAGAGTTCTGGGTCAGGGTCGGTCTGGATTGATTGGCTGGAAGGGGAAATGGGTGTGCAGATGGGGTAAAAACTGGCACTAAGCGTGTGGTGAAAATAGGTTTGCTGATGGCAATCCTCATACTGCACAAGATACACCTCTTTTTTTTCAGGAAGGGTTGTGGAAAGGGTGGTCAAGTGGCAACATGTTTCTAAGCACAGGTTCATCCTGTAATTGCAGGTTCCCCGAAGATCCTCCTCACTGAGCTTTTCTGTATCACAGGATGCGTTGTGCTGTGGTCTGGGGGGCTTCTGTGGGCTGATTATGTGTGGATTGCTTTTTCTGAGCAAATTAGTGTGTGATGGGTTGGTTTCAGCTCTTCTGTTTCAGGTATTGCACTGGGTTGGTGGTGCTGGTTGAGTTGCTGGAGCCATGCTTAGCAAGTCATCCAGCCCAGCATTGGTGTGACACTCAATCAAGAGCTCTTCCTGCAGCATTAGAGCTACGTGTGCTGGGGATATTCTGCTGTGACAAGCAAGGAGCAGGAGGAAGGGCTGTGAACTGGCTGATCTAATACCTGTATTATCAGTGGTTTACCTTCAGTGTCCTTCTGGAGCAAAGCTGACTTAGGAGCAGCAGCGTGCCTCGACACTTCCGTGTACTGCAGCACTGTACGGGCTTCAGCACTCTGGTTGTGATTTTATTTCTCTTCTTTTGGGTTTGAGTCATCCTGTTCCTTTACAGGTCAGAAGGGCTGGTAGACATCTCTGTTGTGGATAGCTTGGGGCTGACCATCTGTGGGAGATGATCATGATGGATGCTCTGGCATAACAGGTCAGGTGGAAGCCTCCATTTGCTTTAGGAATGGCCAACAGAGGTGGTTGTTGGTGTGACTGAGGTGTTGATGCTGTTCAGTGTGGTTCTGGTGACACTCAGAAGTGACACAGGAGCCCTTGATGTGGAAAATGGCACTCTGGTTCTCTCCAGAGCACATGTGGCACAATGCCCTGGCGGGTGCAGCTTGCCTTAACCTGTGCTCCCCGGAAGCATGTTCGCTTCCTGCCAGGCTCCACTTGAAGTGGCTGGGAGCAGGTCTGCAGCTTGCTGCTTTAGCAGGAGGAGCTGGCCCATGACCTGGCCACATGCCTGCAGGTGCTTCTCTCCATTTCTTACTCCCCAGAGTGGCCCAGGAAAAGCATCCCAGCTCCAGAAGGAATGTGCTGGAGGAAAAGCATGTCTTGTGCCCTATAGCATTACTTGTTTGGTCTCCAGCAGGCTCTGCAGAGGTCCCTTGGTGACGATGAGTGCAATAGCCAGAGGGGGCAATAGGGAGAAACAGGGGCTCGCATGGGGCTTGTGAACCTCACGTGTCCTTGACACACACGCTGGAGCTGAACTGTGATTGGGAAGGCACACGGAGGGACGGAAATGTGCTGCGTGTCCTTCCCACTTCATTCCCCGGAGGGGCTGTGTAATCCCTTGAGGGGCTGCACACGTGTGGGAGCCTGGTGCTGCTCCACTCTTCCCTTCCCAGGTATGGGGGTACAGCCTTGGGGGGGCCAGAGGGAGGGAGCGAGCAGAGTCCATCCCCTGCACACTGCTGAGCACGTTTTTCCAGCTGAGCGGCAGTGTGTGCTGAGCTCCTGCAGAGTGACTCTGCAGTCTGCAGGGCATGGCTGCGTGCTGGAAGGGATCTGCCAGCAGGAGGGAGGGTGCAGGGGGCTGCTTATCTCTTCTCCTTTCCTGGCAGTCACTTGAGTTTCTTGACTTGCCTGCCGGATGCACATGTGGAGGGAACAGAGGGGTTTCAGGGCTGGGTAAGTTAGGTTGTAAGTAAGTCTGAAACACAGAGAGAAAGAGGTGAGGTTTTTTCCTGACTAAATATGTGGGAAAACAAGTATGAAATTGGAAAAACCACAAAAATGAGGAAAGGGTAGAGTTTTGTTGATGGGAAAGTAAGACAAAAGGTGTGTGGGGAGACTGGTGTTTTACCTGCCTGGTAACTCAAGTGCTGCCAGAAAGTGGGTACATCACTAAATACTTAGTCTCTAAGCAGATTATTTGTAGTGTATTTTCAGCTTTCACACTAAATCACTCTGCTATTATTATTCTTCGTTGTTTTATAACTCTGCTTTTGAAAGCTGCTGGTCAGTGATGTAGATGAGTGATTCTCAATTTACCAAATGTTAGTTACCAGTGTATCTGCTTTGTGCACTTACGGATGATGGAGATAGTGATGGAATGAAATAGCGAGAATAAGCAACACTCAGTGTGATAAGCCAACATTCATTTCACTTCATACAGGAAATTAATTTCTTCAGATTCTCCAAGGTCAGAGCTTCCATTTTTTGTATTAAATGTTGGAAGAGAAGCAGAGTTTATTCCTGCAGGGCACTTAGGATGCTCACTACAGTAATTTTATATCTTTACTGTAGCCCTTCCAAATCATCACAGAGTCCACATAGCTCAGGAGCGATGTCTCTGTCAGCTATCCCAGCCTCACAAAACAAGCCTGCTGAAAATAATACGCTTGACTGTAATAAATAGCAATGCTCTTGGCTTCATGTAGCGCACAAAGAGAAGTGTAAAGGAGTGACTGAAGCACTTCACTACCTGTGTACCTCCAGACGGGCTCGTGTTGACAAGTCAGATACAAGGTTCTGCAAGGAGGCAAGTAAAGGTAAAAGTGAAGAATTAAGTGTAGAGTGACACCAGTATGTGTGACGCTGACCGTAGCAGCAGATACTGAAATATGGAGAAATGCATCCCCAAATTGTTCTTGGGAGTGAACTGAGTGAAACAGAACTGGTAGGATGTTTGCGCACGAGATCCCACCCAGCAAGACAGAAATGCTGCGAATCATGGAGGTGACTCCACCACGTGCTCAGATGACAAAGCATGAGGCTTTGCTGGCCGTAATAACATTAAATTTCACTTCCCATCTCCCAGCTAAACCTTGAGAGCTGGGGGGAATACCTAATATAATCTAACACATCTTCCGAGTGCACAGAAATCCTCTGCCATTGCAGAGGGTCTTGCACCAAGCTTAGCAAAAGGGGGACTGATTTGTTTTGGCTTCCCAATCCTAGGAACTCTTGTAGCACCCCTGTTTCTCGTTGGAGAATGACAGATGGGACACTCGTGTGCCGAGCAGGGAGTTTGCAGTAGGTGACCCATGTTTTTAAAATGAAAAACTATTAAGTACAACTGAGGATGATTTGGAAGAGATGTGGCAGATGACAGACAGACAGCCCTCCTAACTTGAGATGGAGCTGAAAACTGAGTTGGTGTAGTTATCAGCAGAGAAGTGGAACCAAGCAAGGATGGAGTTTGGAGAATGACTGGAAAAGCTGTGTGTTTGAAACCAACCAGATAACCTGGACCAGAGCAGGGGAACATCTCAGACTGTGAGTCTGATGATTTCTAATTCTTTTAAGGGATTTAATTATGTTGTCTTCACTGTGCTGCTTTGTGTATCCTACAGATCCCCTGCTTGGCCTGCTGCCTGCAGCCCTGAGGTGAAGAACACTTTGCAGTTTTCAGTTCCTGGGGTTTTCACAGGGATTTATGGCATCCCTGCCTAACATTACAGGGCAAACCCTTGATCCTGCTGCTTTTGAGGAGGTGGGGGAGATCCTCTTTCATGGAGAGGCTGGATTTCTGGCTACAGCAATGGAGAAGGATCTGTCCTGCCTATTGCTTATTGAGCTGTCCTTAAGCAAAGCTTTGCTCTGGTGTTTGAGCCTGCCTGCCCTTGATGTGCATGTGTTGCAGCACGGTGTGTGATAGCCCTGTGAGAAGGAAATGCCATCCTGTATTGGTTTCTGTAGCGTGGGATCCAGTTGGCTTCTGGGCCGCACCAAAATGGTTCCTGGATTTCAACAAGAGTCTCCAAACCACGTTAATTTTGCTGGATCATGCCTGAAATTTTCTTGCTCGTTCAATATCCAGTAGCTTAAAGGAGGGTGAATGTGATCATTGGGCCCAGACTCATGTAAAGATCGGCCTTCTGGAAGGCTGGAGGCTTCCAGCAGTGTCACTTCAGAGTTACTGCTGATTAAAGGATGTGAGAGGCAGAGTGGCTTCATGGGAACAGCAATCAAGCTCTTTTAAGGTGCCTTGTACTTTCTCTGCAGCTTTTTGTTGGGTGTGTGAATAGGAGTGTCAGGACTCATGCTTGGAGCGACAGCGCTTTGCTGCTTCTCTGTTTCAGAGGTGGGGGGAGAAGGGGTTAATAGGAGGAAACAACCAGTGTTTGTTCTCTCCAGTGCAAGCACTGATAAGTGGATGGGAGAAAAAACAGCAGTGACCTTAGAGTTATTCCTTGTGTGCCTGCGCATACGCGAGTGTTGGATTTACAGGACTGTTTGGAGAGCACTCGTATTTTCTGGTCAGGCTGACCAGATGCATTCCCCAGAACCCTATCAGCATCTCTGGTGCTTGGACAAGAGACCTGGGCCCTCTTGCAAGTGGATCTCAGAAAGGTGCTTTTGTTGGGTGCAGCATTGGTCCCACTGGTGAGTGCATATTCAAGCCTGAGTCACAGCTGCGTTTGCCCCCCTTCTATCCAGAAGAGAGCAAACGTCAGCATTAAGGTACTGCTGTAGTTCAGTGTGTGTGGTGTGAAGTTAACCCTAGGAGCTATCTCACACAGATAATGCTTTGATTTTGGAGTAGGTGTTCCTCTTGCAACTTGGTGATGCTGGAAGTCCTCATCCCTTTTCGAGTACATGAAGTTAGCAGGGGCACCCCAGCTGAACTTCACCAAAACCACAGTTGTTCATACACTGAAAACCTATTTCAGGCATTTGTTTCCACATGGTTTGTGGGAAATTTGTGTTGGAGCTCACACTGGCTGCAGCTCTTCAGCCAGTGCACACGACCAGGGTGTCTGAGGAGGAACCAAGCCTCTCCTCCAGGTGGAGAGCAGAAAATCACTTACCCCGGGGTCCAGTGGTCTGGGTACCCTTGCAGAGAAACTGATTTGGGAGCTGATAATGCTTCTGTGGCTTTTTATCTTTTTCTTGCACTGACCTTATTGGTGTCTTAGGACCTAACCATACCAGGTTAGGGTAGATACATCAGCTTCAAGCTTCAGCTTCTCTTTGAGGAGGTAAAAATACTTCTTATTATAGTAGCTGTTAAGAGGCGTGAGAGGTTTTTGCCCAGACCTGGCAGTTTAGGGGGAGTTGGGAAAGATCTGGGTGGCCCAGAGCTGGACCCTCCCTGAGCCTGCTCAGCAGGTAACGAAGGAGGGGAGCAGGAAGCAAGCAAGATCTCATGAGGTATTTAATTGTTCATGCTAATCCTTGGGGTTTGGGGTTTCTTGCTTTGCTGCTTTTTCCTAGCAGACCTTGCCCCCTTCTCTGCTGAGCATTGCTTTGAAGGGGCTTGTCAAAGAGAGGTAAAGAGACACAGAGACAAAGGTAACTGTCTCAGGAACCTGTGTGGCACTGGCTTGGCCTCAGAGGGGGAGCCAGGGGATGGGTATTTGAGCTGAAACGTTGCCCTGGGGCAGAGAAGAGATTCAAGCAGCACTGGTATCTTTGCAGCAGACGCTGGACTCTGTAATTTGGACCTTTTCCCCGCCTATGCTGTTTGCGCTGGGAGGATTGCCATCATAGCCAGAGGAGCAGAACTAAATCATCCCTGCTGGGCAGCAGGTCGGGTTAGAGGAGAGATCCCCATCGATCCTGCATCCACCAGTGCTTCCCTTCCCTGTCCCTCTCCTGGGCAGCCAGCACGGTCTTTGAGCCACTGCAACCAGGCTCTGGTCGTGTCTCTGACACTGAGTCCCCGCGTGACCTTGGAGAGGTCATTTTTGTGCTGACGTCCGAGTCTTTTGTCTGCAGAATGTGAAGGATGATTCAGTTACAACTTCAGGACGAATCAGCTGGCGTCCTCCCCCAGCAGCTGAGGAGCCTGCTGTCATGTGTGCCAGTGCATGCGGAGGGGCAGCCCTTGCTCAGCACACCGGTGCGGTGGTACCAGTCAGTGTGCTTTCGTGCCTGGTAGGTGACATAAAGCTCACTGAGGTGGTTTCACCCCACAGATTGGAGAGCAGAAGGGTAATTGCAGGTAGGGGGGAGCAGTGGGGTGCAAGGAGCTGGTTCCTCTGGCCTGGCCATGCTCGGCAGTTATGCGTGTGGGTTGCTCTAATAACGAGTCAGCACTTCTCTTGCGTCAGGGCTGATGAGCTGCTCTTCAGCTGCTGCCTCTCAGGCCCGGAGAGGAAGAAGCAGTGTCTGTGATGGAAAAGGGGTGCTGCTGGCAGGGTGGTGGCGATCCCTTCTCAGCAGGGAGAAGGCGGGCTTCCTGTGAGGATGTTGGGATTTGGCACTGGAGTATGGCTGGTGGAGGAGCTGGGCTGGCAGTGTGCTTCTGCAGTGGAAGGGAGGTGTAGGCTCATAAATGGGGTGGCCTTTCTGGACCTGTCCCAGATACCTGGATAGCAGTGGTGGCCAGATAGCCCCTTGGGAAGGGGGTATGTGTGGATGCATCAGCTTTTCTCTTTAAATGCCCCATTTTAGCATATGGCTCCTCCTGTGTATAAAAATACCACCAGGCAAAAACTGGGATTCTGTATCCATCACCTACAATAAGGACAAGTGCCCTCAATTTAGTTATGTCTCCTGGGCTTTTTGTGCAGCAACTCTGGGTATTGCTGTGCCACATCTGCACCCTTATGTGGCTGTCCTGAAGGGGATGCTCTGCACCCATCCCAACATCCTGCCTGCTGCAGTACACAGCCTTGACCTCCTCCTGCTCATTCCTTCCTCCACCCCCATTTGCTGATAACAGGGAGATTTGTGAGACGTGTGTTTTCCGCTGGGATGTTGTAGGTTGTATGGATAATGCACAGAGCTGAGGAGGGTGGTAAAGGGCTTGGGAAATACTTGGCTTGGCAGAGGCTGGTGTTAAATGAAGAGCTCACTGGTTCCTGTGGCAATTCTAATACCTCTATTCAGACACCATCTTTTTTGGTTTTGAGCCTATACTGAAAAGCAAAGTGTCTGCATGCAAGAAGAGAAAGGAAATGTAAGACTATAGTGTTCAAATTTTATGGGTCTTACTTGCCTGCATTGCCATATTATTACTGCTTGCTCTTTCCCATTTGGCTGTCTGGGGCTAGCTTGTATTGGCCCAGTGGGACAGGCTAGATTCAGCTGAAGCATTGTCATCCTCGGCAGCATCTGGCCTGTATCAGGATACCTGACATCGGGGTGCCATGGGGGGAAAAGCGGTGTGTGTGGTAGGAGGAATCTGTGGGACTGATGCGGTTTCTGTTTTCCACGTTGGGACTTCACTTGAGCAAAAGCCCAGCCTGGTCTCTGTGCCTGGGTCCTTCATGTTTGATTTTTAACCTCAGGCCTGCAGTGTGCTAGACAGGCTCCTTGGAGAGCAGCCTTTGCTCTGCGGGCCACATGCGTTTCTGCCTCATTCCTTACCGTGGTTTTCTTAGGAAAGGAAAGATCTGCCTGATTTAGGCTCCTCTTGGGCACCTCAGGTGCTGTTCTCAGTTGGCAGGCTAATTTCTAGTCTCTTGTGCTTGCAAGGGAAGGAGGTGTCCCAGAGGGTTGTGCCTTGCAGTCCCTGACCAGCCCTGCCTCATATGTGTTCTCTCAGCAGCCCTGTTTTTGAGACGGGCAAGTCCTGCAGACATTGCTTTGTGCTTGTTGTCAGCAGTGGGGAAAGCTGCCTGCAAGCCCAGTACTCTGGTTCTCTGCTCTGGAGAGCTTGGAGTCAAAGCTGCATTAATCATAGGTGCGATGAGTTGGACAAGCTCAATATCTTCCAAACAAGAGGGCTGAGGACTGGAGGCAAGTGTCCTTCCTTGACAAGAGCTGCACTGGCAAACCCTGGAGGCGAATGTGAGCAGTGTGACATGACCTGGCTGTGCTGCATGGTCCTTGCGTTCTACTGCTCTAAGCCACTAAAGAGTTTCCACTGCTTTTCTAGTGAATGTGGTGGCAAATGTGCTATCATTTTATTGTGGCGGAGCTCGAGAGAAGCCAGGTGAACCTTGCTGTGCATTTGAAGAGCTGGTTGGGAAGCTAGCAGGGATGTGAACTTGAGAACTGCTCCTGGTGGGGTATAGCAAGGGTATGATTGCCAAGACCTATAGTTCTTGGCTGACACAAAGGAATTCCTTTTGTCAGTCACTATTATTTTTACTCGATTTTGGGGTTTTTGGTAATAGCTGATTCAGGTAGCTGACCCAGACAGGTGAGGTATCAGTGCTTCCACCCTGTTCGTCTGTGGAGAAGCTGGGCAGGAGTTGCCCAAGTAGGGAAATGCAGAAATTGCCCCATTGTTCAGGACCTGTTAGATCCGAGTACAGGGTGTTCGTACTCACTGTTGTAGAAGGTTGACCTCTTCAGCATCCATCACAGAAATACAGGGTGTTTAGGTGCACTCAGGTGATACGCTGGTGGAGGATTGCAGTAGAACATGCAGTCTGCACAGGATCCAGACTGGTGCTTGGATGCTTTTCTGCATGTGTTTGATTTTCCCTGGGATCACACCTTCAGCATGGCCACAGACTATAACCGTATATAATGGGAGAGGGAGTTCTGATTACTTTTGTGTGTGTCCCTTTGCTTCTGCTGCTCATAGGTGGGATCCCTGCCTGAGGATGTTTTGGACACGGTGCACTGCCAAAGATAGAGAAATCAGAGTTATTTTGGTAGAGGCGTATTTCTGCTGTTGCTGCATTGGCTGAGCCGAGGCCAGAGAGCACTGCCCTGTCCAAGGGGTAGGCCTTGCTGCAACTCTTGTGACTTTCCAGATGAATGTGTGTTTTGGGCAGCTGATAAGCCTGAGCCAGGGGCCTGCCCCTGTCCCAGGAGGACCTTGCCTTGCTGGCAGCCTCCCTTCCCCTCCTCTTCCAAGTTTCTTGAAGAAAACATAGTGTATTGCTCTCCCAGAAGTGCTGTTTTCATAGCTTCTGGGAGAGCCTTTACCAACAGTTTCTCCATATACGATGCCCTGTGTGCTCCTCTGAAGAAGGAATCTGTTCCTTTCTTAAAAGAATCTGATCCTTCCCAGCTACTTCATAAAAATATTCCCAGCAATAAATAGGGCCCATCAGGAGAAGAACCCATGTCTCTAACTGGAAATAACTTGGGGGAGTGAAAAGGTTGAGTAATCTGTTTCAGGATCCGCTCTAGACTCCAGCAATGGGCTGTGCTTGCTGGTAGAGCCACCTGAGATGGGATGGGGAAGGTGCTCCCTGGGGTGATGTACTGAGGAGCAGGGCATCCATTTGGGCGATTCTCTGGTATAGGAGGTGCATTGGAGCTGGGCACAGCTGTTGATGTCCCTTGCGGCTGCAAAAACCAAGAACCATCAGGAAAATGCTCGTTTTGCTTTTACTTTGGCTGCCACCTCTGCTCCCTGGCTGGTCACCGTGGTAGATACTGTCTGTGCAGCTTTCCATTTGATAATGCTGCCGGGGGAGCATGGGGGTGGCACCAGGTAGCTCATTGTGTGGATATTTGTATATCTTGGTGAGCTTTTTGTTGCCCACTGCTGTCTGTTAGAAGCCAACATAGAAGGTTATTTATAAGAGCAATACATCCAGGTAAACACAGCCTCCTTCAGAATCTTCTCCCAACAAGTGGTTGAATTGAGGTGGGTTCCAAGCTGGATTGTTGTTTAACTTGGGATACTAAGAAAATACTTCCTCTGTTTAGCTAAAGCAAACAAATCAAGGAAGGAGGGACCTTTTAAATGATTCACACTCCAGCTGCAACCAGGACTGATTTTTTTCTCTCTTTTTCTTTCTCTTTTACAGATATATTCCCAGCTGACGGCCAGTCTGGTATGTATTAATTGCAAATGGAGCTCTTCAAACCTCCTTCTCCCCTGCACTTCTTTTCCTGCAGAGTCAGCGCTGTCCAGATTTAGAAGACTGCTACAGGAAAATGCAACCGACAGTAACTGGAAAAAACAAACCCAGAAAACCCAACCTTCCTCAAAAAAAAAAAACCCCAAACCAAGAAAGTCCCTCTAATATTTGGCCATTCTTGTGGGCAGTGACATGGTTTATGCCTTCCCACAGCGATTGACTACAACTGCTGTAAGGTTACTGCCCTTCCGTGCATTGCAGTGTGGCAAGTTTGGGTGTCCAGGATTAAAGAGCTTCAGAACTTGTCAGTCTTAATCATCACACACAACTGGAAACATTGATGTATCAAGATGCAGATGGAACTCAGAATTGCTACTGTTTGTATGTTTGTTATGTACAGCTTGACGTGTCCATGAATCTGAAGAAGTATGTTTGAATCTGCAATACTTTGAAAAGATGCAGACTTCCCCTTTGGCTTGTTCAGTCTGTGTGTTGCTGCTGAGCATCACTGTTAATGACAACTGAGATACACACTGCATTGCCATTAGTGCAGGACAGGAACTTCCTGGGCTCAGTAGTGTGTGCAGCCTGGCTAGGAGGGACGCTGCAGAAACGGATTGGTGCCCTATGTAGAGCAAGGAGGCTACACTCGATGGAGGTCCCAAATTAGGGGTATAGTTTTTAAAAGCAGGTATTGGTGATCTCAGTTTCTTGCCTTTCCCAAATTGCTGGAAGCATTTCATTCAGGTGGGTGTTGTTGATGTGCCAAGACTGAAAGACAGGTTTGTTTTACCCAGTGATGCCAAGATCAGTCAGTAAGATCCTGTTGTCTCAAACCTGCAGTGCCTGGTGGGGTTGTCCCAGAGCAAAAGATCTGGGAGTGGAGGTCAGTGCTTGGCTTGGACACATCGCTGTGTCCACCTCCTACCTGCATCTGTGGCTTTGCATGGAGCCACATTTCCCCAGCTCACATGATAGTGTGAGGATAAATCGCTGCTGATTGTGGAGTATTGCGTGGTTGGGATTTGGAGGTATGGAAATAGGTTCTGTTGTCTTAAAGCTGATTTCAGTAAAAATAAGTCCCTGTTTGTGAACAATCTGATGTAACATCCGAGACAGTGTAGTTTGGCTTCGTGAACTGAACAGAGGGCTTAAAGCTGTGTGTATGTATGTGTTTCCAGAGCTCTAGCTAGCTAACAAGGCCATGGTGCATAACTGGGTGCACTGGAGTGTTAACAGAAAATGCCTGTGTTAGAGGAGTAACCCCAGTAGTAACCCAGCCCATTCATAAGTCATGATTTTCTTGCTTTCAGAGCATGTGTGTGAGTGAAATACTAAGACTGGTTTTGAAGAAGCAAAGGTACATTCCCATGGGTCCAGTTCACAGCAGGCTTTTCTCCACCCTGTTGAAGCTCTGCGTTCATTGGGTGTTGGGTTTTGTCTGCCTGTGCTTCAGACTCTTGAGGTGTCCTTTGGTTGGCACAACTCCATCCTCTGCTTTCCAGCTGGTTGGGGACCATCACTGCCTCCAGGGTGGGGCATGAGTGTGTGTTTGCAGCAGATAATAGCGTTTCAGTGAGTGCATGTTGCATGTCAGTAGTGTTGCACAAAACATTACCTACGAAGCCTGGTTTAGGAGGTTTTTTGACAATTCTGTATTTTTAAGGAGATAAGTGAAAGCTTAAACAGGATTCCTTTAATGTTCGCTTCACAGGACACTGCAGAGTCCTTTCTTACGCCTTCTCCAGAAAAGCTAGTGCCATGCTTTTTCTTTTCAGCTTATCTGGAAGCCTCGTATCTCAAAACACAGCGAAGTGTGAAGGCAGCAGGCAAAGGTAGCAGCCTTGCCTGGAGCATACCTGCCCCGGGCATCAGAGTTGTGCACTCCTGAGGCTGTTGGCATTGACTCCCTCACCTCCCTTTCATTGCTGAGGTTGTTTAATGAGTTGATTTGCTCATGTCTGTTTCTGCAAATCCACAGGACTCCCATATCTATGTCTGTGCCTACTTTTTAAGGTTAGTCTTGTATAGCCAGGTGGGTCTGTGTGGCTGGTTTTGCCTCTTGGTGAGGAGTCCATTGTCCTGCCCAAGGAAGTGGTTAGCTTAGTGACTGAGGATGCTGAGCTGTGGTAACAGAGTTGGGACTTGTATGCATAGGTGGGGAGCCTGAGCCAAAACTCAGCCATTTTGTAGGCACAGTGGCTATTGCATGCCCCAGAGCATGTTCCTGCTTGTTTAGTGTATGGATGCTGGAGGCGTTCTGCCCTCAGCCTGGTGTCACGAGCCAGTGCTGTGGAGGTGGAAGGGCACCAATGTTTGCATCCCAGTTACCTAACAGTGTTTGGAAGTAAAGCTGCTCTCAGAGAGGCGTCTTGACTTCCCTTCTGTCTAGCGCAGCAGTTCCTTGGTCCTCTCCCACATCCAGCACTGTGGTGGCAGAGGGAGGGATGGACTCTTTGACAGAGGAGGGCACATCTCCACCTGGACCTGTGCACACGTGTTGGACCTGAACATTAACCCCTCTGCAAGGCTGCTCATGCTCTCCTGATGCTCTTTGCTTTCCAGGACTTGCTGCCACATGGTGTGCTCAAGTTTGCTGCCTGCAATTTAGGGAGATACTTTGCTTGCTTTAAATGGATCTCCTGATAGCCTCAGGTGCCATTCCTGTGCCCTCCTGGTATCCTGCTCTGCAGCCAGCCCTCCTCAGTGGTGGAAGATCTCAGCCTTTTTTAGCCTCACCTCTCAAGGGGCTGCCTCTGGGCAGTTTAATGGCTTTTCTCTGTGCATCTGTAGCACTGCTGTGCTCTTGTTGAAGTGCAGAGACCAGAGCTAACTGCAGGGTGCCACTGTGGATGCGCTGGTGTTCCATGGAGCAGCAAGTGATGCTCTTTTTTTTGGAGAATTGTCAGCAGCGGCCAAGGTCTTGAGTTATAAATGCCACTTTGAATGGAACGCTCTGAAGTTTTCCATACAGAGATGTGGGTGATGCTCCCACTGCAAGGAAGCCGTTTTTAAACTTTTTTGTAAAGAAAAGGGAGATGGATCTTTAAATTAGGAGAGAAAGTGCCATGTGGCACTCCTGTAGCTGGGTACTCCTGACTCCTTTGGAAAGGCTCGCTCTGATTAGGGTGTTTTTACTGTTTCATGCTGTGTATTGAGGCAGGGGAGGCAGCCACCTACACCACAGGAATTAGCTGGGTTGGAGAGAGTGGTTTATGCAGCAGGATCCATGTGATTGTGCACCCAGGAAGGAAGCTGGCAGCGTTTGTTGTATCCAGGTTACTTAGCAAAATCTTGAATTTCACTGGGTCTGCCTTAAAGTGGGCAGCGTAAGTGATGATGCTGTATCTTGTGCTTGGAGAGCATGTCCTGAAATCGGCTCAGCTGAGGTATGGTGATGCTTAGGTAGCAGAAAAGGAGCCTTTCTGCCTGCTCTCAGAGATTGTGAGGGGTTTTGGCTCCAGTGCGGCTGTCACTGGATTCACCAGCAGGAGGAGGCCCTCATACCTGTGCTTAGTTTATTCAATCCAGGTAGTTACGGACTGCAGGCTTTCTTCTGCTCCTATATTGAGACACGCTGCTTAACAGGTGACCTGCATCTGGCCTCCCTAAATTCCTGGGAATGTTTGCAACACCAAATCACTATTGCTTTCCCCTGTCCCAAGAGATGGAGCTGGGTTTCTGCCTGCTGCTGCTCAGTCTCTTTGCATTATACAGTCGTGGAGGCAGGTTTGCAGCTGACCTGGTGCAGGATTCAAGGGTGAGGTGTAGCTGTCACTTTGCCAGTGGCCTTCGCACAGGGGACACACTGGCCCTGCAGAGATCCCTCTGCAGAAGGAGCCCAAGTCAGGAACAGGAATCACGTTGGGAAGAACTAGAAATGATGTTATTTAAATCACATTACATTTCTAGAAGCCTGGCCTCTGTCGTCTTTGAGGTGCCAGGTTTTCCAGAAGCACATTTGCACCTTTGCCTTGTACAACCCTTTTCCCCTCCCCTGGCACAGGCAGCAGAAGCTGTGCAGACTTCTAGACAGTGCGAATGCTCAGCAGGAGGGACTCGTGGCAGGCGCTTGGCTCTCGATTCCTGTCTCTTCAATGTGAAGTATTTACAGTGAGACGAACCAGATGCTTCCCAGGAAGGGTTTGTCAGCTTCCAAGTCCCCAGATGCAGCTGCAGAAGAGTCTGACGGCCATTAAAGGGATCACAGCATTGGCTTCGGCTGCGACGTGGTGCCCTCTTCTCACTGGTGCTGTGAGCACCACCAGTTGTGCTGTCTCATCGGCTGCAGTGGGATGCGGGTGGAGAGCACCCCTCTGCTGATGACAAGAGATTAATGATGTCTGGTCCTCAGGCTCATTTTTTTTTATTCTTCTCCTTTGAAGCTGTTCCACTGCAGTGAGAGGGGGAGTGGGTGGTGCTCTTGGCTTTTGTTGCTGCACACTTTCGCTTCTAGGACCATCTCTGCAGCAGAGGCATGTGTGTGACCACTGCATGGCTGCCTTTGCTCCCTCTCCATTCTCAGCGTGGCCGTGTCTGTCTCATTTGCCCAGACACACTGTGGAGAGAGGGGTGAGCTGATCCAGGCGAGGCAAACTCCCATCCACAGCCGCGAGCATGCAGAGGCCAGCAGCCGAAGCATCACTGCTGAATGCTGCTCCTCAGCTGGTCACACTGGTCAGGTTCCCAGTGTCCCTCCCACTTTCAAGATAAGGTCCAGGACCTTGGGCTGGGGCCTATTTGTTGCTCTTGGTGCCTGTCAGCTTTTGCTGCTGACAAGGTGACCTGCTGTGCAGCACTAAGGATGAAGATCCCCCTGGCCCAGGCTGCATGCTAGCGTGTTCCCCCTTGGGCAGCCCATGTGTGTGCACGCACACTGAACTCCCACTGTGCCGGGTGTTCCAATCTCAGTCCTGGCTGGATGAGGGACTTCCTGGGTGCCATGGAGGTAGGATCTGTGTAGGTGGCAGATCAGCTCCTCCAAGTGGGGGGGTAAGGGAGGGACAAGCTCGCTAGGTCATCGTTTTTCCTACTAAATATAGTTGCCCGTGCTTTCATAAGGCTGGGATTTCTGGAACACGTGACTGCCTTATCCCTCTGGCCCACAGTCGGTCAGAGTAGGGGATCGTGTGTCTGAATGGGTAGTAATTAGCTGTTAACTAGCTTTTCATTAGAGCCTGGCAGAGCAGGCAGAGCCCTGCAGCAGAGGTGAGCAGGAACAGAGGAAACTGGTCCCTCCTGGAGGGTGGACACCCCCCTTTAATTTGCAAAGCAGTTGCCCCCAGAGGTGAGTGGATTGGGTTCTGCTGTGTTTTCTAAGGAGTCTCAATCATGCCATGCCTTGTGTGTCTGTCCTTGCTGTCCTGGAGTTCTGTTCCCTCCCTCTTCCCCACCACTGCTTTTCTGTTTTGTAGGTCATGAACTACCAGCTGGTCCCTGAGCTGCCTTGGTTGGAGTAGAGCCTGACTCTCCAGCTCCTCCACGCTTTGGCATGCCCTGAGCCCCTGCAGCCTTGCCTGCGGTGCCCTCCTCTCCCAGTGCCGAGGTGTCCTTGCTCTGCTTTGTTACCCTGAGCAGCAGCTGGATCAACTCATGCCTTTCCTCAGGCCTCCATAATGGACTGACTTGGTGTTTGCCCAGGAATGCTGCTGCCTTTTCCAGCCCTGAGCCATTTAACCCGATGGAGCATTTTTAGGAGGCTAAAAGGCTTTTTCTCTCTTCCATGAATGCAGAGGAATTGCTGGCTAAATTCTCTGCTGGCTGGAGACTTGTCTGCACTGGACAAGCTGACTCAGGCGCTGGTGCTGGTGTAGCCTCTCGTGCAGGGTGGTGGGATGATGGGTGCCTTTCCTTAGAAAACTGGGGGTTGGTGGTTCCTGTGCCTCTTCATTCCGCATGAGCCCAGCGTCTCTGGGACTGATGTGGTGGAATGAGCATGGATCGTGTGTCAAAAGTTTCCTAGAAACCCTCTTCAGGGAAGAGCCTGGCTTGAAAAGGCAGTGGGAAGATGTCACTCACCCTAGAGAGAGTTCATTTGCTACCTTTAATAGTAGTTCTCTGTGCCAGGAAGAATCCGCAGTGCCTTTGCTGCCACTGTTAACATTAGAAATGTCTCAGCACCTGTGCGTCTTAGCCACAAGTTGAAGGGTTTGTGTCTTGGACTGGGAGGCTGCAAAGAGGACAGTTGTGCATCTTTGGTAAGTCCAGACCTTTCTTGTTCCTCATTCTTGACAGTAAGTCAGACCCTGCAGATAACTTGTGTGTGCAGAGCTAAATGCATTTGGAAAGCAGTACTGTTCATCAGCTCCCTGCGAGCAGGGCTGTTAGATGTGGTACCCCTGCGTGCTCGAAAGGCCTGTGCTGCCTGTGCTGTGCTGTCAGCAAAGAGACAGGCTCTGCAAGAGTCTCGAGCTGATTTACCCCTCCCTGCTCCGGGGCTGTCTCAGGACTATCAGCTGAGGGATGTGAGGGCTTGAAGAGCTGGGAACATCACTCATGTGCCCACACTGTAGCCTGTGACGGTGCCTGACACGCGCGGTATTGAACCTGCGTGTACCCCGACCTCTTCCCATGCAGTTTTCCAGGGCAGACTCTGGAGCCTGCGAGGACACCCAGGTGGGAGGGAGCGTTCCTCATGCTCTCTGTGGAGCTGTCAGATGCCCTTTTTGAAGTTATTTTTAGCGGGTGATCTTTGCAGCAGTTGCAGAGCTTACATTGCAGAGCAGTGTAGGCAGCTCCCTGCTTCCTCTGCTGTTACAGTAGGGCTTGGAAGGTGGAGCTGTCTGATGAGCTGCAGAAAAATGGCTTGGAAGGCTTTGAGCCGTGGTGTCTGCAGCTTGTCTCTTGCTCCTGCTGAACAAGCTTCCCACGTGCTTTACAAGCCTGAATCCCACTCAGCCATGCGGCTTAGATCTTCCTCTTGGTCCTGACCTTGCCCATTCTTGAACGTGCAGGAAACTTGTGGTGTTACAGAGGTGTTTCAAATACCTTTATTACCTTTGTGAGCAGGGCCAGGCCTTGGGCTGCCAGTGGGGAGCCACCAGACTGCATCCAGCATGTGGTGTGGTTCTTCAGTCCCCAGCAGTGGCTGGGCCCCTGTTGTGGACACGCTGACTCCTTTACGCTGGAAGATGTCCTTGTGATAACATCCCCTTTAAAGCTGTTGGAGAACTCTATCCAGTGCTCCCTTGATCTCCCTCTTCATGCACCTCCAGCTACAGCTATGATTTGGCAAGATGTAGAGCTGTAAACCGAGAGGAGGTGCAGTCTGTGTGCTTGGTTTGCCCTGATCCTTGCTGGGGTTTATGTGCCTTAGGATGTCTTCAGTAAAATGTGAGCATGCCAAGCAGTCACTGCTGTAAATCCCAGGCTCGTGCATGGAGCTGCAGAGACAAGCATTTCCCATCTCAGTCTGGCATCAGTTCTCGCATGTGGCTGAAGCTGGTGCTGGGAGCAGCTCCTTGGAGGCAGGCAGAGGTGGAAGATGCTACTTGGTCTCTGGGGGTATCAGCACCTCTCTGCATGCAGGGCTGCTACCTGCAGAGACTGAATTCCCCTCTTGTTTGCCTGTGCCTGCCGACACCTTCGCAATAAGGATGTGCTGCCACTGCTGCCGTCTTGCTGATGAAGAACCTCGGGTACAGCAGCCACGGGAGGCTGCTGGTGGGAGGGGGAATGCTGTTGTTGGCTTACAGGTCACATCTGGTCTGCACGACTGACTCTGCAAATGTCTCTGGAGAAGGTGTAGTGTTGGTGGGCATGAAGCTCGCCAGCTGTGTCCTCTGATGGCTCAGGCAGGCTGAAATGCCGAGTCATGGAGTGTGAATGCATAGGAAGTGATGAGTGCCACAGGAGAGCCTCTGAATCAGTGTCTTGTGTCTGCTGCTGTGTGGGTCAGGCTGCCCTGTTGGACAGCTTGCTTGAGGCAGGGTTGGTGCCCTGAGTTTCCCATGGTGGCACGGTGGGGATGCGCCTTTGTGCAGCAATTTTGCATTGGGGTCCCCTCTGAGACCAGCAAGGGGATTGTTGCAGCTCTGGCTGCCTGCTGCGTCCCTCTTTCTTACAGGAATTGCTTTGCAGGTTGGTGCTGTCCCATCATTTCTGTCCTGTGTGTTGTACCCCAGGAGGGACCCTCCTGCCCTCCTGGAAAGACTCTAGCTGCCTCCAGGGAAACGGCTAATTCCCAGGTTGATGTTCTCTGCCTGGACAGTGAGTGTGTATATGTGATTGTGAGCAAGTAATAGTCCTCTTCTGTGTAAGCTGTCTGATGGTTTCTGTCTCCTCTCACAAGCTGTCATACCTGGGTGTCTATTGTTTCTCAGGAGGCTAATGCAGTAACTTTTCCTTGCTGTATCACTTTGACTGGGACAGTATTCCCCTTGCAACCCGCCCAGACTGCTCAGGACTCAGCTCACCCTTGCCTGAGCTGCATTTGCTCTTTCTCACCTAAAGACCTTGAAGAAGCGTTGTCAGAGTGGGTGTCCATCATATTGGTTATGTACTGTGATCCTCCTGTGTGCTGGGACTGTCCCATGGAGCACGGGAAGGAGAAGGGATCACTCAAGACTGTTGGGTAGTGAAGTGGATCCCACTGGACTGCAGGGTACATGTCCAGCTGTCCCACACAGCACCCTTGGGATCTGGGAATACCAGTTCAGCTGTACCATTCCCAGCAGGACACACGGAGCGTGTGCCCTGCCTAAGCCTCTCCAGCACAAAGTTCGGGCTCTTGGCTCCAGAATGGCCTTCATCGGCACTTTGTCCTGTGGGCTGCAGTGGCTTGTGTGGGGAAGGAGGGCTCTGCTGTGTCAGGGGCAGAGCTGGAGCTGAGCACCCTGCATTCCTGCTGGGAACCTGGGCTGCCCTCTGAGGCTGTCCCAGCTGGTGCTGTGGTCCTCTGAGCCCTTGCCTATGTTGTGATACTCCAGGAGCAGGCCCTACAGCTTTCTTACAGAGGTGCAGGTATTCCTGCAGTATAATGCCAGCCCTGCAGATTTATTCCTCCTCTTCATCTGCCTTCTCTACAAACCCATTAGAAGCTGCATTAGGTACAAGAAGAGGCAGGGAAACAGGCTGGCATCACTGGGTTTGATTTTCCCAGGTGAGGTAGTAGATAAGTCTCCTGGGCCAAGCTCAGTGGTCCTACAGCACGTGTCCATCTCAGCGTAAGGGGATAACACATTTAGGTGTGGAGCTGCTGTCACCCTGTCTGGTCCTTGTGCAGCAGCTCTTTTCCTTCCAGGTATGAGGTGTTGGCTCACTTGGTCACCCCTTTGAGCTTCCTGCCTGGAGGGCTGCTGTGCTGTGCTGGAAGGGAAGCACAAGGTGTCTGCACAGCATCGCCCGCCCTGCTTGTTGCTCACTGGGGAGCGAGCATCAAAAGCCAAGGAATGCTCCTGCTGTGCCCTGGCCATGGGAGGGGTTTGGCTGCAGTGCTGGCATGGGGCCGTGTTGCTCCCACCTCTGCCTCATCCCCTTGGTTGCTAAGAAATAATCTCGTGGCTGGGCAACCCCACGGGCAAAGGATCTGGTTCTGGCTGCAGGCAGCAGATCAAAACCTGCTTTTCTGTTCTGGCTGTGCCCAGCAGCTGCTCTGTGGCTGCAGGCAAAGCTGCTTCTTCCCTGTCCGCTGTTCCCTTGCCAGCCTCACACCACTAAAGCCCTGGCTCCTGCTGTAGCTGTTTTGTCTGTCCTCTTGCACAGAAGGGCTCTGTTTTTGAGGGGAGGGCAGTCAGGCAGTGTTAGTGCAACTGAAAGTTGCACCAAACAGATTCCAGAGGAGGTTTGTGAGATGCCAGGAGGTCTGGGACATCTGTGAGCAACTTTTAAGGGCTCAGCTATCAGCCAGGGCAGTATCTAGCATCCTTCACTAGCACTCTTTGTCCAAGCTACTGGAGGGGGGTGAGCATCACCTACTTGATTCCTATTGCCCAAGTTGATGCAGTGATGAAGGCCAGTGGGGTTTGGAACACAAGATGTGTTCCTATCATTGTAGGAAAGTTTTTGAGCACCTAGATTAGCCCAAATGTGTTTTGGGTTTGGTTTGTTAAACACTTGGGTTTGCTTGAGTCTCTGCAAGGGAACAGGAAGAGCGGTTTTGGGTTTGATGTCCAGGAGCTTGGGGGCCCTTGGTTAGGCTGGTGTTCCCTGGAGGGTGCCAGGCACGCTCAGCTTCTGCCTGCCATGGCTTTTGGCTCTGTGTGTCTGTGTCCATAGCACAGTCACACCCTCAGCCTCCCGCCTTGCTCTGAGCGCTCTCCACCATGACTTGCAGATCCTGACTCCATCCACGCTGCTGAGAAGTGCCTCAGCCCCTGCCGTGGCGCTGGCCTGGCCTCTCTCCCTGGAGCAGCCTCCCTGCCAGGCTGCAGCCCTCTGCTTTGCTTTGTGTTTTGTCTTCTGCAGCGCTCTGCAGATGCTAATGAGTCTTCTCAGCACCTCGGCTAGATAAGGGATCCCTGCTCCTATCTTGCAGATAAGGAAAGCAGCAGAACTTGTTCCAAACAATCTCATTCCTCCCTCACAAAGACATGGAGTCTGTGGCACCCACCCCTGCAGCCTGTGTGTGCCTCTTTCACGAGGGGTTGTGAGGGGTCCTCTCTTTGCCTGGACCCCCAAAAGAACATCGATGGCCGTGAGGCTTCTAAACTGAAAGCAGCTGGAGAAAACGGCTGGATGCCATTGATGTGAAGGCTGGGGCGGCAGTGTGGAGGGAGCAGGCCCTGGGGGGGGATGCTTGCAATGAGCTCTGCTCTCCCCCAGCCTTAAGATGGGTGCCTGATCAGCCTGCAGAGCAAGTTCAGTTCTCCTTCCCTGCGGTGCCAGCATGTCAGTGCTGCAGGAGCGGGGAGAGTGCTCCGTACCTGTGGAAAAGCGGGCTGGCCGTGGGTTTGTGCTGTAGCACTGGATGCCTTTTGAAGCTATATTTAGTCGGTGACATCTGTGGGTGTTGAGTGGAGGATTTTAGGGGCTGTTTGGAAAGCGCTCGCTCTTCCTACGCTAACAGGGAAGTTTAAAAGCCTCGTGGCAAGCTTTGTGCTGTGGAGCTGGGATTCTCAATGAGGTGCACATGGAATAAGTGAGGGACACATGGGACTGATGCTGCTTGTGGGGAGAGGCTCTCTGGGGAAAGGAGATGATTCAGGGACCTATCTGAGGGCTTTGGTGTCTCCTGGGGGTGGAATCCCCATTTGGGAACCTTGGGGAAGGGGAGCGCACGTGGCTCTGTCCTGCCATGGCTGACTCTGCCTTGCTGACACTTCAAAGCCTGCAGCTCTGAGCAAGGCTGGGCTGGCAGGATGAATCACAGGTTTCCAGGCTAGCAAGGGGCCGGTTTTGATCATCTAGGCAAAGTTGTCCTTCCTTACACAGGAGATCAAAGCCACCTTTGAGTGAGTCTGGGTAGGTTGTTCAGGGTGTTTCCTGGGACATCCCCACATAGCCTCTGCCATCCCTCAGGGCTCTTCACCTTCCTCCCACCCTCACCCCTCACGCCAGTCCTGGGTGCTTGTCTTCTGAACCAGTGGAGTCAGCAGAAATGCCCCTCAAGGCAGGGGCGAGCAGGCTCTCCTCTCCCTGTTGTAGAGCAGACACTCATGTGGCCCTCATGGGGTTGGTTTGTGTTGGGTGGTGGTGTGCTGCTCTGTTGGATTCTGTGTGAGCCTGATCCACAGACCGTGCAGCCAGCCCTGGGAGGAGGGAGAAGATGAGTCTGATTTCTTCTCCTTGCTTATCAGGAGGTGGTGTGTGAGCAGGAAGCAAGACACATCATGATGGAGCTGAGGTCGACTTACTACAGGTCCATAGTGGTGCAGACCCCAGCAGTTGCACTCTTACTTACAACTCCCCAGATGCACTCAAGTGCCTAAATACTCTTGCCTGTAGCAGGATTGAAGCACTTCCCAGGTCTGGCTTCTTCTCTCTGTACATTCCCTCTCATGAACTCACCGCGCCATGCTGGGATGCACTAGAGATCAAAGCACGAGCTGAGCAGCACCCATGTGTGTCCCTGTGCCAGAGCCCTTCTCCCCTCCCTTGGGGAGGGTTGGCCACACTGGTGGTGATGGGCCTCGCCTGTTCAAGGGCATGTTTGTTCTGCTGTGCATAACAGCAGATCAAGTTCTGCATGGTGCTTCACAGAGCGAGCTGAACTTCTTGCCACCCCTCCTCCCTGGCTGGCGAGGCCAAGTGGGGAGGGCTGAGCTAAGTCAGGGAGTGCCTTCCTGCAGCAGGATGGGGGTAAAGGTCCATTTCTTGGCCACTTAAATGAATCAGAAGTGTTCTGATCTTGCTGCGGCTCTTCTGAGATCCAAGTGAGAAGCTGGCTCTGTTGTCTGTTCAGCTTTTCCTCTTGGGCACCCTTTGCTTCCTCCAGGGCTGACACTTCCACAGCCCTCAGCTGTGTCCTAACAGTTTTGTTCTCCTCTTGCAGAACATACAACTCCTGCGAAGGTGGTGAGGGCTGCCAACCCGAGACCGCGGAAGGGAAGCAAGGTAAGGCTGCGTCTGCTGTCCCATCGCTGGTCTCCAGCTCCTGGTGCCCTTGGCAGTGCTGCATGAGCAGACTGCATCACAGTCCTGGTTGTGGAGGGTTTATATACTGGCCTGGCCACTTGCAAGAAGAACATCCTGATTCTCCATCTCCTCTTCAGTGTTTTAATGGTCTTGAATGCTGCCTGGACTAGCTTTCTGCCCAGTTAGGCCAGGAGAGACCTCACCTCACCTTTCACAGGGAGGCACTTGGAGCACAGTCCTTGATGTGGAAACCCTCTCCCCTCCACACAAATCCCTTGGGAACTTAGCCAGTGCCCTGCTTTGCAGTGCAGACAGGGCGGTGGTATGGTGGAGCAGTGTGTCTGCAGCTCCTTTCTTGTGCAATCTGTTCTTCCCTGGCACATGGAGAGTCAGGGTAATTGATTTAAAACAATAAGACTGCTTTGGGGGAACCAGGGCAATCTGTTCCAGGGATCAGCATGTGATGGAGGGACAGTTGCTTCAGAGGATGTTGCATGCAGCTGGGGCACAGGCAGCGACACGGGCTGTTGGTTTGGCTCCCAACAGCCAGTGAAGACCTATCTAAAACTTGATAAGACTTTCCTTATCTGTACCACGTCATGGAGAGGAGGGTCCTGGGATGGAAGGTGCGGTGCTCCTGGCTGAAACAGGCCTTGCACTGGAAGTAGTTTTCCAAGGACACCTGCCTTGTGGGGAGAGGAGCATGGCACCTGCATGTAGAGATGTGATCCAAGGGACTCAGTGACTCCAAATTAACTTAGAACTAATAACCCCACAAGGGGAAGGAGGCGTTTCTGTGACCAGATAAACTCAGTGCCCACCTATGGTTCATGGTGTGTCTGGGCAACTATTTGGGTCCTTTGTGTCCTGCAGGTCCTCTCTGAAACCTGGAAGAGGTAGAAATGATGATAGTGGCAAGGTCATTTATTTAGCAGAGAAGTGACTGGTGGTCCCTGTGTGGCGTCTGGAATGAGGGAGCACCCATCACCGTCAGACATTTGCATGAATTTTCCTACCACTTCTACTCCATGATCCCTTTGCTTTGTTATTGTCAGTCCTTGGTTGAGTTGGGCAGTGAAGTGAAGCTGTGTCTGGCTGTAACCTGCCACTAGGTGGAAGCAGCTTCTTTAATGGGATGTAGTTGCTTCAGGTGGATTTAGGATGCTTAAAGCTGTGTGCTTTCACTGTCCAAGGGATAGTGCTTGTGATGAGTTAACCTGGGCAACTTGGTGCCAAATACTGCTACTGGGGCAAAATGGTGGCAGCTGAGAGGCTGGTAGTTTACAGGGCTGCTGGCAGCCTCAGTACAACCCCTTATAGACATTAAATCTGTCTGCAGTTATTTGGGATGGATTTGGGTCCCTGCTTGGGTGGGGACAGGGTCTGTGTGTATATATATGTTTGTATGGCATCCCCAAACTTGGGACAGCTATCTGCAGGGTGGTGGTAGGTGGTGGAAGGGCTTCTGGCTGCTGATGCAGGGAATGGCAGCTGCAGTTTGTGCACTAACAAAACCTTTCTCTTTGGTTACAAGGTTGGTGACTTTGGTGATGCCACAAACTGGCCAACCCCAGGAGAGATAGCCCACAAGAGCGTCCAGGTGAGAATACAGAATCGCTCTGATGAACACAATAAGGCCCTTGCAGACCTCCCCATCCCTCTGGAAGCACTGGCTGAGCTCAGGCCATTTGGGGTGCTGAGTGTCAGTGCAGAGGCAGCCAGGAATAGCGTGCAGGGTGCAGGGGATTTCCTTTTAGGGCTGCTCTCTCTGTCCAGCTCCCTCCCTCAGTGCTATTCTGGGAGCATGGAACCCTGTCTAAATCCCTGGGCTGGGTGCAGCAGGTAAGGCAGCTCCCAGACCTGCTCTCCTCAGGGTGCTCAGTGCAAGAAGGGGCCTGGTCAGAAGTCTTCTGTAGGAGAAAATGCATGAGGAGGGTCTTGTGTGCCCATGGGGCATGGCCTTCTCCTGCTCCAGACATGGGTGTCATTGAAACCTTTCTATTTTTAAATGCTGCTCTGCCAGCTCCTGGCTGTCTGTCAGGGCATGAGGTTCACTCACCCTTTTACCATTGGGGCAGTCTGGTCCCTTGCAGGATAACTGTCCAGGAGCACCAGGCCTCCCTGGCAGTCCATCTTAGTAACTTCTATGCCTGGGGCTTGTGTCTCAGCTTGAGCACTTCCCAGCTTCTCTAGAGGCCCTTGCCCTGCTCTTTGCCAGGAACAGAACGTCTCTGAGGGGCACAGAACAGGGATGCTTCCAGCTTAGGGCAGGGTCCTCTGGTTCCTGTTGCTGCCAGGCCAGCTGAGGTCTGCCTGTAGCATTTCATTTCTCCTGCCTCTCACATCTTTCCTCCACTGGTGTGTCTCCAGCAGCCACATAAAGCACCATCCCTTCGGAAACTGCCTGTCAAGAAAGACATGAAAGAGCAGGAGAAAGGAGATGGGAGCGATGGCAAAGAGAGCCTGAAAACCAAATCGGATGAGTCTGGAGAGGAGAAGAATGGTGATGATGACAACCAGAAGTCAGCCCAGAAGAAGAAAGGTAAGGCAGGACCTGGTGGGGACAGTCTGTCCCCTATTCTATGACTCTCAGCTAGGTGGAAGCATCCACTGCCTTCCAGGGGACCTCGCTGCAGGACATGGTCCCAGTGCAGGGACAGCTATGGTGTTTGCAGGCTTCAAGGGGGGCTGAGTGTCATTTTGGTGGAGCAGGGCCCAAGCAGGGGTGTCTGTGTGTCTCAGTGTGGCAGTGGTCTACCTTTCCATGTGCGCTCTGGAGGCACAGTACACTCCCTGACTGTGGATTGCATCAGCCATGGGTGACACATGGGCTCGGTCTGGCTTGAGCCTCAGTAAGCAGAAGGGGGCAGAAGGACAAGTACAGTGCAGCAGCAGGGGAGTTTTGTGCCATGTCCCTCCATGTCCAAGAGTTCTGGTTGGAGACTTTCTGCATCCAGTAAGGCTTGGAGGGATGTCTGAGGACAGGGTCAGTCCAAAAGGCCCTGATGCTTTCTCCCCTCCATGTGTGGGGACTGTGTGACAAGATGGGGCTGTGGGGAAGGAAGCAGACGCTCTCTGAACCTGTGTCACACCCAAACCCTGTCCTTTTGCAGGCAACAAACACAAGTGGGTCCCTTTGCAGATAGACATGAAGTCAGAGGTGCCTAGGGACAAAACGGCCTCTCGGAACAACCGGCAAAACGAGCAGCACAGGCACCCCTCCAACAACCGCAGCGAGCTCAAAGGTGGGGGCTTAGCCTGGGGACCCCTCTCCCTGCCCTGGCCACGAGGCAGAGCAAGCCCTGGTGCCCAAGGCATGGCACAGCGGGCACCCTTCCTGCATTCAAAGCGCTCTGGGTGCAGCGGGCTTGTTCCAGGAGGGTGTTTTCACACTGTAACACTCCTCCTGCCCCTCCTTCCCTGTCTGCTGCAGGCTGGCACCCGGACAACAAGCACGAGCGCAGCTGGCAGGACCATGATGAAACCTCCAGCGTGAAGAGCGAGGGAGGAGCCGTGCGAGGGACCTTCCGGGGCAGAGGCCGGGGCCGTGGCAGGGGCCGTGGCCGGGGCAGAGGAGGTGATCACTGGATGTGTGCTCTTGTTGCAGCAGGGAGCATGTGCTGAAGTGTGCACGGCTCTGCGTGTGTGAAACCTGGGGCTCCAGAGCAGGCTGGGGAGGGAAGAGCGCTGTAGGGGTACAGGCAAATACTGTGGCAGGTCATCCCAGCTGGTAAATTGAGCTGATTTTAATGAAAGCAAATTATTCTTTCTAGTATTTTAATAAGGGCAGATGCCCTTCTACTGCTCAGGCCAAGCTCCTCCACCTGTTTTCTGTCCCCTGCAGTACTCTTGTGTGGAGGAGTTGAAGCATGCTGATACTCCGTGTAGGCTTTATGTCAAGAGCCAAGCAGGAGTCATGGCTTGGATGGAGAAGCACCTGCACTGGCACTTGACAGGGCAGCATCTAACCTTGGCACAGCCTCAGTGTAGGGTCTTTATGTGCCATCTGGGCTGCCCAGTTGCTTCTGGGTAAGAGGGTTCCTGGACTCTCTTTGGCTCGGTGTGTTGAAACTTCACTGAGATGCCTTCTGTGCAAAGGCTGAGAGCAGGAGGATGAGGGATGTGGGTGATGCCCCATTGTGGGCTGCCATGGGGCCCCAGGAACAGTGCAGAGGGAGCTATTTGTGTGAGAGTCTAGCCCCGTCTGGCAAATCCCAGGAGCTCTGTGCTTACCCTTCCTGGTGTCCCACAGGGCACTTTGACTACCAGTATGGGTACCGGAAATTCGAGGGCTCGGATGGCTCCCGCACGCAGAAGTACGCCAGCAACATCACTTACTACTTTGACAACATCAGTAGTGCTGAGCTCTACAGTGTGGACCAGGAGCTGCTCAAAGACTACATCAAGCGGCAGATGTAAGCACCACCTCTTCTCCTTCTCTGATCGTTGGGTTGTTCACAGAGGTCCTCCCTGGGGTCTGTGTAGTTAATCCTGTAGGTACGGTTAGAGCCAGGGTGTGTTGACTCTGTGCCACACACCTTAGAGCACCAGTTTGCCCCAAGATTGGGCTCCACAGGCTCTCTTATCAGCCTTGCAATAGCAGAAGTGTTGGGGATTACTTCCTATGGGGTGTCCAGAGGAAGGTGGCTTGGAGCTGCCTGACACTCATGTGTTGTCCATACAGTGAATACTACTTCAGTGTGGACAACCTGGAGCGAGACTTCTTCCTGCGCCGCAAGATGGACTCGGATGGTTTCCTTCCCATCACCCTGATCGCCAGCTTCCACCGGGTGCAGGCGCTGACCACTGATATCAGCCTCATCATCAAGGTGAGGGCAAGGAAGTATTAACTTTCCTTCTTGCCATCCCTCTCTGAGGCCTGTTTTCTAGATGGACTATGGGTGAGATGCAAGTGGAGCCTTTCCTTGTCCTTTGCTTGCTCCCTCCTCTTGTTTCTCCCAGGGAGGAAGGGCTGTGGCTGAGCCATTCAGTGTGCCAAGGTAGGGCTGTAAGTTAACCAGGTATCCCTTGGTTTCAGGCTCTGAAGGACAGCAAGGTGGTGGAAATCGTGGATGAGAAGATAAGGAGAAAAGAGCAGCCAGAGAAATGGGCTCTGCCTGGCCCCCCTATGGCAGACTACACACAGACTGACTTCTCACAGTTCATCAACTGCCCTGAGTTTGTGCCCCGGCAAAGCTTCCAGAAAGAGACAGGTGGGCACTGGGGAATGTGGAGGGAGGTGTGGGATGCAGTGTTGGTACTGCAGCAGAACTGAGACCCTGAGAGTCAGGGGTGTTCCCCAGGCAAGGCTCTGTCATTTGCTTTCTGCTTGGTGGTGCGAGCTGGTATGGGCTTTATCCTCAGACTTCCAGAGCACTGCTACTTCTGTATGTGGGGAAGCATGAAAGAGACTGAGTCTGGGGGGGCTGAAGGGATTCAGGGAGGGGTTAGTCCTGCTGGAAGTCTCTTGGCTGTGCCTGGAAATACTCTACTGCTGCTGGGCAGAGCAGAGGACACTCACAAATGCACCTTTTCCTTAATGGATGAGGAGATGCTGAGCACAAATAGGGCAGCAGGTATGGAGCTGTCAGCTGACTGCAGGGGAAGGGTCTGCTGTCTTTTATGGGCTGTCAGGAGCCCAAGGCTGGGCGCAAGAGGTCAAGTGAAGAATCTTCTTGGTGGTGTTGTAAGACTTAGTTTTGGCAGGAGATCAAGCTGTGCCATGCTGCCAGAATAACTCCCTCTTTGGCTGAGTGCTTTACACACTCCCCCAGGCTCCATTCCTTCTTCTAAAGCACCTTGTGGCTCTTTTGGCTCTAGAGTCTGCTCCTGGCTCCCCGCGTGCTGCCAGCCCAGTCCCCACCAAAACAGAGGAGGTCAGTAACCTGAAGACGATGCCCAAGGGCCTGTCCACAAGTCTGCCAGACCTGGATTCAGAGACATGGATTGAAGTGAAGAAGAGACCTCGGCCCTCACCGGCCAGGCCCAAGGTAGGTGCTGATGTAGGTGCTGTTGGGTTGGGGGGGGGTCTCCCAGTTGTCTGAGTGAATCATAAGTAGGCAGGTTTCAAATCAGATAGGGTCTGTTTGTCATGGGAGTGATGTCCTAGGTCTCTCCTGGCCCCATCTGACCCACCTTGGAGCTGATACTCAGTGGTGTAAACAAGGTGTTCTCCCTATATGAGCAGCTTTGGCTGCAGTAAAGAAACAAGGGTCAATAGTTGTGTCTCCAAGCAGGATGCTTGTGTCACTGTGTGGTGTTTACTCTTGTCACCCTTGTCCCCCTACCTGTAGAAACCAGAGGAGTCAAAGACACCGCAGCAGCAAAAGCAGAAGGACCAAGATGAACCAGAGGAGCTAGACTTTCTGTTTGATGAGGAGATGGAGCAGATGGACGGCCGCAAGAACACCTTCACCGACTGGTCAGACGAAGACTCTGATTACGAGATCGACGACCGGGATGTAAACAAGATCCTCATCGTGACACAGACACCTCCTTACCTGCGCCGGCATCCTGGCGGGGACCGGACTGGCAACCACACATCCAGGGCTAAAATGAGCTCAGAGCTGGCCAAGGTCATCAACGATGGGCTGTACTACTACGAGCAGGACCTGTGGACAGAGCAGTTTGAGCCAGAGTATTCGCAGATTAAGGTGAGAGCAGCTGATTGAAGGAAGGGAGTGCGTGTGGGGTGTAGGAAGGCACGTGTGCAGGAGGCTGACTGCCTTGGTGTGGGATGGGTTAGAGCTAAGCTGGAATTAGTTCTCTTGCAGAGCTTGATTCTTGACTCCCAGCATCGTGTTCTGTTGTATCAGGGATAAACACAGCTCTGTAACGTGGTTGTAAGGCTGCAGCCAGGTAAACACAGTGACAATAATGAGATGACTTGGGGCCCATTGCTCCGTTTGCTGCCAAGGTCTTGGCAGGCAGTGCCAGGTCTGTGGGGGAAATTGGATGTCCCTGCACTGTCCATAATGCCCAGTGCTTTATGGCACAGTCCTTTGGAGACTGCACTTACTGGTTCGTAGATGGATGGGCTGCACTTTGCCTGAGCTCTTCCCTATCTTGGTGCCAATTTGCACAGACTTGGGCTTTTCATAGAAAGCCCATCTGCTGCTTTGAAGCCTTGGAGTTCCAGCTTGGTGACTCTCACAGTTGGGGATTTAGCTACACACATTCAGTGACGGAAATCATTTTGGCTGCAAGGTGGGGTTGCTGCTGGAGCTATCAGCTGGGCTCAGCGTTCCCATGGCTGGTACCTGGCACACTGAAGTAGCAGTGCTTCTCTCTGGGGTGGTAGAAGCCGAGAGTATGGGGAAGAGGAGTCATGATGAACTGATGGGATAAGGGGAAAAGACGGCAATTGGTTGCTTCATCGTCTTCCTCTTCCAATGCAGCAAGAGGTGGAGAACTTCAAGAAGGTGAACATGATCAGCAGGGAGCAGTTTGACACCTTGACCCCAGAGCCCCCAGTGGATCCAAACCAGGAAGTCCCTCCTGGTCCCCCCAGGTTCCAGCAAGGTAGGAGACAAGTGTGACTGAGTTTGTCCCTGTTCCTCCTGGTAAGAGGCCCTCAGAGGTTGGGTACCAGCTGGGGAGAAGGAATTGTGGCCACAGGAATGTGGGATTATCTTTCCCAGAGCAGTGCTTTTCTCCCAGCTTGAATGTTTTGGGGCTCCAGAAGAGGAGGCCCAAAAGCAGGGGTGTCCCAGTTGAGTGAGGAAACCTTGGCAGGCTTTGATGTAGCTCCCCGGTTGTGACTTTCCTCTTGCATCCTCTCTGAGTAGCTGGAAGGCAGCAGCCTGCTGGGTCTTGTTTGTCTGTGCCTGGCACCTTCTCTTGGGAATAGGGGGATTTGTTGCTGCTGTTCACTACTGGGAAGCGCATACCTTGTGGGATCCTTGAGAGCTCAGTCCTTGGATGTGCTGCTAGGCTTTGGGCTGTGTGGCCAAGCTGGTGGCATGCTGGATTTGAAGCTGCTTGTTTCAGAGGGCCAGGATGTGTCTCTGTTCCTGTCTCTGCTGCTTCCCAACTGCCAGATGGATGTCCCTTGGCTGTAGTGATGCCCTCATGCTCAGAGCTCAGCTTGACCCGTAGTGGTGCGTTTTCTCTCTGCAGTACCCACAGACGCTTTGGCCAACAAGTTGTTTGGGGTCCCTGAACCTTCAACCATCGCCCGGTCTTTGCCTACAACTGTACCAGAATCGCCCAACTACCGCAACGCCAGGACCCCCCGGACCCCTCGCACACCTCAGCTGAAGGACCCAACACAGACGCCACGGTTCTACCCAGTGGTGAAAGAGGGCAGGACGATAGATGCCAAGGTGGAACCAGGGCTGGGTGATGGGGTGGGAGATGGGGTTTCCCAGCTGGGGCCTGGTGAGGAAGGGGACACATCCCTGATGCACTGTGTCTTGCAGACTCCACGGAAGAGGAAGACGAGGCACAGTTCGAACCCTCCAATGGAGTGCCACGTGGGCTGGGTGATGGACTCACGGGAGCACAGGCCACGAACTGCCTCCATCAGGTACCAGAAATGGGTGTTACGTGGTCATGGAGGAGCTAGAAATGGGAAAGGGAGTAAGTGTTGGAAGGAAGGGAAAAAGGAGCTGATCTTGGACTCATAGAATCAGCTCAGTTGGAAGAGACCTTTAAGATCATTGAGTCCAGCCTTTACCCCAGCACTGCCAAGTCCACTAAACCATGTCACTAAGGAAAGGTCGCTGATCTTGCAGGGGAGGTCTCCTGTTAGTTGGCTGCAGAAGGCATTGGGACCCAACTTGTTCCTCCTGGAAGGAGGGAAGTTTGAAGCCTTGGAACAACAAGATGAGATTCAGTTGGAAATACTAGTTCCCTTCTTGTTAGGATATCCCCATGGCCCAGGTCCCAAACCCTGAGTGGACAGTCACAGGGAGTCAGTGCTACCAACAGGCAAGTGCTGTGGGGTGTTGTGTGACCCCACTCCACTGCCAGTTGGGTGATGCCAAGGAAGGGTGTTGATGGGAGTCTCTGATACTCAGTTCCAGCCCCTCGGAGGGGACCCCGGCTGTTGGAAGCTACGGCTGCACCCCACAGTCCCTGCCTAAGTTCCAGCATCCTTCACACGAGCTGCTCAAGGAGAATGGCTTCACACAACACGTCTACCACAAGTACCGTCGGCGCTGCCTTAACGGTAGGGACACTGGGGTGTGTGGGGCAGGGTGTCTGTGCTCCCAGCACATGGAGATAAGCAGGGTCCTACAGGACAACCTTGCTGGTAGCTGATGTTTCACCACGGTGTTTGGTGAGCATGGGTGGTGTCCAGCACTGGAGTGGGTGCTCTGCATGAGCCCTGGTGCAAGAGCTGGGTCCCTGGGAGAAGATCTGACTTGTGATCATCCCCTCTTCCTGAAACAGAGCGGAAACGACTGGGCATTGGTCAGTCCCAGGAGATGAACACACTTTTCCGGTTCTGGTCCTTCTTCCTCCGAGATCACTTCAACAAGAAAATGTATGAGGAGTTCAAGCAACTTGCTGTGGAGGACGGGAAGGAGGGATACAGGTAGGAGAGGAGGGGCAGAGTGGCCTTTCCTGGGAGGGGAGTGAGGGAAGAAGAAGGGTTCAGCCTTTTGCAGGCCTCACAGCAAAGCAAAGGCAGCATCTCTGTCTTGCTCCGAGGTACGACTGGGGTTGCTCTCAGTCCCCTCCTGCTGCTGGTGCAAAGCAGGGCTCCTGCCTCAAGAGCCTCTCTGCTCGGGCATTATGTACAGTGTCTGAGCACCACATGCTGCTCTGTTCTCCAGGTACGGTCTGGAGTGCCTTTTCAGATACTACAGCTATGGGCTGGAGAAGAAATTCCGGCCAGACATATTTAAGGATTTTCAAGAAGAGACCATCAAGGATTACGAAGCCGGTACGTGCCTCCTTTGCCCTTCCCCTGGGATTGACAGCAATATAGTCCAGCTGCGTGGCTGCTTCTGGGCCTCTTCGCGTGACTTTGGGGAAGCCACATAATGCTGTACATTAACATGTGCAGCAGGGATCAGCTGGATGTCCTGTTGCTTCATGGTGGAGGGTTGAGTGGATGCTCATCATCCTGAAGACTGCTAGGGGAATGGAAGAGAGCAATGAGAGGCTGTAGCTCCCAAAACGTTTTGCTAGAGGCACCAGTTCCTCTGGGATTTCTCAATGCTCTGTCAGCACCAGGACACCCCCTGTCAAGAGGGCTGCCCATCACAGTTGCTTGCTTCCCTCCAGGTTCTCCATCTTGCCTCAGTTGTGCCCACCAGTGGGACAGGAGGGTCTGTGGGGCAAGTGGTGGGGAAGCGTGCAGGAAAGGGCTCTGATGTCTGGTTTGGTTTTCTTCCCCTCCAGGACAGCTCTATGGGCTGGAAAAGTTCTGGGCCTTCTTAAAGTATTCCAAAGCCAAAAATCTGGACATTAACAGCAAACTGCAAGAATACCTCAGCAAGTTCAAGCGCCTCGAGGACTTCCGAGTGGATGTGAGTAGCCACAATGCCTGCACCTCACCGATGGCCCCTGCAAAAGCTCCGTGGCCCCCCTCAAACGATGGAGGATTTGGGGGCAGTCAGTGACACCTAGCGTCATGCCCGATCATTGCAGCCCGGCCAAGAGCAAGCTGCAGGGTTGGAATATTGCACGTCCACTTCAGAACAGCTCCCTGGGGACCTGGATGGTAGAATGGTTTGGGTTGGAAGAGACCTTAAAGATCATCTAGTTCCATCTCCCCTGCTGTGGGCAGTGACCCATGGATGAGCCCATCTTTCTGTATGAGCTGAGGAGGGAGTTAAAGTGAGCTTTGGCTTGAGCGGAGCTGGCATTTGGAGCTTTGGTTCCCAGGCTTCTGGACTGTGCCCCTGGGTGGGAAGCAAGTCATCACCACTGTTCTTAATTAGAAGCCAGTCTATCTTTGGCAGCAGTAGACTGGGGAGGGAGGGCATCTGTGGGCTTGGGGTGGGCACGTGTGTTCTTTGTGGGTCAGGGAGAGAAGCTGCAACTCGAAGCTTGCAGGAAAGCTGTTCTTTGATCCAGGGGGAATGTGTGCTGATCCCAAGGTGCTTCTCTTCCAGCCACCCATGGGAGAGGAAGGTGGACACAAGAGATATCCGATGACGTCAGGGGGCGACGGCAGGAAGCGCTACCCATCCCAGTCTTCCAGCAAAACGGTCAGCCAGTGCCCATCCAGCCAAGCCCACGCCTCACCCAGCCAGCCTGCACAAGAGGATGCCAAAAACCTGAGCCAGCAATCCCCTGCCCCGGCGGCTGCAGAATCGCAGACAGTGGGGAAGTAGAGAGGCTGCAGCATCTGCTTCCTGCCAGGGGATGGGGTGGGTTGGTGGGGGACTGGCTCGGAGAAGGGGAGACGTGAGGAGAGACAGGAAGGGAGCTGGAAGGTGGGTGCCCAGGAATAAGCTGCTCTGGAGAAACCTTCAACGCACACGATTTCTTTTCTCTTGTGGCTGGAAAGCAAGGATGATCTGCATCTGAAACACCATTTTGCTATTACAACACCACGACCAGAGCCAGACCCGCTCGCAGCAGACCCGACCCTTTGCTTTCCCTTCCCTCCCCTCCTGTGCGCACACTCATGTCTTAGTGTCTCTTCAAACAAACAAACAAATACGTTCTGGCTGGGTTTAGAAAGGGGAGATTTTTTTATTATTATATATATATATCAAGTTTTAAATTATTGCTAGAAGTTCGTCTGGATTTACCAAAACAAGTCTGCTCTGTGCGGCCCCAACGCCTCCCCTTCGTGTCCCCCCTCGCATCGCAGGGCAGCCCGCTCAGGAGGCTTGGAGGAGCGAGGTTCCCTATGGGGGACCGATGCCACAGCGATGCTGCGGAGCCTCTGATCTCCATGACCTGGCTGACATCTCCCATTCCACGTACGGCGGTGCCCCTCCGCCGCAACAGGAGCATCATCCTGTTCGTCCTCCTGGTCCCTCCTTCCCAGTGTCTTCACCTCCAGCCTTCCCAAGGGTCTGGCTCTCCCTCTGCCCACCTCTCTCCCTTCTGTCACGGACAATTTGGAAGTCAACCAAAGGACCTTTGCCAAGGATAGGCTTGTTCTGACTCCTTTCCTGCAAGGACAGCTAGTGGGAAGCCGGCAGGTCACCTGGACTCGAGCCTGCATGGACGGTGCACCAGCTGCCCCAGGAATGCCCATTGCATGCAAAGGCAGGACTTTGCTGGAGGCTTTTTTTCTCTTCCTTTTCCCTTGAAAAAAAATGAAACAACAACAAAAAAAAAATACCCAAAATCCCTCAAAAAACAACAAAAAAAAAACTTTCTAAAGACCCATCTCCCTTTGCTTTCTTCCTTGGAAATATTGAAGAAAAAAAAACAACAAAAAAACCCAAAAAATAATTAAAAACAACAAAAAAAAAAAGTTGCCTTATGGTGGAGCTGGCCCGGGGCAGCCGCTGCCTCCCCGCACCCTGGGGCACGCTGGGCTCCTGCTCCCCTCGGCCCAGAGACTCCTCCCGGCATTGCTGCTGAGCAGATCCTGCCCTGCGGCCTTCCCTCCAGCCCCGCAGCTCGCTCGGAGCCCCTGCAGCCCTGCTCCTCATGGGGGAAGCTGGCGAGGACACTCGAATCCAAGACTTGTGCTCGCAAAGTAGTTGAAGCCGCTCCGTTGTGTATAGACCATTGTAGCATCCTCCCTGCGACTGCACGTGCTGGTGACCCCTCTCCAGGCAGGCTGGGGCTGGATGTGGCTCTGATCCTGTCTGTGTCTCCAGTGTGGTCGGGGGGGTCACAGCACCTGGAGGGACTGGTCCTTGCTGTTGACACAGGAGTGATGCAGCCGCAGGGACCCCATCTCTCACAGCATCACTCTTCATGGGACTTGTGCTGGGTGTGAGCCGGGGACCTGCCTGGCAAAGGAGAGCTCTGGCCTGGGTTTCCTTGTGCGCCGTGTCTTGGCAGGCGGCTGCCTGGAGTCTGTCTGTGCGTCTCCGAGGGCTGAGCTAACACCGTGCTGCTCCTTGCTCAGCCGAGGCAAGGGCATGGCTGTGGAGCTGCTGTGGCATTCACTCGGTTGCTCTACCCAGCACCGGGTGGGTTTGGCAGGCAAACCCTCCCCAGGCTCATAAGCTGTGTTCCCTCACATGGGGCTGGTGTTAGGGGGCGAGATCTTCTCCTGGCGCCCAGAGGTAGCACTGGAAAGTCATGCTCCCACCATAAGGGTGGGAAGCAGCCACAGCCGCTTGCCTTGCTGCTGCTGTGGTCCATCTCCTGGGTTGGGATGCCTGCTTTGCAGCTGGCTTGGTTGTGGATGTGGCACTCTGAGCTGAAGAGCACGCTCCTGTGTACAGTGCGGAGCAGATGGGCTATTCGGATGCAGCTAATTGCGTTACCCAATCTGCAGAGTCACAAGCTGGTAATGAACAGTGTCTCCCCTGCGTATCCAGCTGATGTGGAGTCTCGTAGCTGGGAGGGAGGAGTGATCTCAGTCCCTACACATCTGCGAGGCTGATGGATGAGCAGAGGTCAAGAGGGTGAGCTGGGGCAAGCTGTCCATCAGCGGCTGTGGGTGCTCACGGGGCTCTGGCTGAAGTTGTCACCTTCCCAAACTGACACTGCACCAGAGGTGCTGCTTTGGTGATGGGGCAGGCGGGGGGCAGCGTTGTGAACTGCTGCTGCAGCTGAAAGCACAGCTGGGTTTGAGTGAGGGTAGCTGCTACGTTGCTGTTTTCCTGCTGGTGTGATCCTGCCCTGGTCTGTCCACCTCTGCCCCACCACCCTGCAGCTTGGTACTGCTCACAGGCCCTATTTCAGCACACCAGCCTGTCGGGGCTTGCTCCATTACAGCAGCAGTGCTCTGGGATTGCAGGGCGATAACTGGGCAAGAAGGCAAGTAACGCTCGTGCAGTGCTGTGGCCATGACTGTTATCCCTGGGTTTCCCCTCTCTTGTGAGCTGGATGGAGTCAGATCTCTGAGGTTACGGATGCAACTGGGTTTGCTCCAATCTGGGAAGCAGAAGCCTCAGAGATAGGGGTTGATCAAGGACACTGGAGATGCGTTACTGGCTGTTTGCAAGTTGAAGCAGGTCTGGATGTGCCGAGGGTGGTCCTTGCTGCCATGTCCATGTTCCTTGTCAATGCGTGTTCTCTTTCAAAGCCAACTGTCTGCGTTTTAGCCACGAATGAAATAGGAAGTGAGGAGGAAGGAGCTGCTGCTGTGGAGTCGGTGCTTGTGGAGCAGACTGTGGAATTGCTCGGGTGGTAGAAGAGAGAAGAAGTTTCCCAGAGAATTTCCCCAAATCTGAATTGATTTAAAATTATTCTTTACTTTCTAAGGCCGAGGCTCTTGGCACAGGAGAGGTTTCCCCTGCTCTGCTGAGTCAGCGGTTTGTCGCATCAGTGTAGCTGAGGGCTCTGTGTGAATCCCCTCCCGTTTCCCAGGGGGAGATGGATCAGAGCATCAGTCCCAGCGGTCCCATTGCCCTCCAGCTTTGTGGAGCGTGTGCCTTGTTTCACTGTGGACAGCAGCGTAGCCAGGGAAGGAAGGATGCGACAGCCTGAGGTAGCCGTGGCTTGCTCCTAGCTCTGTCTCTGGGCTGGTCACATCGGGGCGCAATGCCCACTGGTCACAGCTCCACGGTGCTCTGGTTATGGCAGTGTCCTGCACACCTCTGCTGCCGGTGCCTGTGGCAAAGCCCCTGTGCAGCGTGTGGTCAGTGCCAGGGCTGACTGCAGCGAGGCTTCCCCCTGTCCTGCGGCTTGCATAGGGGACAGGTCTGCAGAGACACGACCTCGTGCTGTGGAGCTGCATGCAGAAGGCATCGTGCACTGCTTGCACCACCGCAGGCTGTCCAGAGAGGGGCTGTACTTTGGAGGAAGCTCTTGCCCTCCTGTGTTCGGCCTTGCTTTTAGCTTGGATGCTTGCCCATGATCCTATTTGTGCTGTGTTTAATCCTAGTGGTCTCGCTGGCATCTTGTGAGTGTGGCTCCATCCTGCAGCTCACATGGGCTGCGTGGTGCTGGTGCCACCGGCACAGCCAGGGGGAGCCCTGGCTGCCCTCAGACAGGCCGGGGGATGCAGAGCATGGGGAGCACTCCCCGTCTCACCCGTCTTCCTGGGACATCCAGGCTGCTACAGCCCAGGGCTCCTTGCCGGGGTCAGCATGCCTTTGGGATGCAGGCAGTTGCAACAAGTACAGAGCCCTGGCACAGAGGTAGGAGGTGTGTTTGGAGGGGGCTTTATTGCTTTGCCATGTTCACCTGGGGGTAGATGGGGGGTATAAATTCAAGTAATAATCCTGCTACTCCATTCGCCTGCCTGCCCCTCTTCTGCTGCCCCCCTCGCACCCCAGTGGTGCCACTGTAGCCCTTGGGGTCCCTCGAGTTAAAGCAACTGCTCGTCTTGCTTGGGACTGGTTGATTGTACTGTAACAATATGATGTGTTAACCTCAGCATCCTGCCACGCGTCCGTACGTGCTCCGCACGGCAGAGCAGAGGGGGCCTTTAGCTGTTAATGCCTTTCCAGTTATTGTATCAAAAGGAAAAGGAAAAAAAAAAAGGAAGACTGTACATGTAGCAAGCTGTGTTTGCAATGCTCATTTCCCCGTCTCCTCCGAGGCTGGTTATGTCCCTTTGTCACTGTTCTGAAATGGATTGCTAGGCTCTTTTTTAAGAGAGGGTTGCTACACTTGGTGTTAAATGCCTCACTGACTCTTTTCTTTGGGTTCCCCCCCCGCCCCCCCCCCCAAATTCCCAGTTATAGATGGATTACTTCCTTTCTTCCTTTTCTGTTTTTTATTGTAAAGACAACATTCATCTCGGGGGCGGGGGGCTGGGGGGCAGCGTTTCAATGAGTAGTTTACAGTTTCACTTTCTGCAGACACTTGAACATAGGACCGATGTATCTGTGACAAGCACATCCCCTCGGTGGGAAGCTCCAGAGGGAGCAGGGAGCCCCTTGGGTACCGCCTGCCCTGGGCCCCTGCGCTGTCCCCTGTGGTTTGTCCTCTGGGTGACAGCCCAAGCGGCACCTCTTGGTCCCTCGAGCCTCCCTGGAGCAGCCCTGCTCCTCCTCCTCCTGTCCTGGTCCCACTGGGGTTGGAAACCTTTGGATGCGTGGCTCAGAACCCCTCATTGAGCTGCGCGCTTACCTGGAGCAAAAGGGGTGATGTTTCCATGTGCTGGCCCTTCTCCAACCCCGTGTGTGTCCCAACCTCAGCCTTCTGTTCCCCCAAACTAGAAAGTGTGTGCAACCTTCTTCAGCTGCATTTATCGTAGAGACAAACCTAAAATGACTCATCACAGACCATGTATCACTTGGGAGGAAAAATCTTGTTAATATGGCCCCGCTGTATATGATCCATCTTCTGTCGATAGTACATAATCTTTGACCCATGTGCTAGGATCATCATCACGTATAAAAGGAAAAGAGGAAAAAAAATGTAAAATACTTGAATGAGAGCTTGTATTATAACATTAATATTATTCAGAGTATCTGCTTTCTAGGCTGATGTGATTCATTATTCTAGTAATGCTTTAGTCCTTTGTAATTTGTGGTAATTATGCTTTTTCCTTTTTAATACAAAAAAAATGTATAAAAATAAAAACTTCAAAAGACAACAGAGCCTGAGCTGTGTTCTGCTGAGCTGGGGGGGGTGAGCAGTCTGCCCTGTGTGTGTGCCCCCGGGGGGCCTGGTCTGAAGATGGTGGGAGATTCATCACTGTTGTCCAAGGCCTCCGGACGGGATGGAGGCTTGAAAAGATCCTGGAGGGAACTGGCAGCATCTTGGCTGTGTAGCTACAAACTGATGTGCGTGAGGCTGTGTTCTGTCGGGTCCTTCCTTAGGGTTCCTCTGCTCTCCACCCATCTTCTTCCCTTGGCAAGTCTCTTTCCGTAGGTTGTCACTGTACATTGGTTTGGGCTGTGTCTCCTTTCGGGGTGTGGGGAATGAGATGCGGCTCAGGAGGAGGCTTCTGCCATGTCGTGCGTCAGCTCCTGGCTCTCCTTCCCTGTCCCATGAGGGGAAACTTGCTGTTTGCAGGCATTGGTTTGTGGAGCACAGATGCGGATGTGATTGCCCTTCATTCAGAGCTGGCACAAAGAAACTGCTCAAGGGAAGTCAGGCCTCTGCATGTGCAGGGTAAAGTGTTTCTAAAGCCCCGTGCCTTCTCATGGGGTTGCATCCCACATCCCAGGCATCCTGACTGTCAGAGTAGAGGGTTTAATCCCGTGTAGTTACCATGATCTGGTTGGTATTTCTATAGAATGCTGCTGAGAGAGGCCAAAGCACGGCCCGTGAACACTGCAGTGTTAAAACCTTCATAATGAGAGCACCCCAGGAACTCCCCACGTGGCCCAGAACACATTGCCCCAGCGCAGGCAGCTGGAACCAAGCAACAGTGCAAGTAATGAAAACACTCAACTTTGTTTAAAAATAGCTTCCTAGAGCAGTGGTTTGTGCCTTGGGGAGAAAATAACAGCAGCAAAAGTGCAGTCATCTCAAGTAGCGTGTTTACATTCAGCTTTGGGCTCTGCTATGTGTGAACAATAACGGGTCCCAATGCAGATACTGTTTGGCACAAATCATTGTCTCTCGCTGCTGCCTTGGCTCACTCTGCCCTCCTGGGCGCGTCAGGAATGCTTTGGGAGAGCGGCGTGAGGCTGAGCAGGACCCTGTGTCTCTCGTAGGCTTTGGTCTGTCTGAACACTGTATCTGTTCCATGCAGGTAATCCAGCACTCCCAGCACTCCGTAGCACTGGTTGAACCTGGGAAACAGGGAATGAGCATCACTGGATGATACTGGGGTTACCCTGACCTCCCTATTTCCATCTCCATTCGGAGCCCTGATGATCCATGCAACTTCTGCCACCGAGAGCATCTCAGCTCTGCAGTGCTGACATGAGGTGAGCTTGAGGATAGGACTGGTAATGAGAACCAGCACTGTGGTGTGGGTGATGTCCAGCACTTGCGTGTTGACAGAGCTGCCACGCTGGCTCTTTCTGCAGGAGGTGCAAGCTGTTGGGGGGAATATGTCTGAACTGGGAGCACATGTGCGAGATGGGAACAGTTCTTGCACTGCTGTGGCATTATATCCCCAGAACAACCTGCTGGAACCCTGCTCTCTCCAGTGTAAGAGGTGGCCTGGAACCTCTGGGTTAACGGGGATTGCCTAAGCAAGGTGTTATCTGATCAGTGTTACTAATCCCCCTCTATGGGAAAGGGACAGAGAGGCTCCTGCAAATCTATTCCAGCTTTGTGGCTTGCCCTTGCTCTGTCTTCATTCTAGATCACATGCAGTTCTCCTGAACTCCTAGGAAGAGCCTTGCACAGAACTGTCTGCTCTATGCTCATGCTGGGGAAAGTCCAGTGGTAGCTGCTACTTCCACCCTACTACGTGCTTTGTTCCCGTATAATCTCCAGGAACTCGGAACACTAGCCTCAGCGTTCGTGCTTTGGAGGAGGTTTCAAAGTCAGCGGCTGGAGGAGGCTGGATGTCAATGAGGTACCCAGCAGCTGTAGGGCTGGAGTCCTCCAAAGCTCCGGTCTCTTTAACTGCTTTAGGAACCAACAGCATTCAGCCAGCTATCGGGATGGGGTAAGCTTCTCCTGTGCAAACCCATCTGACCCTCAGAAAGGAGCTTTGCAGGAGGGGGAGAGGGAGCCGAGCAGTGCCCAGACCTACTTGAGGTGGTGGAAGTCGTGGAACTCCGGTGAGGGCAGGAAGGGCAGGTGGTATCCGCAGTGTGAGATGCTCGTTGTTACCAGAGCGAGGGAGAACCACACTGTGATGGAAACAATGTGAGAGCCCATGAGCATCGGGCCGGTCATGACAGGCAACATGTTGGACAGCTAGAAATGAACAGCAAACTCAGCCTTATTAGTGGGTCCATGACAAGCAGGTTCAAACACCTTACTGAAATCACAGCAGCGTCAAAGAATTAGTGAGCTGAGTTTTACTAACATAGTCCCACCCCAAGCTCTAAACTTGTACTAGAAGTTAGACTTGAGATCAACCCACGGTTGTGAAGGCAGCGTCATTCCAGTAAATCCCCGTGGAGCCTGAGGTCTGAATTTCATCTTGGAATAATCTGAAGCTATTCTTGAGAAACCTCGGTGTAAAAGGGCAGAGCCTGTGGACATGTGCAACAGCATCAATGTGATGATCCGGCTGCATCACCTCATCGTGTCCTACCAGTGGCACAAATGGCTGTTGCTGCCCAGATTAATTATCTGTTGGAGGTCCTTGGATCTGTGCTCTTAAAGCATCCGGTATAAACAGATATTGCAACCCTTCTACAGCCAAGTAGCATTTGGCAGTGCAGCTGAATTTCCTAAGAAAGAAGTGCTGTTTAATTTGCTTCTTACCACTCGTCCTCATCCCATGGAAATCACACTCTATGCAGAGTGACCATGGGAGAATCCACTTACTATGTGCTCTACTGGGTGAGCATAAATGGAGACCACACCGATGGGGGCTGTCCATTCGTGGTGCTTCTTGTGAATGTGCTTATACAGGAGTGGGAGGTGAACAAGCCTAAGCAGAGAACACAGAGAAAGGCAGGGTTTGAGCTCTGCAGGAAAGGTACATAGAGTAACGTAACACAGAATTGCTGCTGGGGACTTGCTCATGCCCCTTCTAACATAACAATTTTGGGAGCAGTGGGAGTAAGAGTGTAGGAGTCCTGGTTTCCCTCTCTGTATTGTATATTGTGGCCTTACTCAACTGATGTGCCCACTGGCTGATGTTAAACTTAAGTCCAGATAAGTCCCATAAATCAGTCCCTGAATGACTCTTGCCCAACCCTGGGAGCATTCCTTAGGGAAAGACGTGCTTTTTATTTTCACTGTTCTGACTTTTCCTGCTGGCAGCTACCAGTCAGAAGTTCAGGTTCTGTGGGTTCTTTGTAAGAAACGGCTTTTTGAGGTTTTTATCTGCATTTGTCCAAAAGGGAAACCTATTGCTGAGAATGCTGCGCTTGCTTCTGCGCAGTCTTCTGCAGGCTCTTTTCTTCCTTGCTTTAGTGCTTAGAAAGCCTGCAGCATCAGGAGCCCTGTTCTGTAGGTGCCGTACAAGTGAACAGTACCTCAGTCATCGACCTCTTGAGCTTTTTTCTTTCAGGACAGTCTGTCTTGTTCTTCTCTTTTCAAGGAACACTGGGTCACAGCTTTGCTGTAAAGCTCTCTGGGCTGTTTCTTCCTTAGCCTTTAAGCTGCTCCACCTCTGTAATTTTACCCATTTTTCTTACTGTAGTTACTGGCAGCACCAAAGCCTCACATTGTAAGGGTGGATTTCAGGACTTGTAAGTCATCTCATATATATATATAAGACGGGTAGAAGAGGGGGGACTGGGACTGCGGCTGTGGTAAGAGATGGGTATGAGCTTAAAGGCATGGAGGAAACCATGTGCTCAGCTGACCTGTGTGTATAATAGAAGAGAATTTCCTCCACTATGGTAAAGACACTCATCTCCAGAAGGAACAAGCGGAAGGTGGGTAACTCCTTGCTGAAGGTGTTGCCCCACCATTTCAGGATGTAGAACATGGGCAGAAGCATGGGCAAGGAGATAAAGACCTGATTGCACAGCGCTGTGTAGAAGGCTTGGCACAACTTCTTTGTGTCCACCTGCAAAAGAGAATTCAGGATTTGAGGCTAAGTCAGGAGCAATGCACCTTTGAATGGGAAGGAGAAAGAGCTCTAAGTTTTGTAGGCAGTTCCCATGTTAGTTTTGTGATCAGCTTTTTAATGAGCAGCCAATTCAGAGCTGATCAGCAGCTTCATCACAAGAACTGCCTTCCTCTCTGCAGTACATATGGAAGATTCAGCTTGGTTATCCTTGAATCCTATCTGGTTGCAAGAGGAAAGCATAACAGGTTCTTCTCCCTGCTCCTAGCTTGAGAGACAGCAGGAAGTGTTTAGCAAGCAGAGTGAGAAATACTTACAGGATCATTCTTGCCCAGCTGAATGCGATAGCGAGTAATGAAAGTTGGCTTTCCTGTTACATCAGCCACCATAAGGATTCCATTGAAGCACCAGAAAGCAAGGGCAGGCACCAGTGCAGCCCCTGTGGCATGAGGAAAGGGCAGAGATGTGTAAATAAATTGAGGCTAAATCAAAAACAAAATACAGTGGCATTGTATCCAAAGGATCCTGCTAGGACCCAGATGTGCCAGATGCACATCCCCTGCACTGAGGTGCTTTAAAATGGAATATGGGTACATTCAGCATCCAAGTAAGACCTAGGAAATGGGAGAAGGTTATAGACAAATGCCTCATAGGTTGAAACGTGCCACAGCTGAGGCCAAGAAAGGGCTTTTCTGGGAGGCTGTGGGATCTTTGTCATGGGTGTTTTTAAATGCAAGTAGGAAAAGGTTGAGTTGGTCTATAGGACCTTTGCAAGATCCCTACCAGGCCTGTTCACCAGCTGTAATCACAGACAGAGAAGTTATATAGGTGCTATGGCAAGAGTGAAATTCACTGATTTTACCTCATTTTTCAGTAATTCTACTGAGTCATTCAGTTCTTACAGGAACAAAGCGTATCCACTTTATGAAGCCTTTTCAGCAGCAGCAGAAAGATCAACCTTTTGATCTGTATAGGGTGTCTAATCTGAAGAGTCCAAAGCCAGCACAGTGGCACTGTGTCAGCTCTGCCTCTCTTTGAAGCTTACGTGTGCTTTTCAGTGAGAGGATTAGTGAGTTTAGGCAGGCATGCCCACGTCCCCCTTTTAGATGTAACACAAGGATGGTTCCTACAGTAGAGAGCTGTTAAAACTCACCGAGTAAGAAGAGTATCGATTCCTTTCCCTCTAACAGGTAGTAGAGCTTTAGCCACGTTGTTTGCCAGAAATGGCCCAAAGTGTCCCAGGTATTCTGCACGTACCTGCAGGAATAAGTGTTCTTGGTTTCCCATCTTTTCATGATCCACTTCCCCTCTCCACAGAAAAGCTTCTCCTCAAGCCTCTTTGTTCAAAACATCTTACCAAGCAGAGCTCTCTAAGGCAGTGAATAGGAGCAGACCTGCTCCGAGGACATATGCAGTGACCTTCATGGCATCCCAGAGCTTCTCTTCCTGTGAGCAAGCAACAAGAGTGAGCATGTGCTGCTGTGCCCTGCACTAGCACTTTCTGTGTTTGAAATGCAGGCGATGAAGGCAGTCCTATGATGGGCTGTTTTGTTTCACAAACTCTCTAAAGAGCACAACAACAAAGCTGTTATGGGACACCGTGTGTGACTGAGCACAGGGGAAGTGCACACACATCCATCTGCCATGCTTACAGAGACCTGAAGGGTCTGACATGGAATTTCTCTGGAATAATCAAAGGGAGAGAAAGGGTCACTGATTTTTCCCTCTTTGTTTTCATCTGGCACACTTCCTGGTACCTGGAGGACTACAGTGTAAGGGGCTTCTGGATAACCACAAGCAGCTGGAAAGAAAGAAAAGGTAAAGAACACCACCTCAATAGCTCCTATCCTCTGTTATTTTCTCCCTCTCAGTATGCAGTTATGCTTCCTCCCTGTAGCAGTCAAGACCTGCTGTGCTCCAGTTAATCCAGAACTACTCCTCTCCACTTTCCTCTTTGCTTTGAAGACTGACTGTGAAGTCAGGCTCATGTGCCCAGAACCTTGCCTGTTCTTTTCCCCACAAGTGTAAGAGAGATTTAATACCTTTCCTTGCATAATGCACTTTGTGTGCCTTTAGGTCATCACAGGTACAACTAAGCTCTAGTACTGAGAGTACCACTTGGCTAATAAGTGCCATCTATATGGAACAGCTGCACACGAACAAGGAGCTAAAATATTCAAAAGTATAAAGTGCTCTAACTCCCTGCTCTCAGTCACAGAAATGTTATCTACTGAACAAGTATTCCTGTGTACAGCATAAGGACATAAAATGTGATGTTACTGTGACTTTTATCACAATAAGGATTTTAACTACAAAAAGCATCTTCAATGTGAGCATTTAAAGATCCAAACCCAAGTTGTTTAGCAAATATATGACAACTGTTTAATTAACTGTCTATCTTTTAGAGTAGCCCAAGGTGGAATTGGTTCTGGAGCTCAGCAATCTTAGTTTGGGTTTTCTTGGGTAGGTGTGCACTGTATTTATCTGCAGAACAAGTGTTTAAAAAGCAATCAGTGCACTTCTAACAGGCTATAGTGTACTAACCAGTGAGTGTCTGTTTCATTACTCTCTGCTTCCTGTTTTTAAACCGTGGTGTTGTGCTGCACAAACAGACTGGAGTAAAAATAGCATGATTCACAGTTGCTGTCCTGCTTGTCTCCTGTCAGAGGACAAACAGCTCACTAATAAATGCTAAATGCAGGTGGGTTTAGGGTAATGCAATATGGAGGAATCCTCTCTGCACAGCTTTCAGTGCTTTAAGATTCGGTAAGAGCTACAGAAGATTAAACACTGCCCACGACTTGTCAGCAATATCTGCCTGTGCCAGGACAGAACTTTGCTCATTAGCACTGAAACTTTCCCTGTTAAAACAAACAACCTTCATCTCTTATCATTCATTTTTAATCGAGTTAGGAACTGGGAGTAGTTTAAAGGACTCTTGCCCTACAGTTTGATGTTTGTGAACCCTGCAGTTTTACATTGGAAGCAATGCAATCAGTTGTCAGCATTATCACTGGTGTATTGAGCTACAGCTGCAAGGTGGGCAAAAGCCACCTATTCCTGCTTCAGAGGGTGTCTGCTGGATTCAGGGTTGGAGATTTGCTCTCTCAGCAGTTTCATACTTCCAATTGCATCTGTGTTATATCTTGTGTTTGCTGAAATAAGACTCTCTTAATCTCTAGACCCTGGAACACCAATTTCTTATTATCTGGAAAAAAGGTTACAAAAGCTATATAAAGCTTTTGTAACAGTCTTAAGGGAATGGTATCCATAAATCCTTCTTCTGGGATGAAGGAAGAACACACCAAAGAAAAAACCCTGGTGTCTTACAAGGTCAGGATTTTTAGTTAGACCAAATAGTATTTCAGCTACTTAGCACCTTCCAGCTGAAGAACTGAGTTTCAAAATCTATTAACTCCTAATGCTCAGCACTGTGTGTGTCCTGCTTTGAGACAGGACGGAGAGTGGCTGAAGCTCAGTACTTAAGCTATTTTAAAAGCCCTTTGGTTTGTTTTGAGGCTGTGTTTTTATTGCATGTGATGAAGTGATTATGTGAGTGAATCCCACACTGTGGAATTACATGAGCTGCAGGAGCATAGAAGTTTATATAGCAAAAAAAAATCTTGTTCATCAAGTCCCAGTGCTAACACTCTGTTTCTCTTCATGCCAACAGCTCCAGCACATTAGTTGCTGAACTTTGATCCATCTTGCCCTTAAAGGGCTTGTAGAAGTTGGAATATTCCTTAAGTGTAGAAGAGGGAAACATAGTTCAGCAGGACCACTTTGAGGACTGGGGTCAGTTAGGTGGCACAGCTTCTGGTTACAGGGAAGTGGTGTGGTCTCTTGCCATACAAGCAAAGATAACAGACCCTTTGGCTGCAGCACACTGGAAGGGAAAAATGCTGGGAAGCTGTTGCTGTAGTGGTAAGAGATGATACTTTAAAAGATAACCTTGAGTCTTTACCTGCTTCTGCTGCTCAGCCATGGTGGGATACCCAGAGACTCTTTTCATCTGAAATAAATGGTGATCTAAGTAAGTGAGCCTTGTACAGCTGGAAAGTGGAAGAATACACTGCTGACAACAGCAAACCCTCTCAGCTTCTAGTTCAGCTGCAAAACTGTCAAGTACTTAATCTCTGTGCTCTGTCCTGTCCCGCTCCCTCCTTCATCTTGGCTACCGAGCACACTGAGCTCTTGAGGAGAGAAATCCCCTTAAGTCCTGATGAGTATTGTCTGCAAGACTAACAGGGATGCAAGGGTAACAAAGACACATGGGAGAACAGCCAAACCCAAAGCCTGTGATCATGGCACTCGTGTGTTGTGGCACAGCTTCCTCCCCTGATCTGGCCCAGAATACATTGCACCCAGTGGGAAATCCAGCCCTTCACTGACTGCAGGGAAATGATACAGAACCTGTGCTCTTCCAGAATGGTGACATGTTGTTAAATTAACAAGGATGGAAACAAAAATCCAGCTACAACAAAGTGAGTTTGTGCCATGAAGAATTAACACAGTAGAGCCCCCCACAGCCTTCACTCTCATGGCAGAGGAACTGTAAGTTACAGCTTAAGAACATGGTAAAAAAATCATCTTTGCTTCAAGTCCTGCTATGGACAGTTTGGCAGTTTAAAGTCCTAAATGGACAAGATCTTGCAATAAATGTCCCTGCATTTGACCATTTGTTGCTGGTTTTGGTAAAAAATAAAATAGAATTAAAATACAACAAGCCCCAAGTGAAGCTGGGGCTTCACTGCTGGCCATGGCCATGGCAAGATCTCTGTATTTCAGGACCTGCTGTTGCTGTCCTAGGGATTATTGTGTAACTGTTTTGATATTGCTGCATTCTTACTATAAATTATAACTAGCAAACGCTAACAAAACATTCCTTAAAGTCTTCTTGGCTTCACCTGAACACAAACACATGAATTCTAATACGACGGCCAGATTACTCATGGCTGCAGAATTAAATACTTTTTGCTTTCCATACTCAGAAGAGTAGTCAAGCAGAGGCAAAATGTGTTACCTAAAGAGAAACAGTTGGAAATGTATTCATTAGAAAGATGATATTCCATTACCTTTCTGACGGTAGCAAGCCTCTTGGGAGTACTCCTCTTGCAGAGTTCCAGCGAGGAGGAATACACTGCCAAAAAGAAGTCCCTATGTTAGCTGAAAGGTTTACAATGATAGCTTTCTGGGTACATCCTTACAAATGCAAGTCAGTTTATTTACAGGAGTTTCCAGCTCTGTTTCCCTGTGTTCCCTATGTTATATCCCTATGTTACTATGCATGTCAAGGAGCATGAGACAAAAACTGGACACCTTCTTTCTGCTCGTATTCCTGTTTTCCCAAGGACAGAAAAGGATGAGGCCAGTCACCACACCACGTACTTCAGTGGAAGAAGCTGATGATAAACGGTTCTGAGAAGAAGAAATATAATTAGGCAAGAAGTGATTTGAAACCTGAAGCCACGGATCTGAACTCCCAACCCCCTATTTCGAAACAGGGCTCTATGTGCTCCTATGGGAAAAGCTCACTTTTGGTAGCAGCCTTGAAAAACATAAGTTAACTCTGCCTCCTTTGGCCAAAGCAGTAGTGAGAGAAGTGCCCTGAGGTGGTGTTGCTTAAAATGAGAATGTGTTAAGGAAGTCACAGTGTCCTAGGACTTCTCATGTTTCCTGAGATCTGGAGTTCCTCGCTATTGGACTTGTGAGCTATTGGAGCCAGTATGAGAGGTCTTCTGTGTATTTTATTTCTCCACTATATCAAGTTTGCCAACATAACCTGATTGAAAAAATATAGTTGGACTCTAAGATATCTTATGAGAAATACCTGAAAGTAGCAACCACAAATAGCTTGCCAGCCTGAACAGAACAGCATAAATCACTTGCCTCAGGACAAACAGATCTTACCGTCATTTCCAAGAGCCCTTCTGCTTGCAGTGATGCATTCACATTACAAAACACGCACTATACACCTATCTTGTCACACAGGGCCTCTCAATGCAGGTGTGCCCACTGCCTCCAAGAAAGCACTACTAATGCTCAAAACATGTCAAGCTTGAATAATCCATTCCTTTATGAGGCTTTGCTCCATTCCAGCTTTCTTAGCAGGTTGTTTGGAGCCCTGAACTGTTGAGTTCTGAGTGTCAGCATGGAGGGAGATTCCAAAGCTTCTCTGGGAAAACTGTCCAGGTATTTGACTACCTTTGCTCTGATTTCCCGCACGCAGTACCTAATCAGAATGTCCCTTGCCCTTTTGCTGTGTTGTCTGCTCTACCACCACCCAGGAGAGAGATGAAAACAGCAATATGTAATGATTCTGCTGACACAGTACAGCAAATAGCATTGTCACAGTTTTCTGTGGTTAAAGAGATTATTCAGCTCTGATAACCTTGTGGTACAACATTACCTCTCAGGGAGGCAGACATAAGAGGGGTATCTCAGCTAGCTCCTTGATGGAAGGCTACTGAAACTTTGCATGTGAATGAGCTCACAAGCAGAGCACAGCAGAGAATGTGATTCTGCTTTGAGGTTTTAGGAGGAGAAAGAGCCATTGCTTGACCGAGTCCCAGATTCTGTGAGTTTAGGAAAGAGTTAAAATTAGAAACATGTTTCTAGTAGTACTCCTTTTAAATAACCAAATTACGATGCAAAGACTTCCAGTTCAAAACAATCCTGTTCATCTCCTTACCCTCTCTCTCCCCAAAATCTCAGTCAAGTCATATTTACAGGATAGAAATTGACATTACGCGCCTTAAAACAAGATAAATTCAATGGATCAGGATTCCCAATACATATCATTGCCTACTTTCTTTTATTGTTGGAACATATCTCTTCTGATTCAGAATACACCAAATACATTAAAAAAGCATTGGTGTAACCAGGGCTCTTTCGGCAAACAAAAAAGCCATTCAGCTGCTTGGCACTGCTCTCATGTTGGCGTGTTACACAGCCCCGAATCAACCAGTGAAGATCTCAGCTGCCTGCAGCTATTTCCAAATATCAGCTAGAACTGCTGCGCACTTAAAGGGGGGTAAAAAAAGGTTCCTTTTTGGTTATTTCAAATTAGTTAACACAAAATTTGATTCAAACTAAATTTTCACCCCTAAAGTAACAGTTTTTCCAATCAGTGCCTTGATGTTAAAGCAGAAACAAAACATACATTGGTCCATAAAGAATTCCAATGCATTTTGTTTAATTATTTCCATTTATTTCATCACTTGTCCAACAGCTGTTCATTAAGTCACGGATGTATTTTCACTGAATTTTCCACTTCAGGTATCAGAAAAAGCCAGTTTGCCTGAGTCATGTTTTAAAATGCTCAACATCATCTGAAAAGGAAAAAACTGCCCTATATTTTATATTTGTTTTAACATTCACATTATTATTTATGTCTCATCTCTGCTGTCCCATCAATTTCTGTTGCCCCAAGCTAAGGCTTCTCCTCATATTGTACCCAGTACTGTGTCCTGACAGCAGCCAGACTATCCTGCTGCCGGCAGGCACAGCTCAGTAATACACTACACTAACACACAGTAATACACTACGCTCCTACTAAGTACATCGCTGTGATGGACTGCCTGCCCACCCCAGCTTCTTGCTATTCCTCCCTCCTGCTTGATTCTTCTGTTGTAAACCTTATTTCACTGGAATCAACCTTTACAGTGCCCAGACAGTGGAAAACAACCCACCTGAAAGGGAAAAAGGCTACAGCCATTCATGAAAGCATAGAAAGGGAAAAACATAAGGACAGCTTACCTGGTCACCCAAAGAGTTTCATATCAGCCATGCTATGTGGGCAGACACAGGACTAGACATAGTGATTGGTGGGTGTCTTGCTGTGCCAAGCACTGCACAGGTCTGAAGGCAGCCAGAGTTCCTAGAAGAGCTTACACTCATCCTTTACACAGACATACATTGCCTTTGAACGACTTCCTCAATGTTTCTATCACATCATTTCAAGCTGCTACGCCCCTGACTTCTGCCTGCCCGTTCTCCTGCTGACGGCAGCCTAGGAGAGGTCCTTTGTGCCCATTCAGAGCCTGGGGTTCAGCTCCTCACCTTTCATTACTGCTGTGGAAACTTTATGAGGGTTTAGGCAAAGGAGACGGGGGTGTGTTTCCAAGCTGTCCCCTCCCAGGCAAGTCATGTGAAGCCAGTGCCATGTCACTGTTACACTGGCAGCGTTCCCGGCGTGCATACACAAGCTGTCACTCGGTTAAGCATTACGCATACATCTCTGCAGGTAAGAGTCTTAATGGCTGTATCTGAGAATAAAAAAAACACCTAACCCTTAAAGATAAATAGTTTTTATAATGCACTAACTCATGTTTTGAGCACAAAATAGCCAGTGCAACTGAATGGGTCAAAAGTGTACTTGCTAAAAGCAATAAGGGTCACCTTGGAATTTGGCAGAACCCCAGCAGTCCAGTTTTCCTGGTGTCTACCAGTTATACCGATGCTGCTGCTATATGGTGTCCTCAACCAGCTACAGGTATAGTTTCCATCTGTAAGGACAAGATGCAAATAGGTTAGAGTGTGGTTGGGCTCAGTTGTCTTTAAATACAATGTTTACAGACCACAAAGTCTGTAATTATGCTGTTGCAAACAGCAAGATGGAATTTGCAGTAGCACTGGTCTTTATTATGCAAATGTGGCCCCAATCTCTGTTACTTACCTCATATACAGTGCTCTATTATGAATTAAGCATGGAGAATTGAGGGTGCTGCTTGCCATAACTTCTGAGATTTATTTTTTCACACAAGGAATAACAAGGAATACCACCTTGGCCTCACTCTCCTGTATGGCCATCCATAGGTGAAGCAACACCTCAAACTAGCACCAGCTATTGCTGTAGAGAGACCTGCAAGCATGAAGAACAGTGATGCCCCATTGCCCTTGTCCCTACCACTACTAACTTCTTTCTGGAAAGAGAGTATTCCCAGAACTCCCCTCACACTGTCCTCTTGGAATGGTAAACATTCGGTGTTGCTTCATTTCACATTTAAGATTGTGTTACTGTTTTATTCATCGCTTTCTCTTGACTAATCCTAACTATTCCCTAGTAGGAAAAGAGTTTGTAATTTTCTGCTGATGCTACCAATTGTTATTTATCATAAGACAGCAGACTCAATAGGCAGGAATGTGATTACTTCCAGCTATTTCCACACGTGCAGAGGGGGAAGTGGGAACTGGCATTTCAAGAGGGGTGCTGTATGAACGTTGTCCTGAGATGACCTTTCTTTGGGCTGGAGCTTGCACTGGGAGGACTGCTCATCCAATAGCCAAAAGTGGATGATAAGCCAGTGAATTTCAGAGAGGTCAGTGCTGCTTTTAAAGTGCTGTTTGATTCCGACATTGATTATGTCTGAAATATTTATACCCAACAGGAACAGGGAGCTCAGCGTATTAGTCATGAGGATGTGAACGTCATTTACCTTGTACTGCAAGTTTGTGTCTAGGGCAGGTGGGCAGCAATCTAAAAGCTGCCTCTGTCAGGTGGCTTGTGTCCTGCTCTGCTGTCTTCACTACAAACACTCCAACCTTAATGCTGAGGCATGCAAGAAGTCTGATCTCTTCTCAGCAGAAAGGCTTTTGGATCCAATGCTTCATAAAATAACTTCTCTTTGTTCACTCTCCATTTCAGCAATAGTCACTGTTTCACTGGTTGAAAAAATCATCAGAAGGATAAAACCTACGCTCTGTCTCTCAGGATTCTGAAAACCCAAACTGATGGCTCCTCTAACATGGAAGAGGAACCTGAACTGAGCACACCTCGCTTCATCATCAATCCCCTGTGTTCTCAACTGTATTCCTATCCAGGTGCCAGGGCAGATGTCTGCCACCACTCAGTACTGCAGTGGCAGGCTTTGGGAGCATCTCTGGGCAACAGAAAGGTTAGGAAAATGCAAATGATGGCTTTGTTGTTAGGGTTCAAACATGTTCAGCAATAGCTGCGTCTTTTAACTCTTTATTCACTTTTTAAGGTTTCCATAAGTAAGTTTTTTACCATTTGTGGTGCTGTTACTAAGCTCTAAAGGAAATGCAGAACTGTTTCAATAGGGCATGATCCAGGACATGGGGCTCCACATGGTGAATGTGAAAATATTGAGCTACAGCCCTTTATTCCACCTTATGATGTATTACATCTACATAAAGCATTTTAACTCTGATGCTAACTACAGATAGAATGGTGTGAGGGCTTTTCAGGAACGTGCTTTGGAGGCTGGACCTGAAAGCAAGTTTGGTTACTTCCAAATACAAGAATTATGGGACTTTCTTAAAGAGCAGGGTGCCTTTTCCTGCTATTCTTCATCCTCATTAGCAGTGATCAAAATTAGCCATGATTGAAACATTCTGATCTCCTTCAGTAAAATACATCCAGCTCTCCCCACCAGTGGTTCTAAACATAGAATCATAGAATCATAGAATAGTTAGGGTTGGAAAGGACCTTAAGATCATCAAGTTCCAACCCCCCTGCCGTGGGCAGGGACACCTCATACTAAACCATCTCACCCAAGGCTCTGTCCAACCTGGACTTGAACACCACCAGGGATGGAGCATTCACAACTTCCCTGGGCAACCCATTCCAGTGCCTCACCACCCTAACAGGAAAGAATTTCCTCCTTATATCCAATCTAAACTTCCCCTGTTTAAGTTTTAACCCATTACCCCTTGTCCTATCACTACGGTCCCTAATGAAGAGTCCCTCCCCAGCATCCTTATAGGCCCCCTTCAGATACTGGAAGGCTGCTACAAGGTCCCCACGCAGCCTTCTCTTCTCCAGGCTGAACAGCCCCAACTTTCTCAGCCTGTCTTCATACGCAAGGTGCATCCTTGAATAGCTTTTTTTCCAACTACGCACAAACTGTTAAACATTACAGGCGCAATTTATCCCAAGTGATTATTTCCTGCAATACATTTCTTATTACAGTAGCAAGGCACACATATTTTTCCTGTCCTGAGATGATCCATCCTCCCTTTTCCCCCTGGATTCACCATACCTTTAAGTGCTGAGTTTATGAGCAAGACAAATGATATCTATGTTTTGTTCTGAATTCTACAGGGAAAAACCCTAACCTTATACTTACAGAGTGCTGTAATCCAACCTGCTCTATGTACATGCTACCAACGTGTGTTTTCTTGCATGAAATCCCAACCTCAAGTGAGCACGGGAAGAAAGGCGATTACATTCTGCCAGTCCAGCAGAGTATTATTATTGCCTAATATATAAATTATGCAACACCAGAGACTGCAGAGCTAAGGTGAAATGGTGGCTATCTATCACCCATGAAGACAAACTGTGAATCAAAGTAGCGCTCAATAATGGGATGTCATAAGATGCTGACAGCACCAAGGTCACTTGATGGAGAGCAGCACATGGAAAAACCTCCTCTTTTCTAGAAGTTACATTTGTGCTGAGGGATGAACATTAAATGCGAGGCACTGAACTATGTCTGAAGGGTAAAAGATGCCACGATTTGGGTTTCCAGATACTTACATGAAAACAGTAGGCACGTAGCTGAGATGGCCAGTTCTGCATCAGTACCAGTACTGCATTATTTGATAGCAAATACAACCCTGTCCAGAACCCTGCACTCTCAAAGAAAGGAAATACTCTCTAAGCTTAATTATAGTAGACAAGCTTCCAAATAAATCGCGTATCTGCTGTCAGCATCAGCTAGCAAAGCAACCTTCCGCAGCTCTGTTACACAAGAAGTTATATTATGCTGCTTTATTGAATACAGACATCTGTGCTAATGTAATTTAAACAGCATTTAAATAGCCATTCAAATATTTAAATAGCAATTTAAATAGCAGTATCTGAACGAGGCATACAAGGATGCCGGGGAAGGACTGCTCATCAGGGACTGTAGTGATAGGATGAGGGGTGATGGTTCAAGCTTAAGCAGGGGAGATTTAGGCTGGATATAAGGGAGAAGCTCTTCCCTGTGTGGGTGGTGAGGCTCTGGCACAAGATGCCCAGAGAACCTGTGGCTGCCCCAGCCCTGGCAGTGTTCCCCAGGCAGAGGGGCACACCTACCACCCTTACCCCCCCCCCCCAAGTGCGGCGAATGGACTCGCCCGGGCTCCCTCTTCGGGAAACCCGGGCGATCCCATTACCCGCCCGGGGGGGTGCGCAGGGCTAGAAGGCTCGGCTGTGGGCAGGCGCACTGAGCGCACACCCCCGCGTGCCGTTCACCCCCCTCCCCTTTTCACCTCCGCGGGAACGCGCGCGCGCGGCCGCTACTCGGCCGCGCGCCACGGGGTGGCTTCCACGGAAGTCTCGCGAGAGGCAAACCAACTCCCCTCCCGCCGAAACCGGCCAAGCGGAACCCCGCCCTTTCCCCTCAGAGTGCTGAATGGGGAGGGGGGGAACGGGCGTATTGCGCATGCGCAGGGGCTGGTCGGGCCCGGGCTTCCGGGCAGGTAGGGGGGTGTGTGTGTAAGGCGGGGGGGGGGTGTGTTACGGATAGGGAATGGCGATGGGGAGCGGCGGAGCAGACGAGTCGCGGGGGGGACAGAGGGCTAGAGCGGCGCCCCGCGCGCGAGCAGGTGCGGGGAGGAGGCTGGACCGGGGCCTCCGCGGCTGGGGGAGAGCTGAGGGAGAGCTGGGGGAGAGCTGGGGGAGAGCTGAGGGAGAGCAGGGGGAGAGCTGGGGGAGAGCTGAGGGAGAGCTGAGGGAGAGCTGGGGGAGAGCTGAGGGAGAGCTGGGGGAGAGCTGAGGGAGAGCTGGGGGAGAGCTGAGGGAGAGCTGGGGGAGAGCTGAGGGAGAGCTGGGGGAGAGCTGGGGGAGAGCTGAGGGAGAGCTGGGGGAGAGCTGAGGGAGAGCTGAGGGAGAGCAGGGGGAGAGCTGGGGGAGAGCTGGGGGAGAGCTGGGGGAGAGCTGGGGGAGAGCTGAGGGAGAGCTGGGGGAGAGCTGGGGGAGAGCTGGGGGAGAGCTGAGGGAGAGCTGGGGGAGAGCGGGCACCAGCGCGGCTCCACCGTAAGCGTTGAGCCCCCCCCCGGCCTCATTGAACCCCCGCGGCCGCATTGTGTTCCCCTGGCAGCGTTGAGCTGCGCCCCGGCCTCATTGAGCTCCCTCCCTCCCGCCTATGACAGAGGCTGGCGTCGTTGTGCCCGTGTTGGTGCAGGGAATGGTGAACAGCCAGCGGTTTACCGCTGAAGCTGCCGTTAGTGTAAACTGAAAGACCTCACCTCGGCGTTTCCCGGGTTACGCCGGAGGAGGTGGTGTCTGTCAGTGCGGTCCGTAAGCGTTGTGTGGCTGTTTCTGAAAGCTGTTCCAGTAGGTGAATGTTAAACATCAGGATTCCCTGCTTGTACAGCTGATGGCCGCAAGTTTCTGATCTTATAACAGGAGAAATAGACGGGGAGAATGATTCTCTTGATGCATAGCTGCTCTGTTAATTGCACGTCTGCTCCTGTAACCTGAACGGATGCTCTAGATCTCTCTCAGTGTGTTTATGGGAGGCAATAAAAGCAAGAAAAAACATTGGTATAAACGTTAATGGGCTATTTTGAAGCTGAAAATGGAAGTGTGACTGACTCCAGCTGATAATTCATTCTTATATGTAGCTATTTCTTCGTATAAAGCATTATTTATTGATCTCTTTAACACAGCACACCGATAAGATCGCACAGTTTGCAATTCAACCCTTCATCTGAATTCAGCATCCTTCCCTTTCCTCCGGTCCCTGCAAGATGCCGGCAGCTCTGGCAGAGAACAGCCAGGTGATCTGTGAGGTGTGGGCAAACAACCTGGAGGAAGAGATGAGGAAAATCCGAGAGATTGTTCTGAGTTACAGCTACATTGCAATGGTAAGTGTTTTATACTGGATCTAGTTGCCTTAGTCAAGGGATTTTGGGGGTAGAGGAAGAAGTTGATTCTTGAGTGAGAAACTGAGTCAAACTGAGCTAGAAGTGGTAAGAAGGTAGAAAGCTGTTCAGTAGAAGCTTTCTGGAGTCTAATACAAGTAGTGCTGAGTATGGATTGAATGGAAGGGGAGAATTATACACCTTAAAAACATGAATTCACTCAATATTTATCTATTCATAATTTATGAGCTTGCACAGCAGAAAAATGAAATGGGCCAGATGTACAATTGCGTATAAATCTTTAGTTCTCCACCACTGTATTTGTCTTTTGAATGTCTTTCTCTGTTTGGTTGTGGGAGGTGCTGTGGTCCTGTAGGACAAAAAGTCTGGAAGTGACAGCTAGTCAGCTGGGCTGCTGACTAGTCAGCTGGGCTTTCAGTGAGCTCAGATGTTGATTCTTAGGGAAGAGAAACATTCTGGCTGTAAGTACAACAGCATGTTCAGAAAGGTCTGTTTAAGAAGACCGGAATCTCCCCCAGGTGGGAGGAATCTCTTCCTGCTCTTAAAGTCTTGGCTGGAGTCGGTTGTTTACATAGATAACTGGGGTTAGTTATGATACTGGAAGTTACACTAATTTTGCTTAGGAACACTAAACTTCAAGATATGAGAAGTCCTAAATAAAAGCATGGCATAAAACCTCATGCCAGCACAGAGTGTGTGGTATTTCAGAGTAGAACACAGCTGTGTAAGTGAATGTGATTTTTTTGTTACCATATGTCAGTGGGAAATGGGCTATCTTGCCTCTGTTTGATCTTGCTGAGAGTGTGCTTGTGACCTGTGTTAGCAGCTATGCTGCCAGAGTGGACACACAGAGATCTTGAACCTGGGAGAGATTTTGCCACATACACAGCACTGGATCCTTCATGAAAGATTTTGCACACACTCTAGTCAGTAGAAGTGACATGACCTCATCTGAGAGTAAAAATAGTGTGAAAATTGGGTTTTCAGCAAAGATAGCTCATGGTCACTGGCCAAGTAAAATGTTTTTCATCTGCTTGATGGTTGCTCTGTTGTTAAGGTCTGTTTTGATTGGTAGTAGTGTTTGTTCATGTAGGCATTGGCTGTTCCTCAAAACCAGGTGGGTTATCACCATCTGGACTGTCAAATGAAGATGGTCAGAGTGCTGAATTTAACTTGTATTTAGAACATGAAAGAACACTGAATAAGTAAGAGTCCATTTTAGTAGATTTAGGGAAAACGAGAGAGTCCTTTGCAAGAAAGGTGTTTAGATAATACAGTAGTGCATACTGGATGAGTTTGTAACATTTTTGTTGTGGAATAAAAACTGCAAGAACTATTACATGAATGGAATGGTTAACAAGTTGTGTGGGGTTTTTTTAGTGTCTGACATGTAGCAGTTTAAAACCTTTATGAATATGAAAAAAGGCTGGGGGGGTGGGGGAAGTGATTTTTACAAAACAATTCAGGGAATGCAGTGCTGAGACCTGTGAGTGTGGAACTGAGTAGACTCTGTATAGAGTGACAGTAATGACTCCTAGTAGAACAAGTGGTGCAATAAGCTTTTTCCTTCTCCTAGGACACGGAGTTTCCTGGAGTTGTTGTAAGGCCGATTGGGGAATTCCGCAGCTCCATAGACTATCAGTACCAGCTCCTTCGGTGTAACGTTGACCTGCTGAAAATTATCCAGCTTGGCCTGACTTTCACAAATGAGAAAGGAGAATATCCCTCCGGGATCAATACCTGGCAGTTCAACTTCAAATTCAACCTCACGTGAGTCTTCTGAGCTCTGGAATAATTGCCTTTTCTCTCCTGCTGAAGTGATGCTTTCCTTTGCAAATATAGGTGTCTGTGTGTTCATTACTGGCAGGTTCTAAGCAATAAATGTTCAGATTCTAACACAGATTTTTGTGGGAAACTGCTGTGGCATGAATGGAGTTTGCAGTATTTCTGGAAGCCAAAGCTGTGCCAGAATCCTATCCTTAATACCCTTTCCCTTGACACCCTTAATACCCTTTCCCTGTAGTTCTGTGTTCCTTAAATTTTTTTTCCAGAACACTGTTAAAGTCTGAAACTTTATATGTGTCGTATACGTATCTATATATGAATATATAGATAAATCTATCTCCTTCTGCTAAAAATACATGGATGTGCTGTTTTCAGCAGAAAGAAAAATACCTCTTTAAAGATCCTTGCTAAAATATAAACTGGGATCTAAAGAAGAATGTTGATCTAGTTGTCACACCAGATTCAGGAGAATGGGTCTTGCTCAATGGAGTGTGGCAGTTGTTCTTGTCTCCTCCATACTGCAATATCCTGGGTTTCAGTTGAAACAAGTTTCATTATCCCTGTCCCTGTAATTGTAAAGTAATTGTAAATTGTAAATTCGGCATAATTACCACTAGAGCTGCCTGGAAATAGAGGGCAAACCCACACATTTCTAGGAAATCAATCAGTGTTTTTATGGAACTGTCATTGGAGAACATGCCAAAACCTCATAGCTAGTGTGTGCTGATCATCTGGTTCTTGAACCCAACAGTTGCAATCTGTACTTCCACAAACTTGTGAGCCTCTTCAAGTATTGAAATCGCAGTGAAGTTTGCATAGTGTGATCACTTCATGTGACTCCATTATCATATTTGGCCTGAATTTTGCTGTGTGTTGTCACGTCCTTCCCTCCCCTAACCCTCGAATGAAACCAACCAGTGTGGAAGTTGGGTTCCTGCTCAGCTCTCCACCAAGCGTCTCATCACTCATCCCTGCCTTCCTTCCTGAGTCAAGTGTTAGGCAATTTTGTTTACTCACAGAGATAGAGCTGGAGATGATGATACGGTGCTGTGTGCTGTGAAGTGAAAAAGAAAAATGTAGACAGGAATGATGCTCAGTGCTTTGGAGTTGCACATCTGCCTACATGAGAGAATTCCCCTTTTCTTTGGGCTCTTATCTATGGTGCTTCCGTTTGTCATGCGGAAGTGACATTTCTCGAAGTCATTCAGTTCTACAGAGGAATCTTTGGAATTTCCAGTAGCAACAGAATTATTGACAGCAGAGCAGGTTGTTAGAGATGTAGGAGGCTGCAGCAGTGGTTTTAAAACTGATGAAATTTGGTAACACCTGAAGTGCAAAGCTGATTTTCTCCTTCAGGGAGGACATGTACTCTCAGGATTCCATAGACCTCCTCGCCAGCTCTGGGCTGCAGTTCCAGAAGCATGAAGAAGAAGGGATCGATACTCTTCATTTTGCTGAGTTGCTTATGACATCTGGGGTCGTGCTTAGTGACAGTGTGAAGTGGCTGTCCTTCCACAGGTAGGTCTGGGATGGTCACTGATGCTGGCAAATGGGAAATCTTTTTGATTGAAATGCTGCTGCTTTTGTCCATGGAGACTGACACAGATTCTAGGGAGAATTACCAGCTCTGCAGCTCTTAAAATGAGCTTAAAGATATGAAGGCCAAGTTTAAGAAGCCAAGGCAGTTGGCAGTTGATTTTTGTACTAGCACTTGCTCTGGTCTGGATTTTGTGTATGCATTGCTTGCAAATCCGTTTGCTGCTACAGTCTTCCTCTATGGAAGAAGCTGAAATACGATTTCTACGCTTAGTAACTTCTGTGCATTGTAAAGTAAGGGTTTTGTTTCTTCTTCCTTATAGTGTTGATGGTGTTCCCAACTTCCATCTTGTGTTTATGTAAATCTGTGTAGCTAAGATATCTTTCTTGTAGAGTTTCAAGCAACTTGATGACAAATCCTCTGGTCCTTGATACCATCGCAAGTGAAAGGACTTGAGAGAGGAGGAGATAGTGACAACAGATGCTTACAGCGTTTCCTGCTTTTCTCTTTTGCCCATAGTTACAGAAACTTGCAGTGTTGGGAAGAAAAGTTTGTTCTTCGCAGTGGCTTAGCTGTTCCACAAGAGGTTAGCGAGGCACCCAGGGAGCATTTGGAAGTCCTACATTGACATAGATGATCAGGGTGAATTCTGGCTCTGATCCAGAGAAGTTTTATGAATGTCAGAAAATGTGAAGGTCTGAAAGCTACAGCACTTAAAACTCTTGTGAAAAACGAGATATTGGTACCGAGTGTAGGTGTTTTCTGCTTATCTGGTTTCTTTTTGTTTTCAGTGGTTATGACTTTGGCTACATGGTGAAGTTGTTGACAGATTCCAGGTTACCAGAAGAGGAACATGAATTTTTCCATATCTTGAACCTTTTCTTCCCATCTATCTATGATGTAAAGTACTTAATGAAGAGCTGCAAAAACCTCAAGGTACTTGTATGTCCCTAGCAAGCAAGTGATGACAGGCATCAACCCTGTAAATTGTAAAGCCAAGTGACAGAACTGCTGCATATGTCATCCTTGAACTGGAATGTGTATAAATGCTCATAGTCACACATAAGCACCTATGACTAAGTTGGTATATCATAGATAATGCCTCTCTGGCTTTAGTCTTATCAATATGTATTTACATAGGGGATGTTCCCATAACCTTCCGGTTTGTGTATCAGTAATGTTAGAGACTAATTACAATGCAGCATTGCTTATCTTCCCCGTGCAAGGTGGAGTATTTCTTACATGAACTGCTCCATGACTTGATTAACTGGTAGACACTCAGAGGCTTGAAAATAACTTATCTACTGAATCACAGCCTTGTTTGAGGGAGGGGAGGGAGAGAGAGGGCCAGCGTTTATAACCTATGAATGTACCCACAGTCATCTCAAGTATCTGCAGCAGGAAAGCAAGGTTCCTGAATTTGGGATGAGTATGCATTCTTGAACAGTATTTACTACTGTGTTTCGCTCAGCACGCTTTGGAAAAGTGTGGCAATTCTGGTAAGAGATGGGTCTTCCAACATAAACACTGTCATGTTCTCATTGCAGGGTGGCCTTCAGGAGGTGGCGGATCAGCTGGATTTGCAGCGAATTGGACGACAGCACCAGGCAGGATCGGACTCTCTCCTCACGGGAATGGCATTCTTCAGAATGAAAGAGGTACTGTGGTGTTTTTCTGTACAATTTTCCTTTCTCCAGTTCCTATCCATAAATGTCAATGTGCACAACGTGGTTTTTCTTTTGGTTTTTTGAGGGGGGGGGGGTGCTTTTTTTTGAGCTTTGTGGCCATCACACTTCAAACTGTCAACAATAGGAAGTGTTGATATTGGGACACACTTGTTTACTCCTCTTTCATGTACCTCCTTTAATTCACATGCTGCATCGTAGAGGTGGCTGACTTCAAATAAGCTGTTTAATTTACATTGGGAGCTTTCTGATTTGCAGGCACAGCTAAACAACACCCATTTCTTCCTTTTCTTAACCTGCAGTTGTTTTTTGAGGATACAATTGATGATGCAAAGTACTGTGGGCGGCTGTATGGCCTCGGCACAGGAGTGGCTCAGAAACAGAATGAAGATGTGGACTCAGCCCAGGAGAAAATGAGCATTTTGGCTATTATCAACAACATGCAGCCATGATGAGCGGCATCCGTCAGCACAACGTGGTTTTACCATAGTGGCAGCTGCTGTCCTCAACCATTTTCCCTAATACTGTCTCAAACAAAAGGCATCTACAGCACATCCAGCCTGCACAAGGCCTGTAGTTCTGCTGAAGAGCAACATCTTCATTTGAAACCCACAAGAGAGTTGACTGAATTCCTAATGCCAGCATTTGTGGTTTGCCATCTTTTTAATACCAAGGGCAAAAGAACATACTGTATATACCTCTGTTTTTTTCCTCTTTATACTGTACAGAATCTGCAAGGAAGGGTAGAATATTGAGTAGGGCTGAGGGTATGGAAATGCAGTGAAAATGGACACAGACATGCACACAGATTTGTAAATTGTGCTTTATAAAGCTTATTTTAAAACTTCCGCATGTTGTGAGGGTGCTTCACCTCATGTGTTGCTTATTTTATCTTGGTGTAGTCTGTGGAAATGTCTCCCTTTGATCACTGCGGAGGTTTGGAAACAGTGACATTAAAAATGATCCTTGCAGCTAAAAATATTCAGAGATTTGCTTGAACAACATTGGGGATGGATATTCCTGGAACTGATTTGAGCAGCTCTCCGTAGTTTCTAATTCTGTGTGGTACAGGTTGACCCACACTGAGCCTCAGCTTAGTTCTTACGGGTATTAAGAAACTGTTCTGGAAATAGCTTGAGGCCTAGAAGTTTGCCTTTGGCAGAGACTTGGACCAATCCTTTGACTTTAGTTTTCACTTAACCTCCAAATTTTATTCTTCTCCTTGCAACACAAGAACTTCAGGATCAATACTTGTTCCTCTTCTCCAGCCCCTAATTTTACTGTCTGTCTGATTAACAACAAATGAAACAGCTCCCTTTCTTTTTATTATAAACATCTGAAGTCATTAGAGGATGAACAATTTGGGATTCTGACTTTTTAAACAATGAGCTATTCTATTTTCAACAGCTCTAATATTTCTTAAAAGCCCCTTTAACCCTTTTGGACATGGCAAGCTTAAAATGTGAAGACTTTATCTTGCATTTTAAACAAGCTTAACTGATCCATGAGTAGGAGATGAGGTTTAGAGCTAGTTTTTCAAATGCTTGTAAATACTACTTGTTTTTAATTTTTGTAAAATAAATTTTTTTTTAAACCAGGTTTTGGTTTGGATTTTCCATCAAGCACTGAAATTCCCAAAATTGAGTCTTTATCTGAAGTTGTGATACATGCTCAAAGATGCTCAACTTTCTTTTACCATTTATGATGTGTTGCTGTGGTAGTTCTTAGTAAAATCTGCTTTTGAGGTTATTGTACAGGAGCTGATGGAGGTTGAGCTCAAGCTCTCTTTGGGGAACTGGTGCTCTCTTCCTGCTCACCTTAGCACAGCTGGTGATGTTGAGTGTTCTTTCAGTGTAGTATTAGCCAAAGCTGTTTCACTCGTGTTCTGTGTGAAGTTCTTGTGCTCCCTCTAAATTTACTGCTTGAAGGGCAAGAGGCTGTTCGGTGAAGCACTGGCTCCCCCTCCTGGTTTGCAAATTCTTTGCACAGACTGTGGCAAGTTGAAGTTAGTGGCAGCAGTTTGCTGCATTAACACATCTTGTAGTATAACCCCCAGCATTCATCTACTGCTCTTCAGGTTGTTCTGAGGCTTTACTCAGCCTGGAGCAGGAAATTATCAGTAGCAAGTCTGCTGGAACAGGTCTTAATCTGATAAATCCATTCCTCCTACTCATATTGTACTTGGAAACCTTTTAGATTCATGACACCCCTTACCCCATCCTACCACATTTTTTTGCTGCATTTAAAAACTGGCTTCTAGAAATTACTAAGATATATGCTGTGGTCACTAAGGCTTATGCAGCCTTCTTCTTTTCTTAAGAAGAGTTAGTTTTGACAACAAGACAGGCAAAGCCCTCCAGGTAAGCTGTAAGAGTGGTTGAAATGTTGAATGGGCAAGACCCTCTAATCTAGGGTTGGTTTTGGCACTTCTAAACCAGCATCTTTTCTAGAGTACTTGATATAGTACCTTAAATTTACCACTGCTGGAGCAGCAAGCAGTTTGTTCAGCCATGGATGTTGCCAAAAGCAGGGACTTATCTTGACCTAGAAAAATCCCTTACCTTTTGCTAGTTGTGCTGGAAACAAATATAGATCTCACCCTCCCTGTTATGTTGCACAGGTGGCTTCACCATGCAAAGCTAAATCACAGCACTCTTGTCTTACCTACTTAACTTTGATTTTCAGAGTATGTTTAATAACAAAACCACCCCAGGCTTATTTTCAGTGCCTGTGCCTTTGACTGATACTGATTTCTATACATCAAATGAAATGCTAGTTCATGCTGGTAGAAGACTTTATTGAAAGGAGGGAAGATAAACTCACAATACTTTTAAGAACAATACTCAGGTAAGGGGTAGTTTGCTTACAGACACCATTGTTTTTCTTCAGGGTAGCTACTAATCCTTCTCTACTGAAAAACACATATAGCTGCTCCAAACTACTTCTCTTGCATGTCAGTAGTAAGAGCTTTCATTAGCATAACTTCCATCAGATAAAAAAGACTATACAAAACTCCTGTATACAGTTCAAGCCCACAACCTACTGCCTTGCAATTTGCTAACACAAACTCCTTAAGGAGTAGTAGTTGACTGCAAGTGAGTCTGTATACACCTGATCTATTGTGATTTTATCCAAAATTACCCCAGCCATCAAAACAAGCCTTCACTTGAAGAAAGAAGAGCTGTGGTAGTGTAGACAGCTCAAGGGAGACAGTGTGGTCTCAAGATGTCATGTCAAGAACCTCCTGCCACCTTTCCTGTAGGCACTGGCACTGCCATGTTTCCTAAGGAGATCCAGAGCCTGTTCCCACAGCTTAGGAGGACACTGGGACCCAGTGTGAAGGAACACAAGGCAGCACTCCAACACATCCGGGAAGGGGAAGATCTGCAAGACAACAAACATGAGGTGATGTCTTTCAATTATAATTGTTCAGCTATAACATACCTGAGGCAGCAGCTCTCTAAAGATACTGCTCTGCAGTTTAGAACAGATGGTCATAAATTGAATGTATTTTTGACTCTTCTTCCAGTGCATGAGCATTACCTGTAACCAGATTTGCCCCCTTTTGCACAATCACCATGATTACCTTTAGTTATAGTATAGACTAGAGAACAGAGGGGATGAGACAACCTAGGCAACACTGTTTTCAAACATGTGGTGTAGTTTTTATAGTTCCTAAAGGCCATTTTATACCTTAAATTTCTGATCTCACTGTTTATCACAATTATTTTGCTAACATAATTAATTCTAAGTAGCAAGGGATTACTTTTAAAATGCATGGGAGAGATTCATTTAGAATACCCTTCCACCACAAACCATTCTATGACTCTATCCCATTAAGTTTTTCCACGCAGGATCTTTACCTATACTTTCCAACTGCATGGAGAAACTCCGGCTTTAAAGAAAGTTACCACCCTGATGCCATGTGTCAATTCTCTCTCAAAACTGCCACAGGATCAGAAAGAAAGTCACTGTGTTCCTTACTTTCTGTATGAAAGGGATTCTATGAGGAGGCTGCCCTTACAAAAAGACTTTTTCCAGAACCACAATGCCTCTCCTGAAAACTTACCTTCAAATTGTCTGGAAATTCTGCTAGTTTGTCCTTTGCTTTCAGAAGTTGCTTTGTGAGCTCAGGTAGTGTAATTGGTTGCTTTACTTCATCCTTACTGTCAAGAAAAGAGGTACTGTGAGCAACTGGTTTGCTTAACTGACCACATCGCCTCTCCTTGTACAACAAGCACAGGAGAGAGCTGGACAAGTGTTAACATGCTCTAGCTCATTCTTGCCAAAGTCCTAAGTAACTGTTCAGCAAAGAGACAGACCTCTTAGATCACACTTGTCCTTTTCATTATCCCTCCCCTTTTCAGGCTGCCCTACGTGTTCACTGTAACAACAGACCCTGTGTATCAGGAAATTCTCCAGCTGCAGTAAGTGAATGCACATGGTGGCTGAGCCCCAGGAAAATGCAGGACTTCTGAAGTGTTGAAAGCTGTATGTTGAAGTGTCCCTGGGTGATGATCTTGAGATTAGAGGCAATCTGAGCTAAGCAAGAAATCTGCTGCACAAACACACACAAACAGCAAAATTTTCAATCCATTAATTCATGTTCTGAAGCTTACCCATTCAGCTGGTTGCTGTCAGAGCATGGTTTGTCTGATTCAGTCTCTGAACTTTGCTCCAGGTTACTTTCCTGGGTGCTTCCAGTTGTGTTTTCCTGGAGATTATTCCTCTCCTGCTGATGCTGACGGATCATATCTGCTAAAATCTGCTGGACCTCAGCTATATCTCTCTGGGTGTTCTGTAAAGCAGCAATCTCATCTACAAGAAGCACTTTGCAGCCATTCACTTCTGACTGTCTGTCTACTAAATCAACCGAGGTAGTTCTTGAGTCACTTTCTGCCTCACTTCTCCGAACAGTTGTATGGCAGCAAGTTTCATCCGTCTGAACTGCACTTTGATCAGAAGTTTCTTCAGAGGAGGACTGACCTGAAACGTAACTCTTCTCAAGACCTGTTTGCTCACTGGGCCACAGCACAGGACCCAAACCAGCCTTTTGTGAGGCAAGGGAGCTTTTAGGTGGGTTCCACCACAGGTCATACAGCAGTCCATAAGCCACAAAGCCCTCTAAACTTCTGCAAGCATCCATGCTCTGAGGATGTGTGCTGTCCAGTTTGTGTCTCAAGTTATCACAGCCTAGTAATGAAAAACAAACACCAAAACCTAAGGATTACAAACAGTTTCTACAACTTTCTGAAGAAAAAGGGATTTGGTAAATTAACAGCTATCCCAGAGATCCAAACCAGAGATTTACTCAGATGCTGGTGGAGTGGTGCAGGAAGCAAGGAAGCAAAGGCAGACATCTTTGGCATCTTTTTAAACACAGTACTCTGTTCTACCATGAGACTGCATGTCTGAATTTTGATGGCCCAATGGCCCTTGCACTAGCCAAATTCCACAGGTTTCCACAGATGTGGGTATGTCTTGCTCCTTCCAAGCATTATTATGCCTATTGATAGTAATGGACACTTACAGGGAAGATCCTCCTGTCTGTCAGTGCCAAGAAATACACAAGAAGAGCCTTACCTTCAGGAAGGATGATCCTGCAAATCTCCTGCATCAGAGTGAAATTACCAGCGTCGTAGCTGCGGGTCACAGCTCCAAGAATACTCTTCACTGCCTCATGCCAAGTAGCGCTCCGATAGCTCAGGGCTGCAAGGCTCAGATCATGGGAGATATGGAAAAGCACCTACAGGAAGCACCAGGGAGCATGGTGAATACTGTAAAGTATGAACATTGAGAAGGAGCAAAGAAACACAGCACTTAACTACAAGCAATTTTAGCAACAGTGCAATTTATGTAGTCATCTTCACACAGGTGATAGAGCACTTCAACATTACTTAGAATGGTAAACTCAGCAGCTGTGCTTGTGTCCTACTAAATAGATGAGAGATGGGAGCACATAAAATGTCAATGACAAGAACTGCAGGAGCACCAGACAATTAACAGACCTTCTGAACTCCAGAGTGTTTTAACAACGAGCAGCCCTGACTCCAACAGCTCGACACAAAGCCCTGAATCAGTGCCGAGCCCACTCAGCTCTGCCAGTCGCAGCCAGTGCACCTCAGTGCTCGTCACTGACACCATCTGTCAGTTCCTACCCTGCACAGAAACAAATGCAGACAAACTGGTGGCTATGCAAGCTGTCCCAGCTGCCTATAATCTATTTCTCCCACACTATAGCCTCATTCTGCAGCAGGGTGCAAACACTAGCCCCTAGGAACGTCTGGCACAGCACCATGGGCTGTGTTTTCCTGCATATGCCATAGTAAAGCCTAGCGTGCACATGGATCTAAATCCATTTACCTGCTTTGGGTGTGTGTTGCTGGTAGAAGGAGGATGCTCAACACTGCGCAGCTGCTCCCATGCACATGTGGCTTGTTCAGTGGTGTCCATGCCCAATACATTCTGCCACACTTCTATCACCATGTCCAAAAATGAGGCCTCTCTGTTGAGCTCCCAGCTGTGGTAGCAGGGAGGCACGGGGCTCTTTCGGTTGCAGGGATTTCTTTCACTAAGGCACTTGCAAAGCAGTTCGTTAAGGCAGAAAACAAGTCTCTGTCCCTTTAACAAGGAAGAAAAATAAATCAATCAAGAGCACTGAGCTGCTGCCCAAAGAAAAGCAATCCCTTATTGACCACAGCAGACAGACAAATGTAAGAACATCATGGCTAGCAGCAGCTTGGTGATAGATTGTTACCCCATCATGGGCCCTATGCCTCTGCAGAGGTACATGTTAATCTGAAGAGAGATCAACACTAAAGAAAGCTGAGAGGAAACTACCAAACTCACAAATAGAGTTTTATGTCGCTGAAGGACTTCCTGAGCTCCCACCCAGTTTCTGGATAGCAGCAGGTCCTGGGCACATCTGAAAGACAAAGTTGCTGACAACTCTTCCTCTCCAGATATCAGCGCAAGCTCAGCAGCAGTTTTAAGGGATGTCACATCCCCCTTTTTTGCCAGCACCTTAACTGCATCATAGGGTGAGGAAGCCCCCAAATAACTGAAAAGAGAGAAAGGCAAGTCAACTTGGTTAGTACTTAAATACTGATTTTGAGTTGTATTGCAGCACATACAATTGGAGATAAACCTGTATTTCCCATGGGTTCTCGCCTTACCAAAGTTTACAACAGACATACGGTGCCTGATCTGCTGCAAAGCTACGAAGGGGAAGTCATATAAAGCCTAATAATCCAGACTGAAACCTCTGGTGGTGTGCACACTGTACATGGCTTGGATAAGGAACAGAAATAGACTCAAGAGAGAAGATTACAGTAGTTTATCCTTAATGCATTACTCTGGATTTCAGCTGAATACTTTCACAAGCATGAACACAAGCAAGAACTGGAATAAGCATCAAGCAAAGGCCATTATTCCAAGCCAAAGTATTTCAAGCAGCGTTAGTAATTTTGGTAGTCACAAATTTGAAACAATCTGACTGGAGGATTATGACCCAGTGATCAGGATACAAGTCCTACACTGCACATTTTCAGTGGAAAGGTTGGGAACATCCCATAGTCTTTTCATAGACATCCTACTCTTGAGTCTTGCTAGACTCTTTTTCAGAGACCTCCAGTAATGCCTATGGAAGAAGCTGGCTCTCCTGTAGTACAGCATTCGGACGTTCTGCTCTGAACTGCCCTCTGGAGCTTCTTTTCCCACCTATGTTAGAGGGAGTCAAGTGAGATCAGGCTCAGAAACCACCTCAGACAAGTAACAACCAGACCAGTTAACAGATTTCAGCCACTACAAACCAAGAACTTTCTTTGTTTCAGGCATGGAACCAATTCTGTCTTCTTCCCAGTCCCACTCACCATTTGGCAGCCATAGCATAATGACCATCCTTTTCTAATACCGCTGCCCAGCTTGTGTAGAGATCCTTCAGAATTGGATCTTCTGGACGCAACCTGGCCTTAGCAATTACAATTGCTTCCCTAATGCACATAAGAGAAGCAAGATAGGGAAGTTAATTGACTGTGTACAAAAAGTGAACCCAAATATCAAATCTAACCCATTAGAAAACATAAATATACAGCAACCTGTAAAACTGGTTCACCCTCAGGAGATCAATGGCCTCATACACTTTATGGATGGAGAGGAGATGGGAGGCAGCCTTCACATACTGCTCCTGAAAACACAGCTGCTTTGCAAAGGCTTCTACTGTCCAAACCCAGGCCTGATACCCAACTGCAAAAGAGAAGGCAAAGTTTTAAAAATGGAAGAACTCGTGCGGGATGACATCATGTACCTCTTCTCCGCCTCAGGCTAGTTTCTTAACCAACTGTAGCGCTTCACTACCAGTAAAGTAAGTTTAAAGCATATTTAAAACATCAGGCAGCTGGAAGGACCACGACATATTACAAAGTACCAACTTTATGCTTGGAAGTAAGGGCCTGCTCCTTCAAGAAGTCCCAAAGGAAGCCACTCTGTTTCCTGCTATCCCAACCTGTGGGTGCCTGTGGAAATATTCAGGTCTCAGTCATAAATAGGATGTGTTTTGTGTTTGATTTTTGTTATCAGGCAGTTAAAGAAGCAACTTCCAGTCTGGAACAATCACGAGTTTCCAACCCTGAGCAATCAGAAGGAGGCTTCTCTTGGCAGCTAATTCCATCTGTTTATGTGTTACAAGACCAAACATACCCATGGGTGAGATGGCCACCAGCTGGTCTGTCAGCTCTCCCCTCTCAGCAGCTGCCTGGAGGACACCCTTCATATCTCCCTTCCACAACATGAGCTGCTGAAAGAGATCTGGATATCCATTTTCCAAGTGATGTTTTCCTGTTGGAAGCAAACACACTTCTTATCAGCTGGAATACAACAGCATTGTTCAAGCATTTTTCCCAATTTGTTTGCTCCTGGAATATATGTTACAATGGACATATTGTCAAAGTGGATTCATTATTCCACTTACCTTCCACATCAATCATTTTGTGCAGAGAAGCCCTGTCTGTGAACAGTCCCAAGTGGATGCGATCCTTGAGGTCAGGGGACACATCTTCATTATGATCTAAACCAGGTAAGAAGAATGAATATTGAAGATTTGGTACAACACCGGGAACTGGGACCTGCCATGTCACTCTACTATTACATTGCACTCAGCTGGTGGCAAACACTTCAGTCTTCTATGTTCTGTCAGATCAGCACCTAGAACTTACTTCTAAGTTTGATCAGGATTATTTATGTGCAGAGCATTTATTCTAAATGAAGCACAGCATATCTCTTTGCATGTTCTAAGGAGCAATACTGTGAGAATACTAACATCTTCCTCATGGTTCATTTTATTCTGCCCATATTATTCCTCTGCAGGTGAAAATACTTTGCATACGAACAGAGAATTCTACTCTATCTCCACAAATCAAAGCCTGGCTGTATCCTACTCAAAACCTGGCTGGAGTGGCTACAGAGTGCTGGAACACTGCAGAAGTCAGGTACGAGACCACAGCTAGTCACACACTTGGATAAAGGGAAGGATTTTAGAAAGATAATGCTTACTGGTCAAAGTCAAGTCCTTGGACGTGTGCTTCTGAATACTTTTGAGCCCCTATCCTCTAAGTGTTTTAGTTTTAGACTGATACCTTTGGTTTTCAGACATGCAGCCAGCCTCAAGCAGTCCTGATGCATTTCGTCTTTTGATCTGTGGTCCAGAAATGTGCTGAAGGGTAGAATAGAACGAGGCTTCCTCTTCTTCAGAGAGGCATCAGGAGCTGAAAAATCAGACATTTTACTTGCTGCTGCAGAGCTACAAGTCCCCTACAGCAGAACTCTCCAGTTCAGGGTATTCCAAACCCCCTCTTCCTCACACAGGAAAACAAAAACCAGATGCCAAGTGCCACATGCACCTCTACTATGACTTCTGAATACTGATCACTTGGCATAATTTTCTGCCCATCTTGCCTGGAATGAAACTAGCAAACACAAGGCAGCATCTAAGCCCACACTGAACAGCTGACAGTCAGGGCAGGTAAAAGAAGCAGCAACTTAAAACGTTCAAGAGATTTTAAAAGAGCTCTGAGAGTGCCTGGAATGAGGACCTTGATGCAGGACCTGAAACATACTAACTTGCTTTTTCTTTAGGTGGATCCTTCTTCACAGGAATGGCTTTCTGGGTCACAAAAGGCTTTGGCAAGCTGAGTGATGAATAATCATATGCAGAGGAAGATGTATCCTTGGACACTGTGGAGGTGATAAAAAAAGGAAACACAATTCATGGAAAAGCCCATAGCAGAACACTTAGATATATTCACATCCTATTACATGGATTCTGAAATATGCAGAAAGCAAGCTTTGCTTTGCCATGGCACCGAACAGCTTTTTAGGGCAAGCAAGTATTAAGAAAACATTACAGAGCTGTCAGAAAGCTGTCAGAAAGCTGAAGGATGTCAACAGACACTAATGAAGGTCCACCAGTATTTTAAGATTTATGACCAGAAGGCAATACTGACCAAAAATGACGTTGTTTCAGCCCAAACTAGTTTAGAAAATGATGAAATACATTCCAGAACCATATTTCCTTCACCAGGAATATTTCAATAGGTATTATGAGAAAATCTCTGTGAAAATAGTGAACTTGATGATGATCTGAGCACTGAACAGTCTGGGAACCATTGAGCTAAGATAATTTGATTATTACCAGTTGTGGAGACTTTATCAGGCAACTCTGCCTCCCGAGCTTCTTTTTCTTCTTCATGGTCCGACACTCCATTTTCCTCTGGCAACATTTCCCTTGCGCTCTCATCTCCATTCATGGCATCACTTGGATCCTGCTTGCCTGGGCTCTTTCCTATAGGTTTTTTCTTCTTCTTGGCTTTGACTTTTGGTTGCATACTTCTTTTCTTCTCCAATTCTATACTCTTTTTGCCTGTAAAAGGTTGCAAGAGTTACCTGGATATTATCTGTAGAGATCAACAATTAGTTTCCAAGTATGGATACAACGCAATTTAAATCTAGACATGGTTCATTCTTTGGAATTCAGCATTGGAACTTATCATATCACATCAATGTGGCAACCCTCTATTTCCCAGTTCCAACATCGTGTTCAGGAAAGGATCTGATGTTTGAATATACTTACCTTGAGGAGGCCGTGTGTGCTCCTGCTTTGAGATGTGCCATTTATGAACAGAAAAATCGTCTGCTCCTGTATAAACAGAATCTGGATCCACTGGTGACCACTGGACACTCAGCAGCCGGCCCTGGTGCCCTCGGTAGTTGCAGAGCGGCTCTTCCTTAATAACATCCCATACCTTAGAAACAAGGAAGAAATCCAGTTAGAAAGTCTCATCTTCCCTAATACTCTGCATTTTCTCCTCAGTGATTTGCACCTGTAGGAGCTTCTCTATGAATGTTGAGCAGGTATTTCAAATACCACCATGGAGAAAAATCATAGCTTCCTTTGTTTGCCTTTGATACATTTGTGTGACATCTTTTTTAAGGATCTAGAAGTGCCAACATGAAAATGGTAACAGCTGAACTTACAAATCAATTTGTGAGTGCAAAACCATACAGATACCTGCAATCAGGTATCCAGAACCAGGAGATGGTTCCCAAGGGTAAATGTGCACTACTTCAGTCATTTATCTCACAAAAGCTTTACTGTTTAGTCAGCTCTAAAACACTATACAATGGATGATCTGAAATACACATCTAAGAGGCTGTGGAGCAATACCTGAGCAGTGCCATCATAGCAAGCAGATACCAATCTTCCCTCATGGTGGGGGCTCCAAGAAAGACTTGTGATTTTAGCTGTGTGCCCAGCCAGAGTTCGAAAAGGCTCTGCTATTGTCAGAGGACTTTCTGAAGTGCTCTCTGAAACCAAAAAGAAAAGCATCACGTATGGGCAGCAAAACAAACTGAGAGTAAACCAGAACAAGATGCCAAAACTTGGGATATAATCTGTTACCTATGACGCTCTTCAGATTATGCACGTAAATAGTGGCATTGATCGAGCCTGAAGCTATCAGGTAACTCAGCTCTGGCTGGCTCCCATGCTCGTGATGCCATCGAATAGCATTAATCAGTTTATGATGCTGCTGGATAGTGCAGAGCAACTTCAAGTTTGGTGACCGGAATATTTCAATTGAACTGAAAAGTAAGAACAACAGTGTAAGAATTCCAGCAGTCAGTGAAAATGGGAATTTTTTGTTAACCTGCATGAGCAGAATTACAGAATATGAAAGAGAATAACTAAATGAGTTTCTTTTCCGGATTCAACTCAAACCCTCACTTAACACATCAGCAAGAGTGCATTTTAATCATGAGTGGATCCTTTAAAAATAATTGAACATGATGACGTGGATCCTCCATGCCAAGAGCAGCTAAACCAACTAAAAGCAAGGAATGCGGTATTATCACAATTCAAATACATCATCAGTGAAAGAACAGAGACAAACCAGGGCAACAAAAAGTACTTTTGCTTCATGACAGAGATTCTGGTCAGATCAGCACATAAACCACCTGTCGTGGTTTAAACCCAACTACAAACCTCTTTCACTCACTTCCCCCCCTTCTTGCCCTCCCCCTGCTCCTGGAGGGATGGAGAGGAGAATCGAAAAGAATGCAACTCCCATGGGTTGAGATAAGAACAGTTTAGTAACTAAGGTATAACACAAATCACTGCTGCTACCACCAATAATAATAATGATAAAGGAAATAACAAGAGGAAAGAATACAACACCTCAACACCAGCCGACCAATGACTCGCCCCACTCCCCCCAGCCAAGCACCGACTGATGCCTCCTCCAACCCTGCAGTCCCAGCCCTTCTGGGTAACTCCCAGTTACACCCTGGGCATGACGTGCTGTGGTATGGATACCTCTTTGGTCAGTTTGGGTCAGGTGTCCTGTCTTTGCTTCCTCCCAGCCTCCCCTCCTCCCTGGCAGAGCATGAGGCTCAGAAAGTCCTTGGCCAGACCAAACATTTGAGCAGCAACTAAAAACATCGGTGTTATCAGCACTGTTTCCAGTCCAAAAAAGCAGAACATAGCACTGCACTAGCTACTAAGAAGGAGAAAAATAACTGCTACTGCTGAACCCAGGACACCACCTTAACCTCCAAGTGACACATACCCATCTTCATTGCCAAGAGCCAGGAGTTTGCCATCTGGCTTCCAGCTGATCTCTGTACGCGCAGGTAGTTTGTGCTGTAGAAAGAAGACACAACTATTGCCAAAAACTCTTCAATCTCTTTCACGTGCATTCAACAGGGCAAGACTGGCAACTGGATGGAGTAGCAATTATTCAGGATATTATTTCAAGTGCTTTGAAACTGGAAAGCTCTGTATGAACTGATTGTTTCCAACAGCCACACACAGCTTTAAAACCAGACTCTACTTCAGTTTCATTTTTCTGGTTAAGAAAATAGAGTAACTGATGCTGGAAACAGATGTGCATGTTGAGATCAGGGGGAAAAGAGACCCCTTTTCAGAGACAAACACAAACTGTTTAAGTGGTTTGAGTCAATACATATCCGAAGTTCATCTGTGGAGACTGTGGGTTTCAAACTTTTCATTTGTTACAGATATATCATGAAAGCAAAAATCAGAAACCTACAACTAGGAACTATGATTTAGTTACCATGAATCCATAAAATCCCCTCAAAACTGTACTCACTTTGATTGAATTAGTGTCTCGGATGACTTTGTTGATGTCATTTGCCTCTCCATTAAGCTTCCAGGGGTTGTGCTGAAAAACAATACCTTCTCCAGCACAACTATATAACGTTACAGAGGGCTGTTCACCTTCTCCTCCTATCCAATGGAGAAAAAAAAAAGCTAAATATACCACATTCTTCATCAGTCTTCCCAGAAGGAATCACTCCTACTATAAATCAAAACATTTTAAAAGGATATAGATATGCTTCAGTTGCCTGTACTGAAACTGACTAAAAAGTTCTCACAATTCAGTTCTCTGCTTCTACCAACAGATCTCTCCATAGAATCATCAGTTCAAATGGCAGAAACAGACTTCTGGAGCTAAGGAACACATATTTGCAGGAAGCCTGTGCAGTTAGTGCTCTGTAACACCCTGAAGTAAGAACAGAGGTGTGGTGCACACGTACTTTCTGAAATTCCTAGATTTCAAACTGGAAAACGTTGTTCTGCTCCCTTGCAAAACTATTAACAGCTCCTTCAGCAGAATGCATCCTTAGCTGCTAGAAAGGATTGCTACCAAGGAAATAGGGCTCCTTTTCCTATGAAAGGATGGTATACCAACATCATGGCATCTGTGTGCTCTGCATGGATGTTCTACTTTGTCACAAGGCATTGGAAGACTCACCAGGAGACAGAGGAGGAGTTGGAGGCCCCCAGGCTAATGTGTATACGGTCTTCTTGTGGTACGTACTGGAGATCTGAGGTGGCTTATTCTTAGCACTGCACAAGAAGATAAGGAAGCAGAGACAGTCAGATTTCAGCAGAGAGGAATACAAAAATAAAAGCAACATATTTCCAGTTGTGAGATAAGACACCAGGTGCTTTAACCTCCTAAAGCCATGGCACAACCAAGCCTTCCTTAACATCTCCTGTAGACACTACTAAAATTGTAACAAAATTGTTCTGATGACCTTTACTTGCATGTTGCTTTTCATTCTCTGAAAATGCCTTTTTGTCTAAAGCCTTCTTTGACTGATGTTCTTGCACAGGGCTTCTCTGGTCATGCAATTTTAAGTAAAGATTGCCTTAGAAGCTAACAAATAATAATGGAGAGATTAAAAGATGCACTGAGAATCCAACTGTTTAACTAGTTTTAACTTAATCCTACTCTTGTCTAACAGTGAAGATATACCCCAGAGAAGACCACCACCCCTCTGCATGGTAACATACCAGCAGGATCTGACACTAATGAATTTGAAAGCTACTTTCTTACCTGCTGGAGAAGGTGTCAAATATGCCAACTTTTCCATCATCTGTTCCAAAAGCCAAGCAGCCTTCCTTAGTTGGATGCCAGGATAACTGCAAGCAAAACAAAAAGAGACTCAGAATGATACAAGCTACAACTACAGCCACTTGATTTGATCACTCTGCTATGAGCAAAGGCTCCCCCCTTGCAGCTACAATGGGATAAGATGAAAAGGATTAAAATCACTGAAATATTATTTGACGTTTGCGTTACAAAATAGAAATAGAGACTGTGGTAGAATGGCGAGAAGACTTTTGGGGTGAGTAACTTCCATGTTTTCCTGCTGCAAGCACTTTCACCGGGCAATAGCCTCTGGCTAACCACTGGTTAAACCCAACTGAAGACATCCATGTTGGGTTTTGAGCGTGTTAAACTTCCTAGCAGAGCAAGGGCAGCCATGGATAAAGAAAGGAAGGATCATGAAGGAGGACAAAAGTCAAAGAGCAGTGAAAAAGCCAGCAGGACTTCAGCTGATTTCACTAGATGTAATGTAAGCATCTAGGGTAGGTGAAAATCTGTTGACAGATTCTAAAATTTATTGTGTACCAAAAGAATCAAGTACAAAAGGAACAACTTGGCTTTATATATTGTCAGTTGGGAAGAACCTTCTTTGGAGTGAAATAAAAAAATGGAAGTGAAAAGATAAAAAAAGAGGGAATCAAAAGGACACTTACTGCTGTAACTTTGGACTTTATGCTTTGCCAGAAGGTTTTAACATCATAAATGTTGTTCATGGACAAAGTATTCCACACCCGGATCATGCTGTCTCCAACACCAATGGCAAGACAGCCCGTGTCCACAGGGGAGAAGGCAAGACTATAGACAAATCCCCCAAGGGAGGGCATGGTCCAGGTACAATCAAGAGTTGATAGGTCCCAGCACTTCACCTAAAGAGTACAGAAAAAGGAATGGTTAGAGAGACTGGTATGACAAGCAACAGCAAAGCATGAGTGAGATAAAAGGTCATATTCAAGGCCTGACATAGTGTGTGGTCTACACCCTGAGGATAACATATCACAGACAGGGCTGCAACAGCTGGAAGACTGTAATGGAACAGACAAAATGACTACATTTTAATCCTATGGTCCTCTGCTAACTTAAAAATACGCCTGGAAAAGGCAGAAAGTTAAAAAACAAACAATACCAAAACCCCTTTAGTTTATACCAACTAAATGATTTTAAGAAGGAAAAAGACCTTTTTAAAATGAAACTGTCAGGAAAAACATGGTAAACTCCCTTATTAAATGCTTACCATTCAAGTCTAGAATGTCGTAACGATTCAAGCCAATATGGCAAGGGTTGAGCTTATAAACTAACAAAAATATACACTATACACATGGACTCAGACAAATTTTAAGCAATGGTGTTACAAAAAGCTGCATTAAACTCACTTTAACAGAAAATCTGTGGTGCTAAATGAGGTAAGCTCACTCAGTCAAACTGTATAGATAGGGCTATTTTTATGTTAACTTTCTGAATGGTTCTTACGTCTCTATCCATTGAAATGGAAAAAAGCAGCTCTTTGTCTTGATGCTTCACAGAACTCAGATTGAACACAATCCGGGAGTGATTTTGTCCTTCTGAAGATCCTAGAAGAGTCCACTTGCGTTTGCCAGACTGAGTCAAATCCCAGAGCAGCAGTTCTCCTCTGCAAGATGTAAATGTGTACTTCATTATTCACTTCAAAATTATAACATAGATTAATATAATAATATATAGACACTGTATTACATGTATACATATTGCAAGTACAAGAGTAATACAGCTTGACGCACAACACATTGTGCAATTATAAGCAGATACACACATGCAGCTGCCACCCTACAAACCATATCCCTAGTTACCACAATGAAAACTGACATGTCATTTCCTCCCAACAGATGGGCAAAACCCCAGTAAGTACCATTAGCAGTCAATATTAAGTTAGATTATCAAACAAATTATAGGACTAGTAGTTTTCTAGAAGTCTGAACTCACACTTTAACCCTTGGTCTGTTTTCTCTCTAGTTACACTGGGAAGGAAGAAGGGGACGTCATCGTTTCCTACCTAGTTCTTCCTTAAGGATCAATAAATGAATCCACAGCTATTGCTGGTACCCAGGCTCTGTGTGCCCTGCTTACCCAAAACAGCTGGATACAATTTCAGTGGGATGACCAGGCGGCCAGTGAACAGTCAGCCAAATGCGCTCCTTAACAGTGGGATCAACAGCTCCACCTCTTCTCTTTGTTGGTGGCAACTTCAAAGTCATTACACCTATGGAAGCAAGAGGGATCATTCAGACCCTCAACATCAAACACATCAACATTCTCAGAGAGAAAAAGAAGTCACGTCAATCTGAAGTATGATCCCCATGCTTTAAACTATCAAGTTAACCAATCAAGGCTGCATTTAGAGAGTTCTTCCACCTACTGTTATCTCACATTATCAGTCTTACTCACTTCTGCCTCTAGTGCAGCTCCATATTCGTATGGTCTGATCTTTGCTTCCTGAAGCCAGGTAACAACCCTTCTTTGTGGTGGTGTCCGGTGTCAGCTCCCCATTTGGACCTTCGCCTTCCTCTGAAGGAACAACTGAATACCATCGAAGTCATGTTATTATACTTGAAAAGTCAAAGCTTTATAGAAATTACCTGAAAATATATTGATTTTTACCAGAATATACAGTATTGAACTTACCAGTTGCCTTTGCTTAGTGACTTACTGACTTTCTATAAGGAATTCAATGTACTAGAAGGACATTCACACAAACTAAACACAACTTTCTGAACTATTAATCAGTTCTACATACCTGGGAGTTCATCTTGCCAAGCAAATAACCTTTCTTCACCAGACACAGGGCACCAGGCCAGACAATGTATTTCATCGTCATGGCCTCTCAGCCGATGCAGTACTTCTCTTTTCCTGCTGATATCAATTATAACCACCATGCCATCCTTGTAGCTAAAACCAGAGATTTAAATTAATGAAGAGATTATCAGATCCTTTTGGAATAATACCTAAGTCAATTTTCAAGCTCTTTACTAGGATCACCATTACTGTATTACAGAGAACCCAAACCACAAGCCACAAGGGGACCAGCAGTAGCATAACGGTCCAGGGGAGCTCCATTTAGCACTGGTGTACCTGCAGCTGTCTTTTCATGAACCAGTATATTTGGCTTAAAGAATGACAGCAATTCATTAGTCATACAGCTTCCAGTCAAGTCTAATTAAAAAATAACAGTTTTAAGGTACTTCAGAGCAGCAAACCAAACCTGAGCCCTTACACTGCTACAGATTTCTGTGTCTGGCAGGTCTACCAAATCTAAATGTTATTTCTAGTTTGTTCTATACCAGAAAACCACTTAAAATTAACCTTACAACTGTGCAGCAAAAATTCACAATAAGGTTCTTGCAGAAGAAGAATGGAAAACAAAACTTAATGAATATTTACCCAATTGCCACCAAGTTTTCATGATGAGGAGAACAAGTGAGACAGAAAACTGTCCGAGGCTCTGGGAAGAACAGCTGGCTGTCACTTCTGTTGTACCAGTAGCAAACAATGACTCCTTTTTCATCACCAGACACAATCAGATCTTTCACAAGAGGTGACCAGTGCAGCGCTGAGATCGCGTTCTGAAGAGAAGAGGATTGAATACTTTTCAAAGCTGTTTTGCTACCATCTAACACGGAATAACAGGTAGAAAATAATCTGTAAGTACACCCCAGCATCAGCTGAGTTTGTTCTAAAGGGTTTCAGTTCTTCTGGGCATTGGCTGATATGGTGTCCTGAGTCAAGATAACTGTTCAAATGTTGGTTCTTAGTCTGTCCTCTGTGGAACACTGACTTGCTGAACAGATTTAAAGCAAGCTAGGTTAAGTGCAATGAGTACAAGCAACAAGCACAGGCGCTTACTGAGCTTTGATGGTAACCAACAATTAAGGTGATGTAACAACACCGCTGGCCTAAGGCTACAACAAAAAACTGGCCAGAAGCGTTCAATGTTTCTTATTTCATTGGTTTTGAAACCATCAAATCCCAGACTGGTTTGGGTTGGAAGGGACCTTAAAACTCACCCAGTTCCAACCCCCTGCCACGGGCAGGGACACCTTCCACCAGAGCACGTTGCTCCAAGCCCCTGTGTCCAACCTGGCCTTGAACAGCGCCAGAGATTGGGCAGCCACAGCTTCTCTGGTTAAACTCAACCGTGGTTACAGCGACATAACCCCACTCTGTGTGCAAGAGCCGAATATCCCTCCCTACCCTGTGCCTTCTTCCGCCTCCCCAGCACCGCGGCCCCCGGTGACACCCCACCTGGTGCCGACTGTGCTCCACCACGGGAGCCAGCGCCTCCGTATCCCAGATTTTGACGCTCCCATCGTCGGAGCTGGTGGCGCAGAGGCTGCTCTGCCCCGGGCAGTGGCAAAACGCGAACCCGGAGATCCTTTCCGTGTGCCCGATCAGCTCTCCTGCACCGACAGAGACCGCCATCAGACCCCCGTGAGCTCCTCAGCATCCCCCCTTCTCCATGGGTCCCGATGCCCCCAACGTGTCCGAGCGGCAGCTCCCGGCGGAAGCGCGGCCCCGTGGCGTTCGTATAAAACACGGAGGCTCAGGGCCTGGCATCCCGCTGTAACGGTACCGTAGAACGCAGGTGCGGCGCCGCCGATCTCCAGCAGGCAGACGCGGTGCCTCGCCGCGAAGCCGAAGAGGCGGCCGTCGCTGCTGGCGTCGCTGCAGCGGCTGCTGTACCAGTTGGGCGAGGCGGGCAGCACCCGCGCCCCTCCGGCCGCCGCCATCATTCCCCCTCTGCCCACCACACGGGCACTGCCGCCAAGCGCCCCGCACGCCGTCGCAAAATAGCACGCCTCGCCGTGCGTGCGAATGCCGTGAAGCGAGGCCGGGAAGATGGCGGCGCGGTGGGCTGCAGGCGCGGGTAAATATGAGGGTCGGGGGCAGAGCGCTGGTGTCAGGAGGGTTTTGCCTGCTCATTCCTCGCTTATTCCTATGCTGGTTCCTTGTAGGTAACGCCTGTGTGCGCGGTCTGCTCGGTTGGGCGCGGCCGGAGAGGTGAGTGTGGCGCTGACGTGATCCTGGAGCTGCGGGGAATAGGCCGCTCCGTGCCCCTGTCGGGTCTTTCTGTGTGCTTGTGGCATGGTGTGGTGTCTGGTGCAGGTCAGAGGAATGTAGTGCATGTTGCTTCTCCCTGCGTTCTCCCTAGTCGGTCCTTTCCTGTAGTTGCTGGTCTTTCCCCTCACTCTGGAGCAATGGCAGAGTGGTGCTGGGGGAGCATTGGTTGCTCCTGGCTGTATCTCTGACTTCAGAGGAAAGGCTGGTGTGGGCTCTCAAAGTGCAGAGCTTTGGTCTTTGCTAGAGCCTGTGGGGGTAAATTGGAGTCACTGTGTCACTGAAGGCAGAAGAAATAGGCATCTGTTTCCTGTGCTTTACTGACTTGCATTTGGACAGTTACATGCTGATGTTGTTTTATTCAGTTCTTCTAGTCTGTGTATGTCTCACTTGTTGCTTATCCATGATGCTTTCTAGAAAGCTTTATTTCCTGTTCCCATTATTTACCCATCTCTAATGTGGTTTTGTTTGTTGCTTGTCACCATTTGCTTACAAGTGTTTGTGTCCTGTTCTAACGTTATGATAGAGCTGCTTTTCATATGAAGCTGGATTACCTTAAAGTGGGGGGAATGCGCGATTCTTTAGTTTGTTAAATGTATTAATGTTCTGTTAATACCAGAAGTTCATTAGTGATTAAGTTGTTCAACAACAAAATTATATTCATGCGCTTGTCAACTATTTCCTTGTATTAGTGGATGATAATGTGTCTGGTTATGATAAATTATTGTTCAGATGAGTGAACATTTTAAGTATTAAGCAAATAAATTGCATTTGTTAAATACTTGGAAAAATATTCTGTAACATTTAAATCTGTATATTCTGCTACTCTGTACTGACAGGATGTGAAACCTTTAAGGTGTACAACGGCCTTTTGAAACTGATCAATATGTACACAAAGCTGTTCAAACCTTAGTCAAATTCAGTTTCTGGTCTTGAACTCTGTAGTTAGGAGTGGCTGCCCTGTACTGCTTTATCTGGTCAGCAGAGGGCAAAACAGAGCTTGGTTTTTCTTCTGAATCTGAGGTGAGCGACTGAGAACTGGAGGTTTTGCTATCCCTGGCTTACATTGATGTGATTGCATTTGGAAAGTAGTTTAGATTATCTTTCCCTTCAAATGTCAGAAGGTTTATAAATTCATATTATTTCGTGGATACTCAGCCCACAGTTGAAAAATGAACTGTTTACTGCCAAAATGTTGTAGGTAAATGTGTACTGGATAGTCTTAGAAAGAAGTAAATGGTTTGTGGTAGTAATAAACCCTCCATAAGGACAAAGAGGTGACTACATCCTGGTGTGACAGTCTTGGAACACTGAATGTGGAACCTCATGCTATGTCACTGTCACCAAGCTACTGTCATGGTTTGCTCTAGGAAGCCTGAGGCTTCTTACTGAATTAAAATGTCCTTTCAATGTGAGCTATAGAGGACTTGAACAGTTTTATTTTGTGAGTACTCAATTGTGCCAGTTCTCTTGTCAGGACAGGTAAGTTCACAAGTTCCCAGATAAACTGGGTAGGGACAAAGAGCCCTGATGTTCAGCAGCAAACACTGTGGTCTTGTCTTGCAGGTGGCTAGCAGCCAGTAGCCTTTTTCCTCTGTCATGCATCCACACATCATGCACAGCTCTGCAGCAAATTGGAAAGTGGGAGAAAAAGAACAGGATTGTTTACCCTCCACAACTGCCTGGAGAACCTCGCAGACCAGCTGTAAGGATGTCCCAGGGAATTTACTTACCTGTTTGTGTTTGGCAGCTTCTGATTAAATTGTGATTGTCTCTTGAGTGACTCAACAAGACATTGGTTTGATAGACTATTTGTCTGTTATTTTAGTTAGTTTGACACACTTATATTGTAAAAGTTAACATCAATTTGAATGTTTCTTATTTAAAAATTATATTGGAGCTTCGCGTTGCAAGTATGTGATGCAAACTGCTGAGGCTTCACTCCGTGTAGAAGTCTCTGAACTACAAGGAGGCAGAAGTTACCAAGGATGCGTCATTATACACTGTTTGTAGTGATAGTAAATAACGAGAGAGGAATGTCACTGTATTGTTGCTTCTGTGCACAAAGATATGTAACTTTCCTTGAGTAGTGGAACTAGCGGTGCCTTTGATGTAGGTACAATAGAGGACGTGCTCTTTTCACTTCTTAATTTCTGTGTTATCAGACCTCAGAATATATAATGCATTGCCTGTTGCTGTGGTCTCCCCTTTAATTAAGCTTTTCGGATGTTTTCTGTCATAGCCATTGCTCAAAACATTCAATATGTACTGAGAGGTTCCAAAGCTCTGTGGGGAGGCATGTGTGAGTCAGATGTGGCATGTTACTGAGGTGTTTTTCTTAGGAAACTGTTTTATATATGCTGTCAGTGGGGTTGTTTCTTCAGTCTGGTGCACAATAACTTGTGTTTTACTAAGCCATAAAGTGCAGCAAAGAATCTAAACATAATTTTGTTACCTGTACGCTCAGTGTAAGGTCTTCTGCTGCTGTTCAAGACAACTTTTTTTGTGAAGTCAGCATATATAACCTGGTCAGATTTTTCAATACAGTCATAATAGGTTGGGTTTTGATAACACCAGGTTTATGCCTGTTTCTCCCTGTCCCTGGGAAGTACAGCTACCTGTGAACAGGAGCAAGCCTCTTAAATTGTGCTTGAAAAGTGAGTGTCCTGTGTTTGATCACTGAAGGGGTTAACCAGTGCCGCTTTCTCTATAGCACAACCTTGGAGAATTTTAGGTTAATTCTTCAGTATTTCCTCACTCTCAAGAACTGATATTTTGAAATTGCATTTTTGTAATTGTTCTTCACAAGGAATTAATGTGCTGTGGCCTCTGCTAGGCTGCAAAGTCTTTGCATCTCAAAAGGATAGGGGGTTTTTGGATGTGCTTTTCTGGGCCATGAGCATTGATTGCTTCTGTGGACATTATGGCCTAGGACATAGAAATACTGTGCTGGCTAATACAGTGTATATGAAAATGCAGTTATCAACCAACTCTGTTATTAAATCAGTTTTTAAGCTGTTTGTAACAAATGCCACCTCTTTAAAAAGAAATACTGATGTTAAAACTTGCTAGTTTTAATCCCTGTTAGTACAGTAATAATGTTAACTGTGTCTTTGAGACAGCTCTTCATGCCAGTCAGACTTGAAACCCTCTTCACTTCTGAAGAGCTAATGAAGTTCACTCTGGAATATTGTTTAGTTGCTGTTCCAGTAAGTTGACTTGACAGCAAGAGTAGTGTTTTTAAGACTGAATGGGCATGTCAGTCCTAGACTGCTTCAAAATGTGGGGAGGAGGAAGTGAAGAGATGATGAAAAAAAGTTTGTGATTGTCTAGCTACTTCTCTTTTTTTAATGCTTTCAGCTTCAAAAGTATGCCTGATCTGGGATGTTCATGGTATAGTAGGAGAAGTCATATTATTCTATTCTTAGTAAGAACATAGTGTAAGACTTATGCTTCATTCTTGTTTTCACGGCAAAATTACTGATCCTTCCACTTCTTTTTTTGCACCTAGGAAATATATCACTGTCGGAGGGAGATAAAATACAGCAAAGATAAGATGTGGTACCTGGCAAAACTGGTAAGCAAGAAGTGCTTTGCCTTGTATTTGTTAGAACACCAAATTTAAGTGCTGTATTTGCCTTAACAGCCTTGTTCAGGCACAGTCTAATCAGCATCTTTGTAATGGAGTCCTGGGGAGAACATGCATCTGTGCAGGCGAGCGGCTGTGTGTGGTTTGGTTTAGCTGCTTTATCCTACTACACTCTCAAATGTGTACCCAGGATCAGGTGCAGATTGTGCACTGTGGAAGCATTTTTGTGTTTGCTTCTGCCTAGTAGTAGCTGGCAAGGGGAGCTTTGAAGGATAGTAATGGACTGCTTTTCTCTTTAAAGAAAAGATAATTAAATGTCTTATCAAGATTTATTGAATATCTAGCTCAGAAGTTCTGTATTTAAGATATTACATTGACGAAATGGTAATTAAAGAAACTCTTTTGATTTGCTTTTTATAATGGCAAAATAATTTCGATACTGTCTTCTGAGTAAAAGAAGGGAAATGTTTGTAATTGCAGAAGGTAACTTTAACACTTTGATTGCAGATAAAAGGGATGTCCATTGATCAGGCTCTGGCTCAGCTGGAATTCAGTGATAAAAAGGGAGCAAAGGTGATCAAAGAGGTATGCAGTAGGATTCTGTAACATTCCTAGTTTCAATAAAACTTTCAAATCAATACCCATCACCAGAAGTTTGGAGATGTTTCTGTGTTTTTCTGTTTCTGTTAAGCGTGTTGGGAGCACAGTCAGATAATGCTTTTGTAGCAGTCATGTAATGTTGTGACTTAGGAATATGCTGAGGTCTCTTGTGCTGGTGGTTTAACTTGTAATAATAATAAAACAATAATAAAACACTGGGTACCTCTCTAACAATGCTTGGTGTTAAGTTCATGGTAAACAATGTAGAATCCTTGCACTAACAGTTGCTACATGGATGTGCTTTGGTTCTTAAAGTTGTGAGAGATGAAAGATAACCATCAGGGAAGGTTCTGTAAAGGCATAAAAGCTTTTCATAGACTGTAGTTACTAGGAGTCTCAAATTACTCATTTTCTTGGCCAAAGCATTGATTTTCTGCCATCATAATGACCAAGTAGGATACTGTATTAGCTGAAAATGTTGAATGGCCTAAGCTCATTTTGCCCATTGTGGAATTTGTTTCCAGTCTGATGTGTAATTAGACAAAGGTCCATGGATGGAAGGCTGACACATGCTAGTGGAAACCGTCTTTTCCACTCCCTTTCCTCCCCAAAAATGTAATAAAATTGTCCACACCTTTTTCAGTCTATATGCAAAGAACATATTTATGTGCAAGATGTTTGTCTTTTAACAATATAGATCTTTAAGGCAGTTACAGAAAAAGTATTCTAGAACTTTGCAATTTGTTCCATGTTATCTGGAGATAAGAAATAGCATTGCTTAAATTCCTACTCAGCATTTCCATTTCTTTTCCTTTTGTTGCAGGTTCTGTTAGAAGCGCAGGAATTAGCAGTAAAAAAGCACAACGTGGAATTCAAATCAAATTTACATATAGGTACTTTTTTCCCCCCTGTTCTTTCAAGTGAGGTTTTGTTGCTTTAAATCAGCTGAAGGGATAGAGGATAGTTTCTAGTACATTTGGTTTTACCAAAACATGAAAGGCACATGTACAGAAGTTAGTGTGGTGTTTGAGCCTTCAACTATCACTTTCTTATAGTTGGTCTCTGACTGGTGTTCTTCTGACACCTGGATGCATTGTTTTTAAGACATATTCATCTTAAAGTTGAATATCTGCTCTCTATGTGAACAGAAAGTCCTGAAGAGGAAGATGATTGACATGATCTTGAAAGACTAGACAACAAGAAGCAAAGAGTTACTACTTTTTATTGTTGGCAGTAGGTGTAGATGCTGGAAGCTTTGCCCATGGCTTAGTACTTCTAGATTTGCAGGATCAGAATGTAAACTTCTGTTTGAAACAGTGTAAATGAATATTGACGGTAGATTTCTTTATAAAAAGGCTTTGCTCTAGATGACTACAAGATAAGTTTGTAATAACTACAGTGCTGTCTAAAAGATGTTAGAGAAATGTTTACTTGTAGGCGGTTTTAGTCCCAAAGGGGAGAAAAATCCCATCCTTCCAAATATGGCATAAATGTTATTAAACTGACCTCATAAGCTTCAAGTAACCTGGACTGGAGAGCAGATTTGATTAGAATTCTTTGGAGCCTTCCAGGCCTCTGCCATAAGAAGGTTTATCTGCTAGTGCAGGACTGGATGTGTAGATAATGAAAATACTCGTGATGAATGCAATAAAGTGAGAAAGGAGAGAAATGGATTCTGTAAGACTTGTGCAGGAATTCATGAGACAAATTGCTGAAAAGCAGTGAAACTAATACCACCTTCAGAAGAGCTATATAACCCAGTCAGTGCTCAGTGTGGTTTCCTTTGTATTTTTCCTTTACTACACATTCATCTTTGCATGCATGCTTTCTAAATTCACATTTTTGATGCTCCTGAAGAGAGTTAATTCAACTCACAGGTTCCTCTAGAGCAGTAATCTGCTAACTATAGTAGAAGAAAGATGGAGGAGGGAATCCTGAATAGAATTAACTTTTCATATGCAGCCATGAAATATGCACTGGCAAGACACTGTTTCATTGCAGATGTGTAGTAGTTGAGTCACTGAACACTCTTCTCTTTCCCTCCTGCGTTTTCTTTCAGCCGAGTCACTGACGGGCAGAGGCCGCTATACGAAGCGGATTCGTTACCATGCCAAAGGCATGTTTGGCATCATGAAAATCGTCAGGTGTCATTACTTTGTGAAGCTGGTGGAAGGTCCCCCTCCTCCTCCAGAGCCACCAAAGACTGGGTTTGACCAAGCCAAAGAATACGTGCAGCAGCTGCGGAGTAGAACCCTTGTTAACACACTGTGACAAACTTTTGTGACTATCTAGGTATTTGTTTGATAATGTAATTATGTAAAAGAATAATTAAAATAATGCTTTAGTAATATCTTTGGTGATGTTGGAGCTGGATGATGCAAGAATGGTCATAAGCTTTTGTTCTTATTTGTTAAGCCATAGGTATGGAAAGGTCTTGGAAAAGCAGCAACAGATGTTACTTTTTCTGAGTTGTTCGAACCAGATCATTCAAGCTCTACCTTGGACTATCAGATCTAGAGTATACAGTGCTGTTATAAAGCTTGACAGGAGCTGTGTTTGTCCTACATTCATGCAGCTGTCTTGGTTATGTATGGTTGGATGTTTTTATTGTAAAAATCAGTGCTTGAGAGTCATGTTGCAAGATCAAGACTTACACTAAAATTGCTAAAATTTGACAAAGTAGCTACAACAATGGAACAAAACAAGTAACAATAATAGCTGAGATTATCAGGCATCAGTTTATGGTTTCTTTATCTGGGCTGTCATGCTTTTTTCTTAGAGTCTCTGCTGTGCATCTTGGGCATTGTGTCTGGGAGTGGGGAATAAAAACCCTTTTAAAGTTCAGGATTTGTCAGTCAGTAGGTGGCAATGTTTAGTTTGTCAGGGAGGGAAGTGGCAGTGTTGAAACTGTTTTTATTCTGACCATGGCCTTAACAGTCTGATATGTGCATGGGGTTCAGGTTGTTCTCTGGAAACTCGATGTGGGCAATAGGCACGGTATGGAGAAAAGCTTGTCTTGCTGAAGAGTGAACTAATGGTTCTGCTTTGGAAACAAATTGCTTTTGTAATGTTGAGGCAAGTAAGATATTTCATGGATTTAATACGGAATGGCTTGTTGAATATACAAATCCAGACTCTGAAAACAATTCCATTTTTATCATTACTCTTTGAAAAGAAAAAGGCTGAGGTCATTAGGGGGGAATCTCATTTCACTCAGTCACATTTTCAACTGGGATGGCCAGAGATCATCATGATAAAAACATCAGCATAAAATGACATCAGCATAAAAAGAATGAGTAGTTGCTTGTTTATGTAAATGTCTGATATTTAGACCTTACTTTTCTATACTGGGAACATTAGAATGTCAGACAAATTGCTTAAATTTGGGTCCTTTTACCACACCAACCAGTGGTAGCTTTTCTTACAGGTGTTTTCTTTGAGCAGTACTTGAATGATGACAAAGGGACAGTTCCTGTAAGGAGACAAATTATCTTTGTGTCTTGATGAAGGTGGTATACAGCTGTTTCTTTTGGCTACCAGAGAAAAGGTCTCATGATGTTAAAGAGTGATTGTGAAGTTACACAAGCAGTACATGCATAGCTCAGGATTGTTAATGCGTGCTTGCTTGCAGTCTGGTTTTCTGCAGTGAATTTCCAGACACATTACCTGCTTTAAACCTCCGATTTAGTAACTTTTTTTCTGAAAGGTTTGTTCCTGATAAAACTATCTCTGCAGTCCCTGATGGGGGATTGAAGAACTGTTTCTGTTGTGCTGTGATAAACAGCTCTGCTTTGCTCTGCCAGCTGCTGTTAAACTCTTTTGTCATACTGAATCTCTTACAAGTTGTAGCAAACTTAAATGACTTAATCTTTTTTTGGAGTCAGTGATCTGGGAGAAGTCTAAGGAATTGCAAAATAAGCCAAGCTTAATAAGCACTTGTCATTTAAGCATGTAAAATCTGGCTTCTAGATATTTTATTCCAGGGCCTGTTTCTCCTGCATGCTCTATGTTTTGCTTTGGTCCCTTGTGGACTTCCAGACAAGGTTGTGTCCTTATAGATATCATCACTCTAGTTATGAATCTGCAGATGGGGAGAGAAGTGAGAATGTTACTTATGTCTTTCCCAGCTTGTTTGTTATGCAGCAAGTGGCCCTGACGCTCTTTAGATAAACAGACCTGGCTTTTAAAATTTTCAGTTGAAAAACAAGGTTCTTCTTTGTCATTCTTGTTTTCTTTCTCAAAATACTAAGTGGGAAGACTGTGGCATGCTTTTCAACATTCCTCTTACTCCTTAGTACCCCTTTCTGCCTTCTTAAGCATAACCTATCATGGATCCTTATGATGCTGGCCAAGGAAGCTCCATGGTCATGTCAGTAACATACAAAGATGGGAGACTTGGTGAGATGAGGGGCTTCAGCTGGCTTATTCTGCCTGGCACTGATGTCTCAAGTGATTTCTGTGATAGAAGCATCAAAACATTGCTATAAAACCCTGTCTGAATCACAGAATCACAGAATCCCAAGGGTTGGAAGGGACCTAAAAAGATCATCTAGTCCAACCCCCCTGCAAGAGCAGGGTAACCTACAGTACATCACACAGGAACTGAACCTTTATAAAATTCAGTAAGATCTAGAGAGAAAACTTTATACTGTCAAGTTCTATATATAAATAAAATTTGGGGGGGGTTGATTCTACTATGCTTTCTTGCCAAGTGATACATCTACACTTCAGTTAAGTATTTGATACGGATTCAGACAGAAAATGCCATGCTAACTTCAACAAGTCTTTAGCAGATGATAGTTTATTACTGTGACCTCCAATAAAAGAACATTCTTAAATGAGCCATCACCAGGAGGGAGGGAGAGTGGCACCTCTACTTGATGCTGATTTTATGAGTGACGTTTGGGGGCACTGTAAACTCACTACTCTTGTATGTATGTGCTGATGTCAGAAGCTGGAGAGGGAACAAGTATGTGTGAAGGTGTAGTAAGGCTTCAGGGTAATCTGAAGAGAGCAGCACTGTGAGCTGTGCTCAGCAATGGGAGGTTTAATTGAGGAAAAGTTAACAAGCCCAACAGCAGGTTTTCACAAGCGTTTTAGAGTATCCAGTGAGAAAGCCGAAGTACTTCTGTCAGCCTGACGGCTTTTTGGATGTTTTGATTATTTTTTCTTCCTTTTTAAAACTCTGGGCAGTTATTGGGGAGGTAGTTCATCAAAGGTAAAAAAAGACTTAGGAACAGCATTATAAAGTGGTCATCAGCTTCTTGACAAATATGGAAGATAAATGTGATAGTGACTGGACCTGTTCAGATCTGTACTGGAAACTGATGTTGTGAGGTGGACTGCATTAGGGCTTGGGTGGTATCTGTGCCCAGACAGGCGTGTTCTGCCCAGTGCTTCAGCTGTGTCGCTGTACGTGGCATGAACTTGTCTAGACCAAGGTCACACAGCACACATCTTCCCATTACTCTTATGTGCACAAACAGGAGATGTGTGACAGTGCTGCCACTGCATTGCAATCAGTTGCTTGGGCAATCCTTCAGTCACTGGAGTGAAGGAACAATAGGAATCACTGTTTGCTTTCTGTCAGTCACTATGAAAACACACTGATGGGATGCTGGAAAGTCATTTACAAACAAAATTCTCCTTTAAATAGAAATATTGTTACTCCTAATATCTTCCATGAACCATAGGAACAAAGTGTGATATTCTTCACCATACAATCCTGTTGAAAATGCCCCTACTTCAAGCTTTTCAAGAACAAGCAGTTATTGCTGAGTGGCATCTGTCCAGCTGCACTTCAGCTATGTAAGTTAAAATAGTTACTAAACAAATGAGACTGTAACAGCAATAATAATCATGCAAGTTAGTGTTTGCTGGAGCCTTACGTAGGGAAAGTAACTTGAGAGAAGAGTTTCAGGAACTGAGTTGAGTACTAGGCTGAAGTAAGGAACACAGTATCTCTTGGGAGTAGTCAGCAAATGCAGAGATAATTTTGTATTGGCTCTATAACATCAACACTCTCTTCTTGTTTCAGGGAAGTTATATGCTAATACAGAGGGTAGACTGCCATTGAAGAGAACATGCCAAGGAGAGTGTAACTTTATATTGGACAAATGAGGCATCCACCTCAGATACTAGCTGAGGAAATTAAGCTGACTGTGTCATACACTTGAACAGAGCATTCTTGAAACTAAGGGTGTGGGCAAAGCATCTGAATAACTGCTGCCTCTGTGGGTGCTACTTCTGTGTATTGTGTAGGAGTTTTGTGTGGTACAATGAATTTTTTCATATATGGACCTAGATTCACTCCTTTTTTTTTTTTTTTCTCCAAATATAATGAAATGGAGGCTTAAACCACATTTGTGTTCATACGATACCTTTATTTTAAATCAGCTTGGATTTAGTACCATTATTAACACTGCATTAAGTCTCTGTTGGAAATCCAGCCACCTCTCTGGTAGCCTGTACTAGTGCTACACTACTCTCCCTTTGAGAACTTCTTACAAAGCCCAGCCTGAGCCTCCCACGCTCTGTTGTCCTCATCCTTCATTCTGTTGCCTGGTGCTACTGAGAAGTGGTTGACTATCCCACTGTAACTCTCCTGTTGCTCTCAGATCACCCTTCTAATAACCTTTTTGGCAGGATGAACAAGTCTGGCTTTAACCTGTCCTCATAGATCTCATTCTCTAGCCCTCATCCTGTACTCTGTAGTTTCCCTGTCTCTGTTGCAGTGGGGAACCTAAAACCAGACTCAGTGTTCCTGGTACAGCTTCAGCAGCACCAGTGAAAGGGAGATAACTTCCCTTGGTCATCTGGCCATGCTTTTAGTGGAGCCAAGTATGCAGTTTGCTATAGCTGTGATGAGAGCATGTTGGCTCACATTCAGCCTGATCATGCAAAAACCAGAACCTTTTTAGGCTGCTCATCAGAACTGCAGTAAGTACCTGTGGCAGCTGTGTCCCAGCTCTTGTTGCTTTCCTGTGTACACTAATGAGGACCCCTTTACCACTAGGCAATTGTTCTGCTGTGTGGATTATAATTGTCTTTCCTAATAGAAAAGTTGCAAAATGGTTTTCTGGCTTCTGTTATTAATCAAACAGGCTAGCTAAGAGTGGAGTAAAGGCATTTGTACATGCTATTATGGTAAACTCCATCAGGGTATGCAGCTAACAAGCAGTGAAATGTGTCTACACCTCTCCTATTGATTATGTCCTTCAGAGCAAGACAAACATGGGCCCTTACTGTATGCTGGCCATGTAAATTAAAACCTTAATTAAGTGAAAACAGAGTGGACTGTGAGGTGCACTGCGCTGGGCCATAAAAGGATTGATGTTCAAAACCAGCTCTTCAAGCTGCCCCCGATTACTTGCCTTCTTTTTCTTCCCACTTAAAATAGTGCCCAGTAGTGCCTCAAGATGAACTCAGTAAATTTTCCCGTGTAGTTTACAAGCTCAAGGTTATGGGCTAGAACAAGCGGTGTCATGCTATAAATCAGGTGTAGTGGAACAGCTTGAGAGAGCGCACAGAAGCCCCCCTTCCCCTCACACAGTGTGTGTCCTAAAACTCTGAAGGTGGAGTTGGCACCAACCCAGAAACCCCCACAAATGGCTGATTAAATCATTAATAATGAGTCTCATCCTGCTGCCCTCTCTTCTGGAGTTTGAATTCCCTGAATCATTCCAGTACAGAGGAATGTACTGGAAAATTCTTCGCAGGGCTGCACATCAGTATTCACCAGAAAGGTGGTGTAGCTGAACCCCACTGTGGCGCAGAACGGAGGTGGGACATGTGCCCTGTGGTAGTTTCCCTTGCAGCAACTAAATGCCTTTTGCCAATGTGCTGCATCATAACTGACAGAGCTTTAGCTTTCTGTCCTGTCCACGTGAATTGGAGAGGCCACCAGAGTGCCTTACTGCTGGCAACCTCTTCGATATGACTGTTGCTAAGTTTCATCCTGAGTGTGCCCAGGGCTCAAGGTAAATGTAGAATGACAGAGATGTATCTGGAGAAATGAGAGTGTGAATCAACTGGAACTTTGGTGCCCCACTTTCCAAGGGGAAAGTGATTTCTAAAGTCGGTGAAAGGAAGGGACAAAATTATGTGAAACTTGGATTTACCTTGGGCTGACTGGAGCCAAGATTAAGGGTCAGAATTCTGGTGCAATGAAACCTCTCTTACCTACAAAAAGTCATTGAAAATTTCTATCCAAGATCAAGGCAATAGCAACTAAACTGTCGGCAAAGCAGCTAGAAATGTCTGGGTTTGTCTCTACTATGTCACATTTGAAAGCTGAGAATCCCACCTATTCTCATCTAATCCTAAGTGTTTCAAAGATACTCTTCATTTTTCTTTCACTTTTATTATCTGTCTCTTTAGGGGGCCTGTGCTCACTACTTCTGTGGGGATGGATGCTTGAAAAGCAATTATTGTTCATCTCCATCTGTTCTGATGCTGGATACGCCTGTCTTTCTGAAGGCTTTCAGACTGTGCTGGGAATGCATTTCTCTTTCTAGTGTTGAGAGATTTGTATTTTTAATAGGTATTTGTTTTATCTATCGCATGCTAGATTTATTCACTTGATAATCTCTCTGCAGCACAGGCAATCTAATCATGTCCTGATCTAGCATGCAGGGCTTTTATTAATTTAACAGTTTGGCTTTTGGATCAGTTAGCCCTCAGAATTAAATCGTGCAGTGTGCTGACTATGCTCCACACCACCAGAACGGAGAGCAGCAGTAACTTGCAGGGAGCCTGCAGCATCTTTAAGGATTTGTGCTCTTAGAAGCTTTCTTTACACATGGAATATATGAATAAGTTACTGTGTGGTGCATGTCTTTCCTTCCTAGACCATACCCTTCTTTAATATGATCGCTTGCTGATAAGTGAGCCTGTGCTCAGTTAACCACTTCTGGGTCTCTCAGGAGCTCTTTTCAGTATCCATCCTCTTTGGTACAAAGCAAAGACATCCTTCATTCTTCAAGGTGTACGTTGTTAAAGTTAGTTGGAAAATGAGGACAGAAAAGCAACAAAAATACTTCCATTAAATAACACTTCTACTCCACTCCAGCACAGTGCAATAAACTCAGTATCACTGTCCTTGAATGTAAGACATCAGTGTTTCTTTCTATCTACAGCATTAACAAACAACAGGTCTTATTCTTTGACATGGAAGCTTCCAATTTATTACCGCTTTTTTAAGACCTCCTTAATTCACATCCTTTATCAGACAGCTCAGTGTCTTTGTTTATCAAAAGTAGGGTTTGGGTGTTTTGCTTATTTCTGATAGCAATTGTGGCATTCCTGGTTTCAGAAGGAGGCTAATAATGCAGTTTCCCAATCTGGTTCCTGGGATAGCAGGGGAATCGGGATGATGACCCAGGAGTGCATCATGTACCTACAAGGTGAAATGCCACAGCAGCCCCAGCAGCAGACAGTTCCTTGGCACAGCTGTGCCTTTGGCAAGCCAACACATTCATGGCACTGACAGCGTAAACATTTTGTGGCAACTGTGCAAAGCAGGCAGCCAATTATTTTACTAATGATTGCTTCTCAGCGCTTTCCTCCTTCAGCTGCCCTCGAGAGGAAAACTTTCTCCTCTCTACTCTGCCCTCTTGGATAATGGCATAAATGGTTTCTTCCTGGAAAAATGCGGTGCTAACACCCGCATGGAAGTTGGCTGTGTAATTATGTGCCTCCTCTGAGTTCCCTCCTTGTCCTCACTTAATTTGTAGATCTTGTCTGTCCTTGTAGCTTTAGCAGGGATAGTCTCAGAGCATGCATCTCTGCTGACCCCTCTCTTGAGCTGTTCAACTGCTTCCTGTAAACCAAAGCAATGGAAGAATTAATGCTTCCAGAGTGTTTCAAACTCTTCATGAGATGCTCGGTGAGGACTTCTCATATGTGTGCGGTGACCTTCTGCTGGCTTGTCTGCGCAGCTGGTCCAGGTTGACTCCAGTAGCTTCAACTGAGGAACATAAGCAGTTTGTGTGTACATGAAGTTCTCAGAGTGGTCAGGCCCATGGGTCAGGTTTATGGCTGTAAGTGTATATATGCAAACACAACGAAAATGTTTGGAATGTATGTGGCTATGTCAGGAGCAGAGTGGTAATCCTTCCTGCTTGAAGGTGTGCTCTTGATTCAGTGAGCTAAAAGTTAGCTGTGCTCTAAACAGAAGTAGCATGGCAGGAATCCCAACTTAAAAAGCTACTTTTGGTTTTGGAAGCCCAGGGGTCATCTCAAGTGAATCTTAAGTACTGAGTTAACTCAGTTTCTGGCTAGCAAATGCCTGCTGGGAATGATTCCCAGCTTCCTTAGCCATCTAGTACTGTTTTCTTAACAGAATCTTGGAAGATTTCTGGTCATTATGACCATGGCATCACTCTGACCCTAATTCTGTTAAATACAACGATAGATAGAAACTGAGCTCCATCCTGTTGGTATTAGATTGCTATGAGCCTCTGAGCTACCTCGATTAAAGCTAGGCAGAGTGTTCAGCAGTGAAAAAGTAACTTCAGATACTGTCCTCCTCCATCAGTTTTAAAAGGAGAGAGGTATTGCTTCCTAATTGAAGAGTATCCTCTACCTCACCACTGTTGTCAGCTATGGAATCCAATACAGAACTTTCATCTAGTGACAGTGATGAAGTGGTTATTAAATGCAATAGAAATCATTCAGGCCCCTTTTGATTAAAAGCTTCACTCTTATCTCTGGCTTCCTAAGTTCTTGGGGAAAAAGCCTGGCAGAAATGCAGAGCTAGGATGAGAAATGCTCCTCTGCTTTGTTTTGGGGGGGGGGGGGGGAAAGGGGCTTTCAAGCACACAAAGGTAGATATTTGCATCTGAAGCAAAGGGTTGATACTTCATCAACTAAATCTTAGTCCTGAGAGGCTGGAGTACCTCTCCTGCCCAGCCTGGCCACAAGGCTTTTGACTAATGATCCAAGTGGATTAAACTGTGTGGAAATGTCACCTTTGGGTACTCATCACGGAGCAAAGCACCAAACATTTGAGAAGTAACCATTACTTTGCATATAACACATGCCAAAGAAAGAGTGTGAAAAGATGTCAGCACCCTTCTATTAGCCAGCTCTTTTGAATACAAACATAAAATGTGAATTTAAGTTGTCTGAAAGGCATTCTAAACTTGATGCTCTCTTTGCCCCAGAAGTGTTCTGCTGATAAGAAACAAATTAAAAACGCAGAGCTTTCAAATAGCAAAAATGCTGCGTATTTGAAATGAAGTTGGTCTTATGTGTGGCATTTTGTACTTAAAAAATAATACTAAATGCACATAAAAATGATTACTGCAAATGGTGAAGACATCAAAGTTTGGCATCAAAGTTAAATGAAAGCACTTGGAAGTCTGTTTGTTTGATCTGTACATAAATAAGCTTAAAAAGAAGCCATTTTTTTTTTCACACAGCCAGAACTGGGTAGCCAGTTCAGATTCCCCTGCATCCCATCGATTCCCAAACTAGGTTAGATCCAAATATGGTCACTGGTTTTTGCTGGGTTGGTTTTTGCTTTTGCCCAGCATGCTTCTATGCCAGTGCACCAGGGAAAATGAGTTGGCAGATGACAGAAGTCACAGGCTCCTATAAAATTCTTCTGGGTTCATATGAGGAATGGAAAAACTAGGATACTGAAATGAAAGCATATTTCCTCTAGTTTTGGAGTGAGGACATCACAATGAAGGTAAGTTGATGAGTCCTTAACCTTGTTGAAGCCAAGGCTTTTATAGTTCACTATAGTTATCTTAGAATCATAGAATCATAGAATGGTTAGGGTTGGAAAGTACCTCAAGATCATCTAGTTCCAACCCCCCTGCCATGGGCAGGGACACCTCACACTAAACCATCCCACCCAAGGCTTTGTCCTACCTGGCCTTGAACACTGCCAGGGATCTTGATTGTGCTTCACCACCAAACATCTAATCCTGGGCTGGCAAGAAGGTGTGAATTAGGAGTATGGGTCAGAGTTCTGTTAATTTATATCAGCTAAGTTTCTGCTTCAGAACTGAGCCATGCTAATGGTCAGTTCACCCTTAGGAAAAAAAACAAAGTAGCTTGATGTGGAGTGTGTAAGGAAAAAACGGGGCTTGACTTCTTTAATGCCCTTCACCCAAAGACCTTTACAGTGATTAACTCCTACAGGAATCTGCATGGCGCAGAAGAACTACTCTGCACTGGGAGCTCTTCTGCTATAGTGCAGATGTAAAATCTTTATCTACAGAGAGCCAAACTTCAGCTCATTTGGTTTGAGAGCAACTAGAAACAAGATTTCAAAGAAACTGCCTTGGCTCCTGTGACTTCTGTTTAGTGGCCTGAACCTTTTGGGATCAACAGACTTTCAAGACATGCTCTCAAAACCACTACAGATTTATCCTGTTTTGTTTGGCCTCTAATCACAGCCTCTCTGAGCACAGACCTTTCACCAGCAGCTGAAGCTGTGTATGCCTCTGTGGTCCAAAGGAAGATGCTCTGTTTTGAAGAGCAACTTGAAAGGCCATACTTCACCTGACACAGGAGAACATGCTGCTGCTTCACCCTGGCCTCTGTTTGTAGTCCTGGAGTCAAACGTACATCCTCGCCGGGAAGGAATGTTATCTCAGAGGAGGCACATCCCAGCCTGTGTGTTTGGAGATGATGACTTCAAGGCCTCTTTTGGGACTGCTGTATGAGGTCCCTGGAGTGCAACCAGCGAGGCAAGTCTTGGTAGAGGGCTTGCCCTTCAAAAACAGCCACAGCCTGAAAGTGCGTGCCTCTGACTTATAAAGCTGTCGCTTTTCCCTGCTGAGGAAGTCAGAATTGTCCTTTTCCCCATGTTCTTTGCCATTAAACAGTTCCACAGGAGGTCCCCAAAACCAATTCATTACCTTGCTAAAGTGGGGTTTCTTCTGCAGAAGCAGCTGAGGTGGCAGGCTGCAGTTGGCACTGTGATCTGCCCAATGCTGCTTATGTGCTGAGCCTCAGTTTCATTAAAGCCCTATGAGAGGGTGGCTGTGCTTGCCATGGGGCGTGGTAGGGATGCGGTCAGCCCCCTCACGGCAGCATGATGCTGGGGCTGTTTTTCAACCTGCTTTCTGGCTCTTGGAGGTGTGCTTATTGTAGTCGCCCCTTGGTGACTGGTTTGTTTTTGTTTTGTACAGGTTACTGCATTCTCCATTGCTTCCATTTAGTGCTCAGTTGAATTTCATGGGCGCCTGCAAAGCATACAAAGGGAGGGCTGAAGGAAAGAGGCTGCAGAAACAGGCAGTGTTGGCACATCACTGTGCTTAAAGTACAATTGGTCTCAGTGTAGAAGCGGATAACAGGCTATCGGTGCAGAGGAAGCCATTTCTCAGGTATGAAATGAGCTCAGAAATGTGCATGGTTCTGCTTTGTGGACAAGAGGGAAAGCCAGGAGGACTCAATGTTATCACCTGCATCTCCCTGGCCTGGCAAAGCTGCTCTTTGGGAGCAGTAAATCTGGTTTCCTATGAATGCAGGAGAGCTCTTGGAATAATCTCATTTTAGGCCCTCTTTAATGGATTCCAGGATGAGCTGCTTGCCACATATAGCTTCTTTACCTACACCTTTGGGGTTGAACCCAGCTGAATATTTAATCCAGTTAAAAGCAAGGTCTCTGCTAAGCAAAAAAAGGCAAGGGAAATAGTGGAAGGCTTCCATGCAAGTGAATGAAACAACAAACCCAGGAGGACTGAATGTTTGTTACTCATACATATTCTTAGAGGTAATTATTGTGATTTCATTCCTGAAAACTGCCTGCCCTAAGAAGAAGTGATTGTATTCTAATAAGTGCTTGTTTATTACACTCGCAGTCACTGAAGTTGAATATGAATGATCAAAATGCCTGTGAGGTGCAGGGCTTTTTTTTTGCCAGGTGTCTGTGAGAAATGAAACCAAGAGGAGAACATGCAGCAAAGCAGGAGGTGCGAAATGTAAGTCAAGAACTGGCCTTTGATCAATGGTCTTGGTCCTCCTGGCCTGGAGATGGGATTCCCAAACCTCCCCTGGGGCATGGGGAAGGGTCTTGCCGAGGAAGCAAGATAACAGTATCCTGCTGTCATCAACTTGTGTAAGGCTGGGGCGTGTTTTTCTCTTAAGAAATAAGGGGAAATCTGGGTGGGAATCAGAATTGGGAATGGCAGGAGGGCAAAAGAAAGAGCGGGTGGGTTGCAGCATATGGCAAAGAGGTGAAAGGGGATGGTTGTGAGGATGGGTAGCATCTGTCTGTCTATAAAGGCCATTGTCTACTCTGCAATTTCCAGGTACTGAAACAGCTTTCAGAAGGGAAGTATGGACAAAGCAAGGGAAGCCTGGAGAACTCCATGCAATTGGCCATATAAGGGGTTAATGGCTTAGCCCTTAAAATGTACCAGAAAATGCAAGGAGGTTTATGTGATGGCTTTGACATACTCTGGCAATAAATGCGGTGTGAAGAGGTTTCCTCTATTTGCTCCAAGCCTTTGACTTTACTCTGTCACTGGGGAACTCAGTGTATGGGAGAGAAACGGATGTGAATTTCTGATGCAAAATATTTGTGTTTTTCTTTAGCATAGTTTACTACAGGAAGGAAGCTTAAGCCTTTTCACTCTGTATCAGCCAGACTTCCCAACAGTGCCAGGATCTGTTGACCAAGTTTGACAGGTGAAGACACATATGGAAGAGAATGAAGTTTATAGAAAACCAGGGACAGGTAGAGCGGAGGTCCTATAAGATCCTATAAGAAAAGCTGTGATAGGCTCCAGAAGAGAGACCTGGTCCTGGTCCTGGTCCTGGACAACTGGAGCTGACACCCTTCTGAAGCACAAAGCCCATCAGTCACTTGACAAAAGCTAGCGGAAAATCCAACTACATTCTGTTTGTGCTAATGTGGGCGAATTCAGGAGAACTATGGAGCCAGAATGTCCTGAAGAGCTGATCCACCTGATTTCAGTGGGACGTCCTCTGCCTAAAATCAGTCCTTGTTTGAGCAGCGCTTGTCCAATTGCAGTCTTCAATTTCCCCCTGGTTCCTGGGAGCTTGCTGCATGCTTGTACAGTTTTGTCTAAGAGAAACGTGAGTCAAATGATTCTTCTTTAAGCCCAAAAACTTGCTGGGTGACTGAACATAGGTGCAGGCATATCCGTATTTTTGATTGCTGGTTATTCATATAAGGTGGTGTAGGTGTATGAGCCTTTTTAGCTGAGTTCCCTGCTGTGTAGTCCTGCTTCTGTCAGAGTATCCCTGTAGAAAAGCACACTTTGGCCCAGTGATGTCTGCACGTTGCTGTTTTCATGCTCATTATTCCCAACATTTACAATTCAGGCATCTTCAGAAAGAAGTGGAAGTTTCTCTTCTACAAAACAAAGAGCACAATGACTTGTGTTAATTATTCCTTCTGGCTTACTCACTCACCAGCTCATATATTACTCCAAGGCTTTTAGTGCCTTGGGCCAAAAAGGGTCATTACAGCACACAGCCTAACGACTTGACCAGAAAAATGTGAGCGAGGGAGAATGAGTCGTTCTCCACTGAGAAACCCTTAATGGATGCCTTGGGAATTCTACAAAGCAGTAGCTCAGAAAACAAACAGGATTGTTCAGTGTTGGATATCACTCCGCTGACATCTATGCTATTACAAAGATTTACAGCGGGACTAATTCAATCCAGCTTTATTCCAGTTTTTCTGTTCCCCCCCATTGACTCACATTGTGGAAGGCAGTCACACCCTCAGAGTTGGGTTTTGCATAATTGAAGCACCAGAACGTACTAAGTGGAACAACTAATGGGGACGGAGCTTTTTCCCTTCCTTCCAGACTGGGTCATCAATAATGAATTAGCAGCAATCTGAGATCAAAGGGGTTCCATTTTCACAGATGAATTTGAGGATTTGGGAGCTGAACAGATGAAATGCAGTTAATGACTCATTCAGGAAGGCAGAGACAGGAGATAAGTGACAGGGGTGGAATTCGGTGTTTGCTTTAATATGTTTTTGAACATGGACATACGTTCTGAAGTGTAAAAATGGATGCTGAGATCAAGTTACTCATATAAAATGATGCTACTACTTCCCCTTGCGGGGCACGGCAGATGGGAATCTGATCTGTAGCATTTTTCTTAATGCTGTTTATGACCTACATATTGAGATGTACTGGAGAAACGCGTTAAGGTTACCCTGTATGTGTTACAGAAAAGGCTGTTTTGAGTTAGTACAAGTTCCATTGCTGGAGAGAAAACGCGTTCCTCCAGCAAGAGCAGTTCAACACATGCTTAAAACAAAAGAACTATCAGGGGCTTAGTTTAAAAGTGGCTACAACCTAATGGAGGGACATTTGAAGGAGCATTCTAAGGTAGGGCTTAGTGCTCCCCCCAGAAGATAACAACGAAGTAGCTTCAAGGTAATGGATGGTGCCACAAAGTCTGAGAAGCCTCAGGGACCAGAGAGTGGTCTGCTGTGACGCCTGCAAGGAAGGAGCATGAACACTCAAAGCAGACAGCCACAGCAGGTGCCTATTGTTTAAAATCAGCGTTTTCTCCTTAAAACACCCTGGTTTGAGCACGTGGGACCCAGGTCAGACCAGGTGAAAAGGTGTTTGTGATTAGGGGCTGGGCGCCTCTCCCCACGGCTGCCCCTCATTGTGGGGTAATGGGCTTAGTAGGGATGGGCAGCAGCACGGGTGAGCCTGGGGTTATCTGGTGGGGAGAAGACGTCGGCTATGGCGCTTCCCTGCAGCCAGAGAGGAGGGATTTCTTAACCCCGAGGGTTGAAGGTAGCAGGATCCTGCAGCGAAGCTTCCCAAGGAGCTGCCCTGCCAAACGTGAGTGATTGGTGTGGAATCGTCCTTAAGCTTATAGAGGAAAAGGTGGGAGAGGGCGAAAGGGGCTGAATGAGAGGAGGGGTTTGGTGCTGCTGGGCTCTGGGACCAGCCTTGGCGTGGTGGCCCCTCTGTGGTTGCCCAGCGTCTGTGCTGTTCTAGCTCTGCGACAGGCTGGCTGCTGTCACGCAGCAGAAAAAGTCAATTATATGCCTTTAGGTACAAAAAATGCTCTATTTTGACCTCAAAATCTCGATTTTTAATCGGGTGTTAGGTAAATTTCATGGTGCGTGTTACTTGTTCTGTTTTATTAATGCCTTATAATTCTGCGGTTCTCGTAAGAAGGGTTTCAGATTAACTTAAATTATTTTGTTTGCTAATGCCTCATGGTGGGACTTTTGAAATGAATGTGAGCCTGTTACTAAATTATAATGGAGCAATTATGAAAATAATGTGTTTATCACAACTGTTGTTGGACTAACACAGAGGGAGCTGCTAATGCCCTCGCTCACCTTTGCTGGTGTATCAATAGAAGATGTGGTTTAGAATACTGACTTTTATGCTCAGTTTAATATTTGGGGAGAAACTTCACTCTTCCCTGAAATGTGGATATTTGCTTTGGAACAAAACCTCCTTTTCTAATGGAGCTGAACACAGGGCCCAAACTTGCTTTAGTTTCTATTCCGAAGTTGTTGTTTGCTTGGGGTTTTTCTTCCCTTTTTCTTGTGGTTTTCAAACACTTTCGAGGCCTCCACCCCCTAACCTTTGCTTCTCTCTGAAGCCAGCTCTGATCTCAGGCAGGTGTGCCCTGTTGCTCCGAGTTGCACAGAGCTTTATTGGTCTCTTTAGCTATAATGAGCGCCTGGAGATGAGAGCATCTCCTCCTACAGAACAGCAAAGAATTTGTTAAAATCAGGCATTTAAATTACTCCTTTTCTCGGTCACTGTCTGCATTTTTTCACGTGGCTCCTATTTCTCCAAGAGCTGTTCTGCTTCCTGGCGATGATTTTGTTCAGCTGTTTGATAAGGTCTGAATCTTTGGGAAAGACACTACAGGGCATGACCTAGATATGTTTTTTTCATAGAAAATCAAATTAATACAATTATTATAACAAAAATACTCAGCCCTTGTTTAAAACTCTGAGCTAGATCTGTTCTTGGTGGCTCTTACCTTCAGACCACAGTGTAAAGTTTCTTTCTCTAAAGCATCTCATGGCAACAGAGCTATTGCTGTAGAAGTTACTGCCCTGTCTGGAGAGGAGTGCGAACTGGTGCACTGAAAGGGGGACAGTGACAAACTTGATGTTTTATTGATTTGCTATCTGGTGGTTTAAGTCTGCTACAGAAATGGGCAGCTCTGACCTCTCGCTTCTGCTGTGCTGTTCAGCCTTTTGGGTCCAGCTAGCAGCTCGGGGAGGCTGTGGGGATGGGGAGCTTCTAGCTCAGGGTATCTTGTTTGAGAAGGGGAAGGTCTCATGAACCTGCTTGTGCTCATTGCTTTGAGTACTTTTGAGTATCGGCTGGGAACATCTTGCCCCTTAGGAAGAGGAATCTGGTTAAAGCAGGCAAATAAGTTGTATGGTTACTTTCAGGCTCATCTTGAAGGCTGCTACCTCCTGGCCGTACGTGTAATCCTGAATGCTTTTGTATAGAGACCTCTTCAGTGGCTTTGGGGTTGTGATCCTATGTGCAGAGGGAGCCCTGCGAACCTAAGTTGGAAATAGAGGGATGCTGTTCTTCATGGGGCCTGATCCAGGGGCCTCTGGAGGTGAAAAGCATGAGCAGAGCTGTCACACTCAGTGGGCTGCAGGGCTGGGGGCTGCTCTGGGAAGTTAACCCCCATTCTTCATCTCTGTATGTCTCTGCATGCTCTGAGGCTCTTCCCTTGTGCTGCCAGAACATGCAGCAATCTCATTCCCTAGAGCGTGCCAGCGATGTGAGTGAGTAGGTCCTATCCCCTCTGTTTCCTGTTTGTTTTATTTGGTGTGTTGTTAACCTTTACTCAGTGCACTTATTTACTTCAGGTTTTAATAGTGTGATAAGGTCACAACAAATTTAGTGGGAGGCATTCTGAGCACTTGCAGCAATAAATCACAGTGTACATCACCCTTGTGCGGTTTAGCCAGAACCAGAGAAATCCAATTTGGTCCATGATATGAAGGCCAAATAAAGCCAGGTATCATACTGAGAAAGCTTTGACGTATGGCTCTGAAGGAACCTGCACACTTCTCGTCTATAAATTAACAGCTATTTTGCAGAGCTGACAAATAGCTGATTCTTGGAACTGGTCCTACTTGTGGCTTTTCCCCCCCCTCTCCTCTTCCATTCGAGTTCCTTGATCTTTCCTTTTAGCAAATCCAAAGAGAAGAAAAAGCAGTCTGTTCTCTAGTGTAGGTTTTAAAACACTGGTGGCATGGACACGTCTCACGAGTGCGATGAACTTGCTGGCAGTGCATGAAACCCTAAAACCTCCGGGGCTCATCTCTGCAGGAACATGTTCTTATCTATCCCTTTATACACTGGTGTTGGGGTTTATTTTCTTGGACAAGACAGCCTCTGCAGGTAGGATCAAACCAGCCTGCAGGTCATCCTAGAAGCTGCCAGGTCCTAGTGACCGGAAGCAAATGGTAGCAAGCTCTGTTTAAGAGCTGTAGATAAAGCACATGGGAATGTGTCGTGGGGCACTAAACTGCACTGGCAGGGAAATGGGCTTGATAACCTGGTGTATATATCCTGCTTTCATTCCTGTTGGTTTATGGCCCCTGCAGTACCCTGGCAGCCCTGCTGTTGTCTGACCTTACCCCTGCCTTTAGCCCAGCAAAATTGCTAGGGTGTTTGAGGGGGGAGGAAGGGATTAGTCGCAGGCAGTAAACGTTGGACTCCTGAACTCTCTAAATAACCCAAAAGGAGATTGATTTTGCTGATGTGTAAAGCTCAGCAACCACCTGGGTTATAAGCTAACATTAAAAATTAAATGCCACTTTCCATGTTATTAAAGGTGGAATAAAAAGGTGTTGTTGCACCTTACCACGTTCAGAGCAAGAAAAAGATGTAGAGCTCAGCAATGCTAAGTGCAGAAGCGGTGTGAGGAGGAAGGACACCATCTGCTTGGGTTTATCCTTGAGAAGTAGTCAAAGAAGGAACACTGAGTGAGAGACAGTGCTGTGATGTCTGCCCAGTCGCAGTAGAGCAGTGCCTGGCTGGGCTGTGTGAGCAGCACACCTGATGGATGCTCAGAGCCTCTATAAAAGCAGGCAAGTCAGGTTTTGCCCAGCACTGATGCCTCTTGCTTGGTGTCAAACACTCCCTGCAAGAGCAGCTCACTGAGTGATAGATTAAAAAGCAGCAAGAGCTCATCAAGGTCTGCATACATCTGTTTTAGGTCAATAAAACCTTGTCAGTGTGGAAGAATGAATTTGCGTGGGGGCTGTGGGTGAGGTGGAGTTCCCTCTCACCACTGCAAGGGTGTTTTGGGTATGTGTAACCATTACTGGTTCTACCATTGTAATCTTGAGTCCTTGCCTGATGTCTTTCTGAAGACTGCATTCCTAGAAATGTCTGATTTGTTTGCTTACAAAGTGTGAGCCTCCTACCTCCGTCTGCATGGGCAGATTTGAGTATCTGACCTGCCTGCATCAGGCTGGGGGAAAAACTAAACCTGTTCTTGTCATCAGGCGCTAGGACTTCTGGAGCAGTGGGGCTGAGAATGCTGACTGTGTACACAGGACCTGCGTAACCTGATGGAGGTCCCTATGAGAGAACGTGGAAGTGGTCATTCCCTGCTGTGAAACCTGGGAAACAGGAGACAGAGGTTTGAATAAATTGTCCATGCCCTTGCTGCGACCTGCCATAGATGCCAAGTTATGGCTGTCACTGGCAAAGAATAGCTGAGAGCAACAGAGTCATTGGGAAATGGGGTACTTGCCTTTAAGCGGGGTCTGTGCCCTTACCCAAAGCACTGGACACCAGACATGATCATGCCAGACTGAAAGCTGCAGCTCCAGAGCATTTTGCATGCAGCGTAGTGTCTCTTGGTCTTTAATGCCTGACTATTCTGATTATCCTCTTTTAATTTTTTGCTGACTAACTACATCCATAAGTTCTTTACTAAAAATCTGCTTAATGCACAGCCATGTTGTAAAGTCAAGCTGCAGTTCCAACATGCCTAATCCTAAAAGAAGCATTTGTTAAAAAAAAGATCCATTTCCCTAGGAAATGTGCTTTGATTCGCGAAACAGAAAACGTATTCCGAGCCGTTCATGTGGCAGGTCACTATTTCACCCTTTTGGTGCAGTAAAAGTTTATTCTTTTAATGGGTTTATTGCTTTTTGGTTATTTGCTTCCAAAGGACTCACTTGAGTGCTGCGGCTCTGATGTGGAATAGAGAAAATTAATTCTTTTCATGGTAGCCTTTTCCTCTCGCAAGCCCTCATTTTAAGTGCAGCTCAACTGCATTACAAATAACAGTATGTGGTCCTAGGGGGAGTACAGAGCCTCTAATTTAATATTGTATCAGAGGCCTTATAATGTCAGCGATGCCAGATTGAGCTTTTCTCTTTCAAGCCCTCTTCCCTGTCCCAAGGGGAGTCATGAGATACCAGGCTGGCTGTTGCCAATGTGTGTGGATGCTGCTAGGGATGTGTGTTCATTCTTCTGGGTTTGGGTTTTCTGGTCCTGTGGCATCCCAGAGGCAAATGGAATTTGTCTGCACAGCATTGGCTTCTGAAACAACTGCTTTTTGTTATTTACTGTGGTTCTCTTTCTGCATTGTCAGTTGCCAGACTTAACACGGGATGCGGGTACCTTGTTCCTACCTGCAGGGCTGGTGGTCATGGGCTGGCCCCTATGGGAGCCCACATGGACCTGGAGGCGATGCTTGGTGAAAGAGGGAAATGGCACCATTTCAGGAAGTCATTTACAATTAAGCTTGTAATCATTACCTTGCTTTGAAAGACTTTGTGAAAGTGTGGGCGTATGGACTTCTTCAGGAGTCAGTTGTTTTCTAGAGGCATATTGTGTGATGGGATAGAAATAAGGAAGCCAGAGTTCTCCCAAATGGTGAATTGCTTTTGGTTCTTCCATTAACAGAAGGTCTCCCTTTCAAGATTACTTTATTAATTGGGCCCTTTATCATCTCTTACATCACCAAGGAAAGTGAAAAGATATCAGCCACTGTGTGTGGCCATGCAGACAGCTACCGGCTGCAAAATTGAGCACTTTCCATCAAAAATTAATTGCATTAGCCCAGATTCCATAAGTAATACAACCAGATCTGCCTGGTACTTCCCAGGAGAAGCACGTTCTAAGTCAAGTGCACCCAGAGACCACGTTTGGAAGTGAGGCAATTATTAGTTGAATTCAGTCATCACATTAAGCTTAGAGAAGCAGAAAACGCCTGTCGCTGGAGGAGGTGGCAGGGGCATGAAGCACACAGCCTGCTCGGGCTGCGGTGGGGCTGTGGTGGAGGCAGCAAGAGGACAGACACGCTGACCACACTGTCTGACCACCGGCAGTGTCCAGAGCACCCCTAGCTAGAAGCAGTGTGTTGGTCTGTTCTCCCCATGCTTTTCTAGATGGGGGTTTTATGCTGCCCTCGGTGCTATAAAAATCCAAGGGGCATAAACCAATGGCAGCTTCCCTACCTGCCACAGCTACTATATTGCATGAGCATAGAGAAGTTAAGACCAAGAACTGGACAGGGCTCCTAGACAACAACTTGCTTATCAGCCACTGAAGAGAAGCAGTCATGACACCTAAATTAGAGTCTGATAGTAGGTAGTTTGACTGCAGCCCGAAGCATCGCCATGAAATGCATTAAGTGACCTGTCACATGCAGTTTGCTGTTAAACTCATCCTCTGCCCCCGAGACAACTGTGTGCACAGTGAGTTATTTGTAGTGGTAGGGAATTTTTTAAGTAATCATACAGCTTTATGTCTGCTGGAGAGAGCAAGTTGAGATGTGGAGATGCAGCAGAGAGCGTAGCGATGCTCCTTCAGTGATGCAAAAGATGTTTTACTTCATGGGCTCTGACCAGTTCCTGAGGAGATGCTGTCTTCTGTGCCTAACACAACAAAATAAGCGTGCTTTTCACAAAGCTTGTGACTGTTGCACCAAAACCAGTGTGGCTGTTGATGTAGTTACAGAGGGTGCAGGCTTGCCCATGCTTTGGTCTTTACGCATTTGCTTGCCAGAACTGCAGGGATAGCCATACATGCATGAGGTGTGCTTGCTGCTTTGTTTTTTTTAAAGGTTTGCTCACTCTGGAACTCAAATGTGACTTTAAAACACAGTTATGGGTATGTTGTTGACCCAAGCAGTATATCCATCTTTCTGCAAAACTGCGTCAGTCTGACAGTGCATAAAGTATTGGTACAGTTGAAAGATATTCTCTAGCTATTTAAGATCAGTATAAATGTTTTAGCTCACAAATTACCAGAATAAGAGGAGGCTGTGCTCCCTGCAATTGCCAGATATACTCTAGTGCTAAAAGATTCTCTTCCAGCTGAAGCATCCCTGAGTTTACTACTTCTGTTAGTGAGAACCTATGCAGTCATCCTTAGAGGCTTTTTGATAGGTACAGAAACACATGTATGCGAACTTCTTTCTTTTATTTCTTTATGTGGCTTGTTCTGCATCTCACCCTTCTATAGGAATCAGAACTGGGTTTAAATATTTCTGTTTCAGTATCCCTATCAGCTGCACTGCCTTGCTGAGAAGATGCCTTTTCTAGTCTCTTTGTGTGTGCTTGTGTTTTCTTGCATCAGTGGATGTGCTTGTTCCAGCTGCACTCAGCTTGTCCTAAACTTGATTTCTGAAGTTCTTTTACCTGCTGGCGGATGGTCTCTATCTGATGCCTAAATTTTTCACAGTTGCTTTCCAGAAGGCATTTCGCCTTCTTCCAGCACTTGCAGCTCTGTTTTAGCATTTATCTTGGGTTCAAGAACTAGTTATATTCTGTTTCAATCTGTCCAGTTTGATTCCCTCCCCTCCAAGTGATTGCTTCAACTGATCTTCACTCTCCCTGTACTTATGTCTCTGTGCAGGTTTCTCTGTGTGCTATGGTGGTGGGTTACCTTCTTGAAATGTCTTCTACCACAATGGTGTTTCTTTACAGCTGAGCCCCAAGGATTAGACATGGTGTAGCCCTACCTAACTTGCTAATTTGGCTGCGCTGTTCACCTTCTTCGTAGCTACTTGAAGGAACAGCACAGTAACTCCATGTCATTAACAAACTCTAGGACTTGTAGGTGTCTCCTGGACTGCTGTAAGGTTCTGCTGCACCTCTCTGGGTTCCCTTTCTCTCTCCTTTCTGTGACAGTGCTGATGAGTAATGTAGGTTGCTGCTGCTGCTTGAATTTCTTCCTTAAATCCCAGTTCTTACTTAAATGCTACACAACTTGCTTACAGACTCCATGTTAGTTTCTGGTCTTCATGTCTGCTTGGAAAGTGCAAGAAGCTTGTGGTGTGTCTACCTGTGAGGTTACAGCACCAGGCAGAACTCCTTTGCTGGCCTTAAAGGCTGTAAAATCGTGTGGAGGGCTGCTCTTGCCTGACACTTTGGCTCAGAGTGGTTTCTTTCCTGGGTGAATTAACCTGTGTTGAGCTTGATCATCTGCAGCTGGATGGTTTCAGGTCTTTGCCAAGTATCTCTGCTAAAATTGACTCTTTGTTCATAGTGTTAGTCACTGCACCCACCGAACTGGTGGCTCTCAGTAATCACTTAACCAAGAGTCGGTAAGCCTTGTGCAGGGAAGTTGCTGAATTGAATATGGATGGCAGAAGATCCCTGCTTTCTTGCATTCCTGAGCAGACCTGAAAGACACTTGTGTTCTTATTTGGTGATCTTTAACACCGTGGTGCCTGCGCAGGCTCTGAATGAAGGATTAGAGTCATAGTGTTGTGGTGAGATAGATCATGGAAAACACTTTCCATGGTTTCACATGTGTTTTTATTGTTCTTTTTCCCTTTTGCTTATTATTTTTCTGTTAACCAGCACTAACATGGTAAGTTGCAGCACTTCAATGCTGCTGACAATGCTCAATGTTCTGAGCTTGTTGGTCTTGCTGGGAAACATCAGTATTGCATCAAAAGCCATCTGGCATAGAGGAGCCATCAATAGCTGTGGGACTCAGTGATGCTTTGCATCCCCATAGGTGAGCAGTGAGCCAAGGAGTCAGCTCATAAGCTTTGCTTTCGCAGATGGTTTCTCAAGGGCCATTTAAGTCAGCCTTGACCACCACAGTCAGACAATCTGATCCCTCCAGTTGTGCTTGGATGGTGCTGAAAGATCACGTTTGTGGTGAATCCAGAGCTTGGATTGATCCACAGGCATGATCCACTGTAGCACCTGGGATTCTGTTTTGTTGCATTTATGTCCTTCAGTTTGCCTGCAGTTGGGATGAGAGAGCCTGTGTATAGGAAACTATGGCAGTGGGAAGGAACTTCTGCTTTTGGGATGCCCAGGCCAGCCATGTGCTGGCTGTGCTCTGCTTCACGGCACTGGGGCTAAAACCATCTTTGGTGCAATCTGGTGACACCACAAAGGGATCTGACTCCAGCTGCAGTTTTCTTGCCCACTTAAGTGTGTTTACACAGCTTTGCCAAAAAGATGGTGCGTGAAAATTGCTTTTATTACCAGCAAAAGAAGTTTGCAATAAAACCTGTCTCCATGGGTGCACTAATTCTATTTTACGAAGAAAGAACATATTGTTTTAATTAATCATATGAAAGCAAAATTAGCATGATTATGTGAAAGGTGCTGTAAATCATTCCGATCCACATCATTGAACAAAGAGCACTTAGTTATTCCAGAGTTGTTAAAGATTTTATCTACCCAAGTGAAAATTCAATTAGCACAAACCAGTCTCATATAAAACTAAGGATTCTGACTGCAGGAAAAACTTTTTGTGTGAATGCTACCTTGTGCCACTTTGATAAATGACTGTAATTAACTGTATCCCACGCAAGCTAAACAAAACTTACAGAAATGCTGTTGCACAAAAGGAATGTTTTCTCTCTCGTTCTTGGGTGGAAATTGGAATAGTCTCTATTATGTTGTTCTGAGCATCCTATTCTATGTGAAGGTAACAAAACCCCCCACTTGCCAACCAATGCAGACAGCTCTGAAACTCATCAGTTTGGCGTCTTCCTGCCTCCCCTGCTGCATTAGAAACAGGTGCTGCGCTTAACTTGTTTCAGTTAAGCAACTTGAATTCAATTAGTTAACCCAATGCATTAGTAGTGATAGACAAACTAAGGAAGAAGTGAGATTGCTTAGAAGAAGAGCTGTATTCCTGTTCCTAGTGTAGCAGAGGTGCTGGAGTATGGGGCAGAAGTGGTGGGTATGGCAAGTTGTGCCAGAACACATCATCTGAATGGAAAAATAACTGTACAATGAAATGGGTTTGTTCTTGGATCTTTCCTGTTAATGGTATTTGTCAGGTTTTGACTGAATTCTCCTCCTGTAAGGAAGAGTGGCAGTCAGTGTCTGCAGGGTCAGGCTTGTTGCTGGTATGTGTATGCAGTGACATATCGACACAGCTCTCCGGTTCGAGGCTGGTTTCAGTGTTGCCGTCATCCCGTGCTGCTCTTTGTTTGCCTTGTGAAACAGCTTATTAAGCAAATAGTAGTGGCCTGTTCTAGTGAGAGTAGTCAGGTAGAGCTGGAGTGGCTGTTTTAATTGTTTTAATATTCCATGGAGGGTTTTCTGATTTCTCTGTAGCTTCGGTTAGGCAGAATATGTGGTATCCCACAGCCAGATGTAGCTGTGTTTGGGGAAGATTATCATTATTAACCCCGAAGATACTATAGAATAATCTGTCATGAACCGGGCCATGTGTATCAGGGAAGGCAGTCTTTCAGGGCCTTGAATGTAATTGCCACATGGTCTAGCTGGAAATGTGGTTGTTCAGAGTATGATCAGGTGATGTGCGGTGTCCTTTATTTTGTCTTGGGCAGTCTTTCCCACAGAGAGATGGGGAAAAACCATGATAAAATAGTGCAATCTGAAGGAAAAAAGGGGAGGATGAAACCCCCACCTTTCCTTGGATGCTGGGGTGTGAAATGTGTCCCCTCCTGTTTCAGTGGTTTGCTTTGGTTGGATTTTTTGGGTAGCTTTGATTTCCTTTCAAATTTAACTTCATTGTCTAAATTTGGATGTGGAGATAGCTCTGTTTGCCAGAAGTGGCACACATTAAGAGTCTTGGCGTACACAGCAGACACCAGGCTGCCTGACTTACGGGGTCTCTCTTGCTTTTTGGACTGAAAGCAAAAAACTGAATGCAAGTAAGCCTTGAATTGTAAAGGAGACTGGGGTGTGTCTCTGGACTCCTAACCTTGCAACTAAGCCTTATGGCATGGATGTTAATCAAAAGAGCAGGCTTTCTGGATAAGCTCCCTGCACCCACACCTATTGTACTGATCACCCCCATTTGATTCAGAGAGGGAGAAAGCATTATGAACTGCAGGGCTGCTGGCACTGCTTTCTGTAGCACCTGGAAGTGTCTTGGATATCTCCCAAGCATGTAATGACCTGGTCTGATTCTACTTCTGTTACAGCTTAAGCACTGGGGTCAGATCCTCAGCTGGAATAAGTTAGCATTGCTCTGATTACAGCAAGATCTCTGCCAGTCCATGCCAGCTGAGGAGCTGATTTCTGGTTTTTAAGGAAACACATGGGCAGATGTAAATGGTAGCAAATAGGATGCAAATAGCTGTAGATGTAGGCAAGGCAAGAAGTGTGGCAGGGACAGTGATAGGGTGAACAAGCACTTTGGGCAGCTGTGATTGCAGCTTGGATTATTTTGGTGAAAGCAGCTACCCATGGCACAAGTGAAAGATCTGTCTGTGTGGTTCACCCTAAGAGGTGAACAGGGAGGGAATTCCTTTCTCAACTTTAAATCGGTAGAAACAACCCCCAGAAATAACCAAACCCCCAAGTGGTGAGGGGGTCATTGGGATCTAAGTGCTACATGCCCTGTGCAACTTCCCCGGCCCACGGCAGCTCTGCATCTCTTCCCAGAGCACCTTGCTGTTTCTCAGCAGCTCGCTTTCCCTGCGTTTAATTTCAAGTCAGTTGGATTTCAGGCTTCCTCCTTTTAATCCCCACTTATTTCTTTAAACAGAAGCGGTCAACTGCTTTGGGGTGAGGTAGATTAGTGGGAGTGTTGTGCATGTTGGCAGCTAGCGCTCTCTCCGTGTGGGAAAACCCACAGCATGTTCCCTCCCGGTACCAGATTAGCTCTGCTGGTCCCTGCTGAGTGAGGAAATGGGTCATTGCTAATGTTGTTTCATTTTGCTTCTCTGCGATGGGCTGTGGCTGCCTTAGTTCCGTGTTCTTGGCTATATTCAGTTTGTCACTCATAAGCCTCCATGCTTTTCAGTCGCAGGATGATGGGGTGATGCACAGAGCCACTTGGGTCAGTGATGGGGTTGTTTTCCCTTCTCGGATGTCAGTCTGCATTCCCTGCTAAGACAAAAGTTCAGTCTGAGTGAGACTTGATGGATTGAAAACCTAATCCGTTATCCTTTTGCTTCTTACTTAAAGCCTTATGAAACAGGCACTTGTGCAACCGCCTGCCTTCAGTATCCTACGCTTGGGACAAAGTTTTGGGGAATAGTTTTGTTAATTACCCTTTTAATGAAGCCTGTTCCCATCACTGTCTTCTGAGCGCTTTTGAATGTGCTGCCCCTCTTTAAATGAGGAGAGGTGGGACCAGCAGTTTCCTGACTTTTGTGTGGATGAGGCATGCGGAATGTTTCTTCAGTGATAGAAAGGATGCGGCAAGAAGCAGCGAGTCCTGTCCCTTCTTTTGCTCAGCTCAAGGCTTTGCAAGTAGCTAACTGACAATGTAATTCTAGCAAGCCTCTGCCATTTCTCTGTGTATTCACACATCTGTAGATGGGTAGTACAGGTGCCAGTGGCTATGCCCAACATATTTTCTCTACACCTGTTTGCTAGCCTTCCATGGGACAGGAAACTTAATGCTGTGGCAGTTATCCCTGTAGTGCCTGTGATCAACGTCTGAAAAGCCAAAATGTTCACAGCTGCCCTCCCCAACATTTGCACTGATTTTGAAGTAAATGATGTATCGTAGTTTATTCATCCTTTCTTCCTTGCTTGCCCTTACACTTCCTTGGTCTGGTTTCTGAACAAACATTATCCATACAATTTCATTGGCTGTCAAGAAGATGCGCAGTTTATTTGGCTAGTCACTTTTTGTTTTGTAAAATTAATTAGATAAGGATGGATTTAAGTGACTGTGGAAATCAGCAATGAAACATTACGTTGTCATTAGTCAGAATAATGCGGTTACTCTGCTGTAATCTGCAGGATCTCCACAGTCAATGAGACAGATGTGAGTGAGAGGAGAGGATGTTTTGCACTGACTTCTTGCCAAGGGAGGAGGTGATGGTTTGGCCACTTGTCATCAATATGCCTTCTTCAGAAAGGGCATCCTTGGTCAGAGCTTTGGAGCTTGACCAGGAGGCTGTTCCTGGCTTTATGGAGCAGAGTCAGCACTTTCTGGTGCGTCTCCAGGGTGCTTGACTGTTTTTTCCTTTCCCATTGCTAAAGGGTTCCCTTCCCCACCCTGTCACTGCAGACTTCCACCAGGGAAGGCAAAAATACAAGTAAAGAATAGAGGGAAAGGGGGAAGTATAATAGGGAAAATCAAATGGGGCAGAAGTACAGTCCGTGTGTCAAAGTCGGCTGGAGTCTGTCCCTGTGTTAAGGTTGGTGTATTCAAGCAGGAGTGATTTTGGGCTGCTTTTCTTTTCCATCACAAAGGCTACTATGACAAAAATCATGCTTTCTGTTGAGATGAACAGAGCCAAATTTTATATTAGAGTAAGATAGGATTTCAGTGTTGCGCAAGCCTGAAACACAGATTCCAAGGACCCCACTTTTACTCATTTGGAGTTCATACCTCCACATAGAAATGGCTGGCATGGAGGCTAAATGGAAGTCTTCTGTCTGGGAGGATGGAACTCTGCTGCTGCAGAGAGGATGAGCTGTCATGAATGTGGAGCTGCAGCCTGCGAGCAGAAAGGTGATTGAATTCCTAGGAGACAAACAGCTGGATCTGTACTGACATACGGCTGGGGGCACGGATCTGGGGGTGGATGAGTCCCTTCTATAAATAATTGCTGAGGAACAGAGCACATAGGATGCAAAGGACAGAAAGCAATGCCAAGGACAAAAATGCACAACTAGGGAATACGCTGAGAGAGTGGAATGAATCATAGAGTGAAAAGCAAGCCAGAACAGGGGAAGGTTCTGGGGTTACTGCAATAATGATGCACCTCTCCTGTAGAAAGCCTCGAATGAAAGGCACTTGGAGAAAGTGCTTTATGAGCTGTGTGCAGGATTGAATTCCCACTGGAGCTGATGGAATTGCTCCCATCTATTTTTTAATGAGTTGATTTGGGCCTCGCAGGCCATTTTTTGATCCCTTGTGCTTTGTGGATGTTTTTTTCCTCTACTGGCAAATATATCAGTTGGTTTCAGATGGACTGTTTGAGCACCAGGGCTGTGTTAATTGTAAGTTAGGTTATTCCTGGTGTTGATTAGGATTGTAAACTGTCACGAGACTGAGATTCTCTTTGCTTACCAGTGTTTTAAAAAGGTTTTGTGTTACCAACACAGGTAGTATTTTGGTGCAACACTGAGTGGGACACAACTGAAGGAGGAATAATACTGTAAGGAAGCATAGAGAGATAGAAATAGAATTTATTTGTAAATGTGGGAGAACTCAGCACATGTTTTTAGCTGAGAAATCAAGAAGGGGGGAGAGGGACTTGGCAAACTTCTGCTTCAAAGCAGCATAAGAAATTCACCCGGAGTAGGTGCATGACCTAAGTAACGTTAATTCTTTTTCTGTTAATAATACCCCACAATTAGCTTGTCAGATATTTGTAGCTGACTCAAAAATACTTCCAGCTTTGCACCTTGAAATGGAAGAGACCGTTTTGCCCTCACATCTTAAAAATGCCACACATTCAGCTGACACCGGAGGAATCTGAGGCAGCAGAATGCTGATAGCGGAGACCACAGAGGGGTCAGGTTTGGACCCCCATCTCCAAAGCACTGCTGGATCTTTATATCATGCAGGTTGTGGTTCCCCCCTGCCCCAGACCTTCTGGTCAGGGTAGTGCCAGGACATTGACATCGCTTTGTGTTTTCCTTCTTTCCTTCTAAATTACTAACCCAAACTATCTCTGTTTATTCTCAAGTTTACTGTGACCATGTACCACATAATTGCAGTTCCAAGTGTAAATCAGGGAAAGGCACCTGGGGCTTGAGTTTTATTATCAATAAATAACCAGGGAAATCTGGGAGCTGCAGCGTGGTGAGGAGGGTCTGTGGGACAAAGGGGTAGGACCCCAAAAGTACAGGAAAGTGGAGGTAAAGAATAACTAATTAATGCTTATTGAATAAAACTATTCTGCTCTTCATCTCTGTGAGAATTAGATTTAAAAGGAATTAGAAGAGTCTCGAGCAAGCTGATTTGGTGGCATGGGTTTTGGTGCAGCATTGAGGCCGGTGCTGTTTGCAAAAGCACAGACACCAAGGTCGTGTCTTTGAACTACACGTGTGTTTGATGGGAATAAAAATGAAAGACGTTCCCAGTGTCTTTGAACTGGTATCAAAAACAAGAACTAGAGGTCGCAAAGTGACAGTGAAGGAATGGATGCACCCGAAGTGTTCGTGACAAAAATTTCTTCAGCTGGGCAGAGCTTGGTTCTGCACAAGAAATGGGCTGCGTGTCCACAGGCAGGATTTTCCCTGCAAGAAGCACTTTAAGGGAACAGAATGGGTTTGTATTAGGAAAACAGTTAAATGAAATCTTGCGTTGTGTTTGGAATGATGAGGGGATGATGCCTCAAAGGTCTGTTGTGGAGAGCAGCAGCAGTGTCATTGGAAGATACCAAAAGAGGACATGGAGGTTACCTCCATGCTGTTGGCAGGGACAGATGCTCCTCTGCATTGCAGCTGGTATAGAATAAGGACTGGTGAGTTGGTGGGTGAGGTGATAAAAGTGATGGGAGGTATGTGAGTAGTTCAGTACCGGTTTCTATCTTCCCCCTACTCCTTTGCAACCTGCCTTGGAGTTTTCCCCTTTGCAGACATCTTGGGTCCCTGCAATACAGTTGCTTGCTATGGAGCAAAGAGCCCACCAGAGATAAAGGCATTGCAGTGCCTTTAGGCATTAGGAGGAGCACTGAGCCATGTGTCTTGAAAGAGCTTATAGAAGTCAAGTGTCTAAAATGCCCGATATGTTTTTCCTTATGCTGGGCAATGGCACAGTGTGTCATCCATCCAGCCCCCGTTATGGCTCTTCCTGTGTGTTAAAGCTCAGCCAAAACAAAGCCCTGCTGACTTAGCTGAAGTTAAGGAAAAAGTTTGCATTAGCTGTGGATCTGCGGTTGGTTTGTTCACACTTGCTGACCTTTCCTGGCTGCTCCCTCACCCTTCCCTGTTTGTCTTCCTCCTGTTTGTGGTTCTGTCTGCACTATCCATCTGTCCATCCGGAGTGTCATTTTCTAATGCCTGTCACTCTTGATGATTGATAAAAGGTAAAAGGACAAATGCCCTTCCTATCAGTGTGATAAGCAAATCCAGTGCCAGTCATTTGCATGCAGAGAGGACTGTTTCATTAAGAATTTCATTAAGATGGTAATGTTTAATGTTTCCTGGAAAAAATGAGTTTTTAGGTAGTTCAATTATATAATTAAAGTCAGAGAATTAGGGAAGATTGCAAGCGGCTTGCATAATGTGGGCAAGTTTAATGGTAAAACTTGTAAATAAGTTCAAAGGAAATGAGTTTTCTTTATGTTACTTGCCTTGAATTGAGTTTGTCTCCTGCAAGGGTGAGGGATATGAAGAAGGGCAGATGGGGAGTTAACAGGCTTTGACAGAGGGATGTATTAACAGACAGATCTCATTTCTTCTCTCTGAGTTTGAGCAACAGGAGATGGGTGACCTGGTTAAACACTGAAGGTGCTGCTCAGACACCCCGGCTTGGCCACCATCCTGCTGTGTGAGCCCACGCAGGAGCCTTGCCCTGCGGAGGCCGGGGCTTAAGAACGTTTCTTCCACTTTATTTAGCACGGCACTGGGTTACAATGGCGTTGGATTTGTACTTTGCAAGCGCATGTTAATCTGTTCCCTGTGATGTTGTGTCTCTGTTCTCACCATGGCTGGGGTTGAAATGCCGCACGTATGTTGCGATAGAGCTGGCTCTGTGTGCGTGTGAGAGCGAAGCATCCAATGCTGACCTGAGTGAAGGCCAAGAGTGCTTGTAAAGTGGAGTCAGTGTATGTGAGATGTATGTGTGTATATATATATACATATATGGACATATCTACACACACAACATATGTATCTCTGAGAAGAATAAAATCACTATCAAATTAATTCCTTAAGATAGCAGAATATGTCCCCTCTGCCTTGCTACAAAATAGGCTTCCTTCAGGACTAAACTTAAGGCAGTTGGAATGGTTTAAGGGAGATACTTTCCTCTACAGGGGGCAAGCTCTTAAAGACAACTGTGCTCCATCAACAGAGTTTCCACTACCGCAAGCTGAAATGCTTTTGTCTCCCCAGTTTGCCCAAACCCTACCTGCTAGGAGGGGCTCTCCCAGTCACAACCTGGGTTTCCCAGAGCACTAGAGGAGCTGAACCTGGAGCTGGTTGGCATCCAGATGGCTCATTAGGGTCCCTGACTCCTGTCCTGCACCAGAACACATTACTGTTAAGTGGGGCATCTGGCAGGGAGCTGCTGTGCTGCGGTCACCAGCTCCCTGTAGTTATTCCAGGAGATCTCTGAATCTTTTTTGAGGCATCCTTTAAGTGACAGTCCTGAAAAAGGACATAAAAGGGGAATTTATTACGGAGAATTCCCAACAGAAGCTCTAGCAGTATAACACCTTAAAAAGAAAATGGTGACCTGACAGTGCTGCAACAATGTCATGTATTATGTGCTTCTCCTTTCAGTGCTTTATGTAGCTTATTTTAAGGAGATGACCATTTTTGATGCACCATTATTCTTTACAAGGAAGATCTGTATTTGAGTGAGAGTAACAGCTGTATAACAACTGTTTCCTCCACTGCGTTTTTTCCTCCCTCTTATTTTCCATAGTGTTCCAGCTCAGTTCATTGCTGGCTTTTATTTTAATTTGTGACTCTTGAACACTGGCCAGCATGTTAATATTTCATATGAAAAATCATTAATATGGATACATTTATTCAGTGCTCTTTTCCTCATCCAGCTTGTGAAAGATCCACAAACATTTCTTCAATTTCTTAAATCCCACCATTTCACTCTCTGCCCCCCACTATATATATTTTGCACCCACACCTTGAGTTCTGGGGTAATTTGGAGCGTTTCATTTGGAGTATGTGCCAGTGCTATGTTTTTGGGCACCAGATCAGACAATGCATTGGGTAGTGCTGATAGCCTGGCCTTGGTGGCAGGTCCCTGTTAGCCCCCTAAGTGAGCTTATGCCTCAATATCTATTCCCTCTTCTTCCGATTAACACTTTTGATCGTTCCCCCCCCCAACCCCTATCCATCCAGCAAATCTTCCCAGTACATTGACAAGAATGATTCATAGGTCTTTCATTATTATTTATCTGTAATGTATTATGAGTCAATGAATCAGATATTTGCCTTCTGCCTGCTAAATACTTGACTCTGCGGAGAAATATGCCCGGCCATTAGCAGTCAAAGAATGGTGCATCCTAGGAGTTTACTACTGGGTTAATAAAAATGTGTCTGGGCATTATGCTGGACAAAGGAGGATTACGGGGTTATCGAATGGGAGGTGAGCGGTTATTGATTGAAGTATTTGTGGTTTGAAATAACTTGGAATAAAAACATACCATGCATGTTGTCACTTGCCAAACTTGTGTTGTCTCTGCGATAATAGAAGCACTCCTTCTGTGTTGCCCATTAATAGTGATATTATTCACCAGTTAAGTTTTGTAATGGAGCCTGCCCGTAGCATTTCTGACTTAGTTGGCTCTGAGTTCTTCCCAATGAAACTGCATGGATTCATGAGATGCAAAATGTGCTGCATGGATTTGCCCATGACCTGTGTCACCAGGGAAGGCCAGCCTGTGCCCTACAGCTCAGTCTGCCAATAACGCAGTGGTCTGGAGCAGCTCTCTGCTTTAGCACCACTCTTCATGTAACATTTCCATATTTACTGTCATCATAGCGTTGAGAGGAGTGGGAATGTGTTTCGCTTCCCAAATTCCCTGAAGGAATTGGCTTACTTACTGCCGGGTAGTTGAGAATGCTGCATACATAGGAAAGATTGATGGTCCGTAAGTTAAATATTTAAAGACGTGTGTAAGACAAGCTTTGCATGGTATCCATTTATCATCTTGAGTGGATTTCATCTCCTAGCTGAGTTCAGACTTCTAAAGGAGAAAACAAGAGCTTTTGGTCTTGGAGCTGCAGCTGTAGAGAACTTCAAGGAGCAGCAGCCGCTGCAGAATTAGTCTCTCTCTGTATCCTTATTGAACTGTTAGTAGTTACACATTTATTGCTGCACAGGCTTGGTTGCTGCTGATGACAAGAGGGACACAATCAGACATTTCAACAGTCCAATTACTCTGGTGTGGAGGCAACAAAGTTGTTCCAAGGTCATGTTGTCACATCGGAGCAGGCGGTTTCCCGCATCTCATTTTTATGCCCACACACAAAGAGACACTTTTCTGGCTGATATTTATAGAAAAGTCCTACAGTCATTTTAATTATGCACAACATACTGATGCCTGCTTCACTGATCATAATTGCAGCTCTGACCTGTTTTATTTTGTGATTTAGATGCCTTCTCTTAAGCATTGCTCTGGGGTATGATTTACAGTGGCAGGTACTGGAAATGAGGAGGCAGCCATTGATAATGCAGCTTCAGCTGGTGGAGCCTGAAATGTGCTGTGGGCTGTCACTGAAGGGCTCCTACGTATTCTTGAGGGGAGCATTGGCATATAATGAAGAGCTGGGAGGGGAGAGACCAGGACTTGACTGTCCCATCCTGCCAGAGGACTTGTCGTGTCCATCCCGTCCAACTTTATTTCTCCTCCTAGCACTTTCCACAATGAAAATTCCACAGCCAAAATGTTTGCACTCTCTTTATTCCTTCTGTCAGTGATTTATTTACTTGGATGATCAGTCATGCAAAGGTAGGTCCAGGAGCAACGTGAGCACTCTTCCATAGGCAGCCTTTTGCATCATGGTGTCCAAGAAAAGCTTGCAGCACTACTACGGTGCCCCTTCCCTTTGTCACATTAAAGATTCACGAAGCAAAGAAATCCATTTCGTGTAAAACAAGGAAATGTGGGAACGTGGCATCTCACTCACGAGCAGCAGCACTGCCAGCCTGTGTCTTGTAGCAAAAGCACCCGCAGGGGGTGTCTGGGGGAGACTTAATGTTTTAAATCCCATGTCATGTTGTTATGGTACTGGTTCATTTGCCAGCAGAAGTGGCAGAAGACAAGCCCCGTGGGCCTTCTGCAGTGCTTGGCAACAAACATTTGTCACTTAATGCTTTTAAGTGGTTATCCAGGGTGGGAAAGGCAGAATGTTTGTGGGAGAAGATGACCCATTTCTATCTTTCACAAACCTTCCTCAGATAGAAGCTTTGCTCGAAGGGATTTGTGCTGATGGAAGAAAGCTGGGAGACAGCAAGGCTTTAGAGAGTCGCTCCTCTGGAGCGCTGTCTGCGGAGCCCTGCTTTGGTCACTTCAGTCCTAGTAACAAATTGCTGTCCAATCCACACTCAGGGCATGGGTTGTCTGTCACAGACCATGGGGGGTTCTTGTGAGCTGAGTCTGGAATACTGAACCCTAAAAATAAGTAGTCCTGTGTGCTGGCTGCAAATAAGACCCTTCTTGCTACAAGAAAGGCTTGGGGTGGTCCAGAGTGTGAAAGGGTTCTGGTTGATAAGTCAGTGAAGTGTACTAGGCTTCACTTTGTCAATAGGCAGATGTAGAGAGTAGGGGCTGGTCCCTGTAAGCATCATCTGAACTGATCTAATGTTTCATCTGAATTCTCCACTTGAGCACAGGACAAGTGGTGGTGGTAGGGTAGACTGGAGAACCACACCTGTAGATGGCAGAAGGAAATGTAATCATGCAGAAGTGATGAAAAAGTTGGCTTGTTGCTTGCTGTGGTTCTCTGCTGGCATCTATTTGACTGTATTTGTCTCCATGGCTAAGTCTGCTTTTTTGTTATGGCTTTCTCTGGTACTTTAAAGAAACATGACGTGGCAAAACTCTTGTAGGAGAAGTGATGTTCAATAACGTAATACTTCAATTGCTGTGTAAGGGTTCAGCATGGGGCACCTAATAGTCCACTGGCATGGGCTACAGCTTTTCTCACCTTCAGGTTAATGGTTTGTATTGCTCATAGCTGCTCCGAAATGGGTTTTATGCCACATGCTGAATCTAGTTTGGAAAATAAGCTGTAGTAAAAGAGGAGATGTTGAGGTGCATTTCTTGGTTTGGTTTTTGTTCTTTTGTATTTTTTTTCCTGATGCGAAAAGAAATGCAGGAAGTGTCGGCCTTATTCTGTAGCGTTCCCAGGGTAGTGCTTTAGCGGGAGCTGAAACAAATTCTCCCCTTGTGTCTGTATCTCAGCAATCCATCTTTGTCCCAGTCTCACTGTGCCAGCATGAGGGAGGTCCGAGCAGCCGTTCACTCCAGGCTGACCTGAGGGATGGAATTTTATTTTGGCTATGGAGTTACTATGATCGTCCCTTACTGTGAGAGAGTAGAATATAGGAATCCTCTGTGTCCCCTCGCCTTCTCCAGTTGCATCACATCATCTGCCTCAATGTCAGGAGCTACAATCCCGTACAGGGACTTCAGAGTGATGATTTGTTATTGTTGTTGTTATTTTATTAAAACCCATATGCAGAATCAAACTTGATCAAATGATTATGTAGGCAATGAGTAATTATCTAGAGGAGTTAAAGCCTGAAAGGTTTGAATTTTTTTGGTTTTAACTTTGTATCTAAATTTACATCTTGAAAGCATGAAGCTTTCTGGGATAACCTGGCCCTGTTACCTTCGTTTGACACTTCTGTGCTGGAACATAGATTTTGGAAATCCCTAAAATGCTGCCTGTTTGCGTACCACTGAACGCAGGGAGGGCGCTGCGGCTGTTGTTCCAGAATACAGTATGCTGACAGCAGAGAGTTACGGGAGTGATAACGACATCAGCAGGACTAGTATGGGAGGCTGTGGGGGTCGTGCACATGCAGAGAGAGCAGAAATCGCAGGGCTCAGCTTCCCCCTCCTGTCTGGCAGTAATGCACCATCAGCTGAAAGCCAGGAGCTGTCTATTGATTATTACACACCATCATTAACTGGCACATGCTGATCGGAGGCATTGAAGTAGAGAGTGAAAATCTGACTTTTGACTCCTGGGACTGAGTTTTCCAGGAGGGTGAAAGCAAATTTGTGACAGCCAACAAACTGGGACGTTCCTGATGTGTCACATGTCACTGCCAGCCGGTGCAGCAGCCTGGGGGGGATCTGATGCCATTTATATGACCCATTAGCAGATCACTTGTTGATCATATTCTTGTGAATGGGCCAGGGTGTGAAACTAGCCAGGCCATACAGCAGGCTGCAAGCCTGGCACCTTAGGATACTTCATCTTCCAGAAGTGGGTAATAGTTTAAATGTGCTGCCATTATGGTGCAGCAACTGGTGACCTAAAACCAGCTTGGGCAGTGGTGATGTGGTAATTGCCAGCTCAAACGTGGAGGTGTGAATGGAGGCAGGCAGGGAAACAGGACTGGGCTCTTCTGTTCTGTTTGCGGAAATGTAAGTTATGCACCAGTTAGGTGAAGCCCTCTAGTAGTGGTGCCAGGGCTTTTAGGTTCATCCTTATGCCCTCTGAGCCAGATCTTTGAGTGGTGGCAGCTGTGGTTGCTGGAGCTGCCACCATCATTTGCTGCTCATTACCTGAAGCCACCTTATTCCAGTGTAGCTGATAAAGAAATGTGCGGGTATAGGCAGGTGTTAGAGCAGGTTGCTAATTTTTATCAGACAATAAATGTTTTCATTTATTCTCTGTCGCAGAAGCAGCCTTGGTTACTCTCAGGAAAAAATTGAACAGCGATAATGGGTTTCTGCTAATGTCCCTCTTCTGTCTTGCTTACTCAGAGCCGGTCCCAGCTCTGCAATGGGGAGAGCAGCTTGTCTGTTGAACGTGTCACTGCCAAAGCAAACTGTGGGAATCTAATGATATTACATATTGCTCTCAAAGATGGAGAAAACATTTGTAATGCCCTGGCTTATCACTAAGCTGCCCAGTCATGAAAGAAGGGGAGAGCTGATGCATTCAAATAATAGGATAAAAAATAACAGAAGAAGAGGAAAATTTTGTAAGAAATCTCTGCTTGGTGCTGACCTTTCCTATTAAAAAGGTCAATGCTTTGGCTAGGTCAGTGCAATTGTAATAGCATCTCTGAGATGTGATTTGATGCAGTATTTGTGGAGGTATTGGTAAGTAAGTTTATTTTACTTTTTCCTTACTATCTCCTTCCCTGTTCTGTAGTTACACTGAAAAAAACAGGCGTTATATGCATTCTCAGTTATGAAGTTTTTATTCATGTTGAATACCTGCTGTAAGAAGCAGTTACCTTCCTCACAAAGTATAGGACTACATAGCAAGAGATTAGATTGGTTTTGTTACTTTGCAACCAGCTTTGTTTCTAACCTTGCATGAACCTTTCGATCACAATTATGTCCCAGTGCAACAGATATTAAATTTAATAATATAATATAAAACAAATATTGTGGTATAAATGGGTACTCTGAAATAAGCCTGCCTCTCTCTTCAGGAGATCTCAACTTGGTTTTCACCGACCTTGATAGCATCTGACATTTTGCATTTTGAGCTAATGGGTTCCTTTGTGCTACCTTTCTTGATTGCCTGACCCAAGCTCAAGCCTTCATATCACCAAGGACTGCAGGTCATGGTCTGCACAGGGGGCTGAGGGATCCCAGAGCATCACTTCATCTTGGGGTGGACACTGCAGCACCTGCTGCATCATTGCAGATGGGCTGGGCAGGATGCTTTGGGGCTTCAGGGGCACCCATTCATGGCCTGCAGCTGATCTGGTTCATGTCCATCTAGGCCTGTAGGCATGGCCTGGGAGCAGTTCCCCATCACATCAAGAATGGCGAGTTGCTCAGGGTTAGGTAGTTTCTGGTGCTTAAGAATCGGAAGCCTCATGCTAAGCATAGCTCTTGGCCAAGGTGATTTTTGCAGTGTCTGTGTTACCTCTGATGGATTTGATGACTTTAGCCAGATTGAGTTGGTAACTTCTGCCAACAGAAGTGTGAAGACCTTCAGGGTGCCCAGTCTGTTTGACATGAAGTTCACAAAGAACAGAAATCTGGTTTCTCTCCTCTCTGACCATTCCTGTCTCCTTGGTACAACAATATCCAGATAAAGCGTCTAATTGCCAGGGAAATCTCATTCCAGGCTCTCCCTGAGTCAGGTAATGCACCTACCCTGGATGTGCAGCTGATGACATGTGCAAGTTGTAGCTCAAGGAACACCCTCTTGCTCCACCTCCATGTTTTGCCTAATTCCTGTTTTATGAGAGGACCTAAGGTTGCAAGGGGGGGCTCCCAGAAGTGATCCATCAGCACAATGAATCCTGTCATTTCATTCCCATCACTCACTGGAAGGGGACACTGCATTCTAGATATTGGACTTAATTATTTTCTGAATGACAACACATTAGGTTTAATTACCCATAAAATTGAAGCACAGATACTTTAGGTCCAAAATAATTTCCCAGCTCACTAATTTATATGTGGCCAACCTCTCGACATGGTGCCTTATGTTTCCAAAGGCATTTCAGGGTGCAGCAGTTACACATGCACACCCATCAGAACTCCTAGAAAAAACTCCTTTTGCATTTGGCAAGATTTTGGTTGCAACTGGAAAGTTTGGTTGCAACTAGAGGAGTCTGGCTCTTGGCTAACCTGCAATTGAAACAACACTAGGATTGCCAAGTGGAGGTAAAATTCTACAAGGTCAGAACAGTGGTATTACCTTTATCTTTTGGCTGATTGCTCTTGTGGGAAAACTGAAGCCCATTAAAAGAGATGGCATGCATCCTCTTTTAACTCTGTTGATATTAGAAGAAGTAAGCCAGATCAAGTGCAGACAGAATAACTATAAAGAAACTTTTATCTACCTATAAAATCTTGTAAAATTCAAAGAAAAACAATTTCTTGCTCCTGTTTTGAAATCATGAGCTCTTTGAGTAGAAACATGATGAAAAGAAGCATCCTTGGAGTTTCTATGATTTTCCTGCTTCTTTTTGGTTCTCTCCTTACCTGCTTCCAGCCATTAGGTTCTCCTGACCGGGGGCAAGCCTGCCTGGGCACTTCCATCTTCAGGTTTTGTAGCATGTTGGGGATGAGTAAAGAATAAAACTGAGCAGTGCTTAAATTGTATTAAAGCATGGCTGAGATGAGGCTCAACAGAATGAAAACAGGGCCATTCCACCCTTTCTTTTTGTGTTGCTTTTTCGTTTCCATGTATGGCTCTCATACATCCTTTGGAGCTCAGCACTACAAATCCCCCATCCACACCAGAGGTTTCAGGAAGGGAACACTCTTATGTATCTGAATAAGAATACTTGAATTAGATAGCAGGTAGCAGCAGCACTAAGGTTTTTAGAGAGATTGAGAGATGACTCACATTAGAGGGGGGAAAAAACCTGAACAGTGAGAGTTATGAGCCTGCTGTCCATAAATGGGCCACACCACTGGGGGTCCATAGCAAGGCATTTTGCATCTCCAGCTACTCCCTGTGGATTAATGCCTCCTTTGATTGGAAGGAAAATAGTAGGTCCTAGTCTTACCCTGGTTATCTGTGACTCTGTTCCTGTTTCTTCCCCAGTCTGTGGGAGGAAACGGAACTTGGTATTCATGATGGCCCTGAATTAAAGGAATTAAGTAAGGGCAGGTTAGGTGAGCTCAAGCACAAAAGCATATTAACATTTCCATGGTGCCTGGCTAGGATTCTGCTTGCACTGTGCCACAGCTTTGTTTGTGCCTACTGTGCATCTCAAAAACATTGAGTTTTCCTGTTGCTTTCCCTATAAATCATTTGTTGTCAAGTGAGCTGCATACCTCACTGAGCAAAAGCTGAACATTCCCTTCTTAATCTGGAGTATATATTATTCTGCTAATGCTTATATGGCTACTTTTAATTTTTTTCGAGGTCATTAGTCATTTGCCATAATGGTAAAATGTGATGAACAACCCTATGTAGAGTTCAGTGAAATGAGTAAGTAGCTTTAAAGTCTTTTATGATGGGGGGGGGGGTTTGTGTGTGGAAAGAGGCAGCAGTAAACAAGGCAGCATGTTTCGCATAGATGAATTATCTATGACTAACCTTGCTGAAATTCAGTTTTCTGCATTGTTCGTTAGATACTCTCATGAAGCTTACTCTAGTGGTCAAGGATTTCCTTTGTAGGTGTCCTAGGTAAGACATGGGTGGTAACTGGAATTTCCCTGCCTATGAGAAATAATGCTAGTCCTCTTGTGTGTTTGTTTTTAATACTTTCAGAGCTCCTTCCCCATCAGCCACAGAGTAGATGAGCAGTGAACTGGTTTTGGTTGGAGCTGTTCTACTCAATACACAACATACTATGATGAAGTAATAAATTCACCAAAACCAAGGGCTTATCATAGTAGTGGATATCCTGATATAATGAGTCTCTAGTTCTTCAGTGTTTTTCAGTGGGGAAGATACTATAAAGATATCAACCCTGCTTGTATTTACTTATTCAGATGAGTGAGTAAATCGAGTGCAGCAGGGTTAAGAAAAAAATCAGTTTGTTATAATGACCTTCTGCCTGAACTAAGAGAATGACCTGTGACATGGTACAAGCAAATGATCTAGTACCTTGCAGTGGCTGCACCAACCTTCTCCTGTAGTGACAGAAAGTATTGCCTACACATTAGTTGTGCTCTCTAATCTAGAGGTGTTGGGTGAGACGATTAGGGTTAGCAAGTTGCTGTGAGGTTTTGGGTAGAGGTGGTTCTGGCTGGATAAAACATTGCACATACGAACAGAAATGGGAGTGAATATTACTTTTGTCTTTTTCTATCCTGCCTTTGGAGCTTTTAAAATTCCAATGTTTCCAGTTGCTGCAAATCTTTATTTAACAGCTGCAGTGTACATAAAGGTGAGGTTTGCCCTTCTGGGAAGGCTCAGCTCAAATACACTAATTTATTTGAGTCCCTAGGGCTTGCTGGGCTAAGTCTTGTTTGGATCTTGATTCATCTTTGCATAGGAGTGAATTTGTGCTACAACTGTAAATGAGTAGTAACTTCAGTGTTGCCTAATTGGTATGGGTTATTTTTCCTTATGACTATATTAAATCTTATGTTATTTCACTTTATTGATAAAGGTCCTCAAAGGGGTATTATAAAAAGCATACTTTTTGTATTGAAAAGGATTTTTTCTGCCCTTTATCGTTGTGCAGAAGTCTTGAGAGCACGATCGGAGAGTCTCCCATATGACTGAAAGCCCAGAGAACAAGCAGAGCTAAGTTTTGCTTGTCATGTCTGAAGCCACAGTAATTTTTGGAACATGGAAGGTTCAGGGGTTTTGACTGTTTATTGCTGTAACACTTGCAATATTTCTAGTTCATTCATGGGTAAAAAGGCACCTGAGAAACTTGTGGAATTTTAGTGGACTACTTGATACCAACAATGTTTGGGAGATATGAGTGGTAAGAGGTGCGTGTCCTGGTCACCGAGGTGACAGCATAGCTGTAGAAGTGACCTCTTCAGAGCTGGGCAGTGGTATTTGGTCTGGGATGTCTGGAGCAATCCCTTTGTAGCCAGACACCATCTCCTTTGAGTCCTGTTATTCTCAAACCATTATGTACATGAAAGCATAGCCATGTAGGTAAATGAAGGATAAACCTCCTGATTTGATGGAGTAAGTACTAACCAGCAATATTCTAGAGATGACTGCTCCCAGCCTTGGAGTGATCACTACCAACCTGTGGGCAGGCCCGATGAAGAAATACCTCTATTTGTTTCTACTGCATTTACAAGTGGCTTGAGTTTTCCTAAAGATGGCTTCTTGTTGTCAAATTATCAGTTATTATACTGTTGTTGAAATGCTAGACTGAATATTTCAAGTGCCACTTGAGTTGTAGCGGTAGATTTGTTGGCAGGGGATGGAGACGGCGAGAGAACACAATGCTCGCCCAGGGAGAGGTTGAAACTGTCTCTTCACTCTTTTTAATGGAGACAGGAAAGGTAATTAACAGCTAGCGTTGTGTACAGATTTGTATTTCATGGGGAAGATGACTCATTTTGGCTCTGTGCAAGTATGAGAATGAAATTAAACCAACGCCTGGTGCCATGCCAGCAACTTTGGCATTTTAAACGTATCTCCCCTCTGTGTCCCAACACAAGCTTGCTGTATTTTCAGTATCAGTATGTGCTTTGTGGGAGCAGGGTTTTCCAGGCTCTCTGTAGGTGAAATACAGCTTTTATTTTTCTACTTGCATCCAAATTAATTCATTTAGTAACCTCACCGTGCCTTAGCTATGTGGTTTTTATGTGCATCAGCCTGTTTCTGCAGACTCTTCTAAATTGTACTAGCTCAAGGTTAGATTTATTGGGGCAGTAGAGTTTGTAGAAGAGTCCATTGGGCAGGGCTGGCAGAACAGGATACATTAACATGGGGGTAAACTGCAATTATTCCTTCCATTGGGCTTGTGCTACCTACAGTTTTCTCCTACGTCCCTGATGGTCAGGATAGTTGAACCATGCTACTGCACCAGGAGCTTCTCTCCTTTTCCAGAGGACTGTGGGTGTTTTTGTGTAATGGGGTCAGTTGAATACTCTGACAGAGCTGCAGTTTGTGCAGCAAAGTTTGGGCAAAGTGCCGTGAGCGAAATGCAAGACAGACTGTACATTTTAGAGCAGTGAATTCTGTGCTCAGTGATGTGGATTTACTCTAGTTGCTATCCTTTTAGGGAAGTGGAAGTGCATCTTCAAGGAAGCAGTTTCCTAAATACCGTGTCATGACATAGCGGGGGAATTGCTTGAGGACAGGACTGTGTTCCCTGCTATATGCAGTGGCCTTGGGCAACTGAGACTGTGCCACAGTATCTCCACAATCACTTGCATTAACACTGAACAAGCACTGAACAAATGAGTTACAGTTCCACTGTGCCTATATTTACCTTTCACAGCGGTAAAAGACCACCCACTGCCTTTTTACTACTTGGGCAATATAATAGATAACTAAAAATGAGATGTATTCTGAGACCCTCTGCTTCACTCCAATGTCATCTTTATGCTGTGAATGTCTTGTAAAAGGTGGTAGAGACCTTGAGTTTTTTCATTTTTTTCCTTATTTATTCAAGGAAAAAACACCCATAAATAAACTTGTACTGATGGACTGAGTCATTACCGCCCATCTCCAAAATAACCCAGATCCAGCCCCCCACCAGCTTTCCCACAGCAGGAGCAGAATTCGGGTAATGAGGACATGAGGAAAAGGTTACCAAACAAAGCTGAGGGAGTTAAATTTAGAGAAGAAAGAGCTAACAGGTGGCCAGAGAAAAGGGAGGGAGGAAGACTTTGGAAAGGCAGTGAATAGAAATGTGATTGCATTTGTTATGAGGTTTTTATAACAGGGGAAAATGTTGGGAGTAAAATAAACTCCATAAAGAACTATTTAAAAATGTATTGTTTGCAGAAAACTGCAATCAGTCTAACTGACAGTCAGAAAGGTCTGTTTAAATTGCAGGGCTTTCATCCCTTGCACTCTTACCAAAATCAGCTTGAACAAATTGGGAAGAGTATAGAACAGATACTGAACTCATCAGCATCCTGAGATGCACTGAGCCTGGAGGAAGTGACCCTTGAATATCTTCACTGCATTTTGTGCCTCAGCCTTTCCTCTGTTTTAAGCTATGGTCTCACCTGGCTTTGGGATATTAACACTGAGATCCAAATGCCTTTCAGACTTTTGCTTGCTTGTGCGTCTTCATACTACGTTGTTTGGGTTTTGCCTTGAAGCCAACTTAACTTTTATCAAAGGAACGGCTTAACAAAAGGGATTTAACAGTCATCTACCTGCTGCTTTCATTTGGCAATGATAGCTTTGACTGCGACTTATTGTCCAGGTTGGGGACTGAGATGTATCTAAAGAAAGAAATGGAAGTTTAGCCAGTGTTCCTCTATGCAATGCCCTTGGGCTCACTTTTGCTGATGTTGGCTCATATTATCTGAAAGAAGAACTTGGTTCACTCTGTGTGATGAGAATGACTTGGCAACTAACTTGATGCTGTATTTTTTTAATTGGCACCAAGGCTTTCTTAGTCTTTTTTTTTATCTGAAGAAATTTGTATAAGAAAACTATCTTGGCCACAGAACTAGTTTCCAGTTTTTGTAGACTGGAGGAATGGAATCTAGCTTTAGCATTAGTCATCTGCAATGCTGCTTATTCTGTCTGTCTGTAATAGAATGAAAGGGATTTCTTTCCAGAAGTATCTAGCTCTTCATGTAGGGAGTCTAAATGGATTTTCATATGTAAATATTCATGTTTCAAGTGTTTGAAGTTGGACAGAAGAATCCCATATGAAGTGCTCACTGTACTGCACTGGAATCTGGGAGTTTCAGTAGCACTACATTTCAGAGGTTTTTTTTCGCAGTATAGCTGTATTAAGCCCTTAAGTAATATATTATTGTTTATATTTAGCGGAAATCCTCTAAGGATTAGTTTCTTTCTTCTTATAGAGTTTCACTAGATTAAGGAGAGGTGTATTATGACAGCCCTGTATCATTACTTGGTTTTATCTGAAGGAATAACTTATATTTCTATATATTTCTACCTTCCCTGAACCATGATCAGCTGTGCATTGATATGGCCAAGGTGCTTTTATGTTACCTAGATGCAGCCTGTGGCTGGTGTGTCAGAACACAGCATTACCCTCACAATGACATTTTGGTCTCTTTTTATGATTCGGGCACAACCTCTCGAATTTCTTCTTTGATATGATGGCAACTGACACCATTTTCAGAAATAACAATTCTGAGTAGGAACATTGAGACAGTGCCACAGCCATTGTTACATGAACAACAGCAAGGTTTTCCCCTTTCTCTCCTTTATTAATCCCTGGAAAACATAACCCTGTCTACCTCAGCCACCTTTAAAAGGGAAAATGCAGCATATACAGCCTCTTTCTTCGCTCAGTGAAAGTACTTTACTTTAGACAAGCTTTTTATTCAGAGGACTGGCCCAGCCTCAGATGGCCCTTCATTCTAATGTCTCTGCTATGTCTCTGCTTGGGGACTAATTAAGGCTACCCTATCTAAAATCAGTTTGCTTTGCTGCTTGTTGTTTGGATGAATTTTTTTTCTACTTTATTGTTATTTTGAGTTTGAAACAGAGCAGGGCACCCTGTTGTACGCCCTGTTGTACGCCCAATTTATTTCTGTGCTTTCTTTCCTAAAGCTAAAACCAAATCAGATTTAAAATCGTCTGTTTAGAGTTTTCCCTGATCCAATCTACCTGTCCTTATTTAACCCAGTCACCCTGTTTCAGATTCCTGTGTTGCTAATTCTAGTATTGATTACTTCTTCCTCTCACTCATTCTTTCTTCAGGCTTGTTAACTGGTGGTTTGAAATTCTGCAAGGGGAGTTTGCGTAGCATATCCTTGAAATTACACTTGGAAACTATTACTTGGACAGTTACTTCAGAGGCATTCTTGGAGGTCATTACAGTTTTTGTCAAGAACGGTTTAATTCTCTGCCATTTTCCACTTTTGTTATTATTGTGGATTGTCATGGGAGCAGGCTGATTTGGTCCAATTTCCTCCACGTGTCCTGTCCCCGTCTCATGAATGCAAACACGTGAAAGCTGGACTACGCAGAAGATTAAACCTGTGGCGACAAGTAATTCCTGTGACAGAATCTTTAATGGGAAGAGAAAAAGACCTTAAAGTATCTTCTTTCACTTAATAAGAATAATCTAAGCAATGGTATGAAAACTATCTGAGGACAGCTCTGACTTGTTTGCAGGTCACCTTATGAGCTATGATGGGACTGGCCTTTGGGCATGTACATGTGAGACAGTGACTCCATGGGCAGGCAAAATTAAACACCCTCTCTCTGAAAAGCAAAGGAAGCTCCACGACAGTGTTCTAGGAGAAAATGGGTCAGCGGTCCTGCTGCCTGGAGGCCAATGCTGTGCATGAAGGACTGGATCCCGCAGTCTTACCTTGCAGTGGCTTATTTTCGTGCTGTCCTCTGCCCTTTCTCACTGCTAAGGACAGCATGGAAGTAGCCGTCACTTGGTTGGCCAAAGCCTGTCTAGTGGCAGGTGTGTATTGAGAAAGCATGAGAAATAAAGAGACATTGAGCCTGTCTCAGATAAACCTTTGTGGCAAGTTTTAGTTTGGAGGCTTTCAAATCGTATGCTTAGGTGCTAAGTCTTCATGACTTTGTCTAGTCCTTTATTAAATCCTTTTTAACACCTTTGTCTTGTGCAGTAACTTGCATCAAGGATTTCTATAAATTAACCGCGTAAAAAAGCACTTTGTTTAATTTGTTAGACACGCTGCCTGATGATTTCATCCAATTCCATCCCTCATCCCATTCATTAATTTGGGAGTAGTTGCCCTCTGACTACCTTTCCATTCCTGATCTTACAGACCTGTTACTTCTCCCTCTGTCACTCTCCTACTGTATTCTAGAAAGAGCCCTTCAGGAAATTCAGCCCTGTTAAATGGTATAGGCCAGCTCAGAGCTGCTCCTCAGGGTCAGATTCATCAAGCAGTGCTCTGGACCTCAAGGGGATCACTCTAACAACAAGTGTAGCACTCATCCACGATATCGAGAGAGACTGTTTGCAATAGGAAGCATTTACCATAGTTCTGCCTTTCACACATACAACTGTTCAGGCAGGCATAAGCATGTCTTTTAGGGTAATTTTTTTACAATGGGAAGCAATGAGGTTGCTGTCACTTGCCAGAAACACCTGCCTGTCTCCCTAGGGAGAAAATCATTACTACTTGGGAGCTTATTGATGGCAGGGCTCTGAATAATCAGCAATTCCAGCTATGGGTTTCTCCTGAGACATGTATCTTCCTGGCTGATCTCTTGACCTAAACCCTTAGCCTCCCTTGACCAGAGAGGCAAAGGAAGCAGGATAAAAAATAAATGCCGTATTTCAATGTTATTACCCGGTGTGTTGTTTGGATGTGCATGTGAACTTAGCTCAGCAGGTCGGTCAAGCCTTCCTCCTGTACTTGCATCTCATTGTCTTCAGTAAAAGCCAAACACATGTAAACCATATGTTTAGGGTTTCTCCCTGGTTTGGGATGAGAGTGGTTGCCTTACAGGTGGTTTAGCTGTAGCCCTGTGCCTCAGGTCTGCTGGAACTCGGGAGGCTGGAGGTCTTCTTGGTCCTGACCTGCTGAATGAATTTGGGTAGAAGTCACTGCCCTGCTCTGTGCTTCAAGCTCTGTGCTCTACCTCCTTGTAATCTGTGGCAAAACATCTCTGTGTAAGTTATAGGTATTACTAGAAGACTCGTGGCAGCAGCTTAGAGATTACACCCACTATCTGAAAGGCTTTTGTGGTTGGAAACCAGTTCATTTCTGTGTGCAGAAATCAGAATTTTTATAAGCAGAATGGGTTTTTTTTCCCAGGTCTGGATGCTCCCAAAAGCAAGAACGTTCCCATCGGGTATTAAAATCTGGCTTTGCTTTCAGTGGCAGGCAAGGATGTGTGTTATTACTGTACTTGGACAAAATGTCACTCAGGATAATACAGAGCTGCAGAGAAGCATTGCTTTAAAAGCAGGCCCTTGTCTCTCTGTATTTCCTCAGCACACTGAATGTTTGGCTAAGCTCCAGGAACTTTCCAAACACAAACAAGCATTTATGTATTAAGCCTTTTTATCAGGCTACGCTCTGTCTGAGCTGGGATGCGGGCAGCCTTTCTAATAAGGTGTATGCAGAATTGTTAATGGCTTTCCCATCGACCTGTGCAACAAAAATATCAAAACTTTCGAATATTAAATCACTAAAAGCTTTTTGGAAGTAAATCACTGTCTTGCTTTCACTAAACAGTATAAGAAGAATTAACTTATTATGATTTTGATAAAACCCCTGAGTTTTTTCCTCCTAAATAAATGGATTGCTGTTTTCTATGGTGAGAATATGAAAAGCAGGTTGAAGCTTTTTGCATGTGGCTTGTGCTGGTGCTGGAATGAACTTTGGCAGCACTGGTCCACCCCTGCCCCCCTGGTCAGTGGGTCCCAACAGCTTCCATGTGGCAGGTAATAACCAAACTAATAATGCTTGTGCAGTTGGTAGCATAAGATGGCCCGCAGTTTAGCATTTCTAAATGCAATTTTAACAGAAACAGCACTAGCTCCCTTTCATGGCAAAGATGAGTGGGAGGTGTGAAAGGTACAATGCTGTGTTATCTGTGGTACACCAACTGGGTGCAGTGGGTGACTGCCCTGGAGCAGTCACAATCACACTGGCATTTCGAATTGATGACTTCTGAATTGCTGGTACTCAAGCTGAGCTTGTTGCAAACTCTAATACAGGATCTCAGGGCTTTTACTCTGTTCTCTTCACCAGACTCACTCAAATGAAAAAGAGATGCATTTAAAATATATATGTTTAAATATGTAGATATATTTTGAAGATGCAATCTGTTGTTTGGTCCTTAGTTTGTGTTTTATGTTAGTGGAACAATCTCCAAAATAAGCTATTAACTCTGAATGCATTCTATAGCAAACCCTGGCTTCAAATAATGTCTTGAAATACGGTCTCATCAGCTGCAGGATGTGCTTTGTATTTGCAACATTGGTCATATTGCCTCATTTCCCATACATTTAGAGGCCACATGCTATCCCTTCTGTCCTGAAGACAGCAGGAGATGGCACTCAAAAGGGAAGTTTAAGTGTAAATGTTTGCCTCTATGCCTCTTTGGATTCAAATTTCATTTGCATTGAATAGAATCTGAAGTGTTCTCATTCATGCACTCATCAAATGGTGAGTAAGACTTATTGAATAATGCCCTGTATCTCCATGGGGAGCCTAATAGAAGTGAGCTCCATGCATGCAGCCATTAGAGGCAATAGGATCGGGTCACACAGTTGGGAAAACCCAGCAATGAGCTCTGGAGAGCAGGGGTGATGACAGCAGTTGTTCAGGCAGATGGATTAGAAGCATCCACAGGGTATTGTCTATGTCCAAACTGGAGGTGTCTGAGCGCTGTGGGGGGAGCACCTTCACAAGGGAGCTGCTGTCACAGAAATGGTTTCACGTGCTGAATGACTGTGGATGTGAGGAGTTGTCTTTGATACACCACTGCTTCTGGAAAAATCAAATATTTGGGTTCAAGCATAGTTCAGTTCTAAACCTCTCGGGTACACTGGAGTTCATCATCCCTCTCTTTCCTTCTAGGAGTATTTATATTTTCCCCCTCACCCTTATTTGTTGCTGGTTCCTGTTAGCATGCAGCTCTCTTTGCATCTAGAGATCAAAAAAGCCTGTATATATGGCAGAGCTATTGAAAGTAAAAAGGGGATAAAAGAGTGATAGCTGGGAATAAAGCCAATGTTGTTGCTTCTCGGAAAGCATCCTTCTGCGGCGCTCAGAAAAGGCACCAGATGTGCGTGTGTGTATTTTTAATACAGCTTTGGCTAGAGGGAAGTGATGTTGATGGTTATGGCTATAAAAGTGGATTTGGGGCAGGTAGGAAGGGATGATGAGCTGAGGACCAAATGCTCCCCTTTGTTTGTACTCCCTCTTGTCAGGGAGGGGAGGGACATTTCAGCCAATTGATCTTCGGGCCAGAGCAGCTGTGGCTGTGGCAGCAGACACTTTAAACCCCAAGTTTCTTTAAACTCTCTTGGATTAGCCTTTCTTCTTCTGAAACTGAGAGGAGATGCCCTTAGCACCTGCTGTGGCCTGGGACTGCCTTCTCTTGTGCACTGGGATCCCTTCACATGTGCTTGAAGCAACAAACCTCCCCTCATCTCCGGTTGTGCCAAGAAAGAAGGAAAAAGCAACACTCTTCCCCATCCTACTGTTTTGCTGAGACTTGCACAGGCACACCGGTTTTGGGAAATGAGGAGCTACCAGGGTTTCTTGTATAACACTTGGCTTTTGGAGGCCTGTCTGCAAGGCTTAGGGCTGGAGGTCAGAGTGGTTCCTGCTGTCTCAAGGCTGATGTTGGAGCTTGGCAGCCACTTCCAGTCCTCCTAGGGGCCTCATCCTTTTCTTACTCTTCCCCATTGTAGCAGGGCAGGGGCTCTCCAATCCCCCCAGCAGACTAACCCACTTAGTGTGAGCCCTGTGCATCTCTTCCTCAGCAGAGACCTAAAGCCAGGGAGAGCTCGTAGATGGCACCTACGCTGCAGTAGGGACAAGTACTGATGCTCTGTGCTAGCAATCCCTGTGTTAAACAGGTTGCAGGTGTGTGGCTGACACGAGCTCTCTGAGATCATAGGAGCAGCAGGGCAGGAGGAGTTTCTGCTCAGCAGATGTGAATTGTGTGCATCACTAGCACCGCGGAGACTCGGTTCTGTTTCTGAACACGTCTTTGCTGGCAGGATGAGCTGTGAACAAAACAAGGTGCTGGGAAGGGAGGGAAGAATAAGCTCCGTGGTCTGGGGAGGCAGAGAATTCATGTGTTTTGGAGTAATGCTTCTGAACAGCTCAAATCACAACATGATGCTGTTAATGCTGAAGCAGCCTGACGGTTGCCATGGGGGTCAAGTGCTTCTCTGTGCAATTCACTTATTGCTCTGTGCAGCTTTGGGGATGGGTCTCCCTTTCTGTGTCAGTCATTTCTGCCCTATAAGAAAAGGGAGAGAGAAAGAAGAAGAAAGGGAAGGAGCAGGAATCTCCTGGAAAGCCTAGGAGACTGCAGTGGAGCATGAGGGGCACATTAGCAGTCTCAGTGTTTGTGGGTGTATTGTTAAGGAAATGTTTCTAAAGAATAGCTCTTTGCAGTTTCTCTATGTAGAAAGCTTACTTAAGCATGATTTCTCCCAGGATATCTAGAGCTTTTCTTTTCTTTGGACAAACATAGAAGCCTAAAATGGATCCATCCACAAAAGCCCCAAAAGCTGCTTCTTTCACAAGCAGAGCTGGCTGTCACCTGGGATGTCCAGGAGCATCACTCATGGAGCATCTTGGTAATTGGACTTTGCCAAGAAGTAAATAAAAGGTACCCAGTGAGGATTGCTCCAATAGCATGGATTTCACAAATTGAAAACATATTAGCTTCTGACAGCTCTGTTCTTCTATAGACAAAACAACTACATTCCCAGGAGCTCTGTGCTTAAAGTTTTAAACCTTTTTCCTTCTGATGAATTCTTTGTGCATCTGAAGAAGGCTCCTAGAGCCTGATTTTTTTACATTCTTATGCACCTTGGTTTATCATTCACACCAGTGCTGGGCCGGCTCAGAATGTTCCTTTGCACATTTGGCAGCATTTCACATCCACTTGGCACTGGGGCATGTGTTTATCTATCTTACTCCACTGGGTACACAGCATTAAAAGATTTGGCCCTCTAGTATTTCTTACAGTTGAACCCAGGGTTAGGTGTGTGTTCTCTGGGACTTTGCAAGATTCAATTCATTTATACTTTACTCTGCTCATCCTGCCTCTATTCTTGATGCCTGCCGATGAAACTGTGTGAAAAGAAAACCTTTCTTAAGTTGCCAGTTGCAACTTAGAAACAGACTTTTGGTTCAAGTACATGGCTGCTCTTCTGCTAGGCTGTGCTGTGGAGTAGGAAAGGTTGCAAGGAGACTAATGCAGTGGTTAGCATTTCATAACAGCACTTTCTCAGAATCGCAGAATGAAAGCTCAGTGTTTTGCATCAGTCTGCCAGTATATAGTTGCGTCGATAGGTGCCTTTTTTGCTATGTGTAGACATAGAAGAATTTGGCTCATGGGGTTTTCCAATAAATCATATTTATGACTTGGCCTTCTTTGTATGACTCTGGCTCTGACTGCCAGTTACACCGAACAGGAAAACTGACGGCAAGGCAGATCTATGCTCCTTGTCTCTGTATAAATCGGGCCTGTTTTTTGCCTAGTAATGGGTTGCAGCCAACCACTTCCAGTGTCCCCAAGAAGGGGAGGTGGGTCCAAGGTTGTCCTGTTAACAAGTAGAGATGAGTGGAGCATGAAAGACTCAGAAGGCAAACATGGTGATAGCTAGGCAGCTTTGGGGTGGGTTCTCTCTCTCCTGTTTGGATCTTGGCTAACGCTGTTAGCTGAGCTCTAGCCTTCAGGGATGCTTTGTGGGGTAGTGCTGAAGGCAGGGCTTGCCTCTCATGGGAAAACTGAATCAGCATTGGCTTTTGCACAAAGTGTGGGGGCAAACTGAGCACCTCCAGCCAGTTCTGTGTACCTCCTTCTTGGCTGTGGGAAGGCTCAGTGCAGTCTGTGGGGATAAAGAAAGCAGAGGGGACTGAATGGAAGATGAGTGAAGGATTCTGCGTGACAGTCAGGCACAGAATCAATTTAAAAGCAGTCGCTGAAGATCAGTGCCTTTAGGGGAATCTAAGGGGCCATCCATCCCCCCATCCTCTGCTCTCTGGAAGTGCAATTGCTGTACCTGTGGTACGCAAAGGAAGAAACAATCAGGCCTCTTCTGATGACAGTGCTCAGCTCTCGACACTTCAGCTGTGAACAGGCAGCTCAAGCAGGGGTTGCAGGAAGTATTCTATTTGTGTTCACTATGACTTTGCAAGCCCTGTTCTGATCCTTGCTGGCTGCGATGGTGGCTCTGGAGAGATGAATGTCATGGTTAGTATGGTTTTGTGTGCTTTTCTGGGGACTTCGAGCAGTGTGTGCTCAGGCTGCTCTTTGTTAGGGGAGAGTTACAGGAACTCATCTGGGCTTGGAAGTAGCTGGGAGCATCCTTCCTTGGGCATGCTGGGAAACCAGCATAGAATCATAGAATCATAGAATGGTTAGGGTTGGAAAGGACCTCAAGATCATCCAGTTCCAACCCCCCTGCCATGGACAGGGACACCTCTCACTAAACCATCCCACACAAGGCTTCATCCAACCTGGCCTTGAACACCGCCAGGGATGGAGCACTCACAACCTCCCTGGGCAACCCATTCCAGTGTCTCACCACCCTAACAGGAAAGAATTTCCTCCTTAGATCCAATCTAAACTTCCCCTGTTTAAGATTTAACCCATTACCCCTTGTCCTGTCACTACAGTCCCTGACAAAGAGTCCATCCCCAGCATCCCTATAGGCCCCCTTCAGATACTGGAAGGCTGCTATGAGGTCCCCACGCAGCCTTCTCTTCTCCAGGATGAACAGCCCCAACTTCCTCAGCCTGTCTTCATACGGGAGGTGCTCCAGTCCCCTGATCATCCTCGTGGCCTCCTCTGGACTTGTTCCAGCAGTTCCATGTCCTTTTTATGTTGAGGACACCAGAACTGCACACAATGCTCCAGGTGAGGTCTCACGAGAGCAGAGTAGAGGGGCATTTTCATGCAGACATCTCTTGAAAATGTCCTAGCTCTGCATAAGTCCTGTTTAGCTTTCAGTGATTGGATTCGTGCCTCAGGAAACTGGTGCTGCAGAGGAACCCAAGAATTCATTTTGTATTGAGCGTTTCCAGACACGGATGTTGGCTTGAAAAATTCAGCTTATCATTAGTTTTGATTATATCAATGTTTATATGCTAGCGTGCGTACTACGGGCCAGATGGTACAGCTGTTGTTACCTGCATTGCAGATGCAGTTTGGCCCAGATGATGGTGTAAGTCACCCCCACGTGTCTCTGGGTGTCAAAGTTAAATATTAGCTTTTGTGGATATCTTTTTTTTCCTTCTACATATGAAACAGGGCAAAGTAGATATGGTGAAAGGAAAAAAACAGCCAGTACAGCTAATATAAGGCTAATCCTTTGCTGCAGCTTTGGGTTGTTGCTGCATAAATGAGAGAGCAGCCTTCAGACTTCACCAGTCATCCTAAAAGAACAGGTCCCAGTCACCCACAATAGGATTAGGAGAGTAGAAAAGCATAGAGCCTGTGCTGGTTTTACAATCCTTTCCATCCCTCTGGCTTGCTTTGTGCTAAGATATCCTGTAGACAAGGCTGGGCAGGGAGGCAAGGGTGAAGACAGCAGGAAAATTCCAGTACTGCTCAAAGTGCTCCATTCTCTGATTCTTTCTCATCAGATTTAGTGTGATCACTTTGAAAATAGGTATCTGGATTGATTTAGCAGCTGTTGCACTTGTCAAGTATATTGGGTATCAGACATCTAATGGATGAAAGGCAAAAGAGTCAAGAAGGCAGGATGACCTGTAATCGCAGTTGCTAACATTGGTGATTTTATCACTTTTGGCAGACTTCCTTTGCAAAGAAAAAGAAAGAAACCACAAAAACCCCCAAAACATTTCAAGAGCAAAGCATTATGATGGGGTCCTTAAGATTCAAACAACAGGGAATGCAAAGAACATTTCTTTGTAGTTTCAAAAATGCATACGAAATGCTGTGACTTCAACCTTCTGATTTTCCGACCTATTCAAGAACTCTTGGATTTGGTCATTCTAGACCTTTAGGGACGAGTGTAATAAGAAGGTTTCCAGTGCTCTGTGGGTTTTTGTTATTTGTGTTTCTGAAGCAGGTATTCCCCAGAAAAGAGTTAGATGCCTTTTGTCTGCCACAGGCTTAGGCTTTAAGCTTTAGAGGAATCTAAAGCTGTTTTGGGCTTAAGAATAGAAGTGTGGGTTACCCCTCTTGAGAATAAACTGTATTGTGTATTGTAACTGCAGCTCGTGTAGAGGAGAGGCTACCCTGGAAGTCAATGTAAAGCCTTTAGTCCTTTCCCTGCTTTTTGTTGCTTTCTCCCAGGTGCTGTGACTGTCTTGGGGAAATCAGAAGCAGCTTTTAGAGCAAATGAGACAGTGAAGTAAAGATCAAGGGTGCTCGAAATGAAGTGTAACATCCTCACACTCCTCCCTTTAATGCATTGGAAAATATGTGCAAAAAGAGAGATAAGAAGTGCAATGAATTTTGACTCCTTCAATACTTGCTTAAAGGAACAATGTTTTTGATGGGACTTGGATTTCGGGAGTAACTGCTGTGTTAACATTGCAGCCTTATATGTGTTTCCTCTGATCTCTTCTTGCAGTATAATTGCTGTATCGTGATCAGCTGCATTCCCTCTTTCTGCAAATGCTGCGTGCTTCCCCTGCAACAGGAATGCTGAATTCAGGATCTGTGCTTCAAAAGCAGATCAGAAGAAGTGTCTGCATACAAATGGCTCTGAAATAAGTGAGCTTTTCTTCTTTGGCACAGAGACCTTCAGAGCTATAGCACTACTGTGAATGTTTTGTTTGCTTGTTTTCTAGCAACAAGTAGGGAAGAGCCTGTTTGCATTGGTATCAGAGAATGTTGTGACAGGACTGGACTTAGGAGCAGGACTGCTGGAGCCTTGGCTTGTCTCTGCTGTGATGCTGATGGGTATCCAACACTGGGTAAATTGAGGCAGGGAGAATTTAAGAGGTCAGCCTCAAATGCTAAAGCCAAGAAGAAGTGTGACTCAGGTCTTTGAGTTGGCCCCCACTGTTACTTGTGTGTAAAAGTGCTTCCATGCTCTCCCTCAATACCTCTTTTCTTTGCCCGTATGTTATCAGAGGGAAGGAAGTGTTTCTGAAGGACAGGAGCTCTGTCCCTTTTCTGGGCTGGCTTTGTGTCCCAGCAGTGGTCTGTAGTATTTCTGATGAAGCAGAAACAATTCCGCTCTCCTCTTCTGCACCCTCACTGCTGTCTCTGCTGCACGTCCTGACATACTCCTTAGGTTATTTGCTGCCAGTATTGTCTTACGGGTTTTTTATCCTTGATGTCTGCAATGTACCCAGGTTTACTCTGAGCCTGTTAAAGTGACAGCTCAGAACTGGGCACCGATGTCCTAGGTGCTTTGCTGTAATTTGGCATCATTGCAGAACTCTGCTTTGGTGATGCTTTTGCTTCATACCAGTGGTCTGGATTTTTGCTGCTTTTTTTCTCAGGTGCTGTGACTTGTCTTGTGAAACCCAGAACCAGCCGACTTCTACAGAGCCCAGGATATGCTTCCTCACTTACGTTTGCTATTTATGAGAAAACTTGGTTTGTGATCTGACGGTTTTTAATCCCAGCAAAGCCATCTGTGCCAAGCTAGATGGAGTGACTTTTGTGAGTCATTTCTCATGACTTGTTAATGTCCTCTAGGTATCTCCTGAAATGTCTTATTTCATTGTTGTACTGTGCATAAATACATGCATGGGAGCCATAGTCAAGTTTGTTCAAATCTTCAGGACTTTGATGATGAAAATTGGCTTTTCACAAGCTGCTTCTCCATTTCCCCAGAGGTTTCCAAAAGAAGTCAGTGATTGCTGAATGTTTTGTTGCCCATGTACCTTCTAAAGCCCTTGAGAAGCCAGTCCCTCTGGGCTGGGCAGATATTGCTGTGGTACCAGCACATCACTGATCCTGATGGGTTCAGCTGATCTGAACTTCCTGATGCGGTCCCTGACAGTATGTGTTCTCCAGGTAGTAAAACATGCCATGGAAATAATGATTTCTCTTGCTTCTCAGCTGCAAAGTTTCAGTTCCCGACCCTTCCCAAAAATAGAGAAAAATTTGAAATAGATGGAATTAGATGGTTTTGTACCTGGACAAATCTTGTCAAGTCCTTGGACTGTCAAATGTCTGCTTGAAGATAAAAGGTTCCTACTCATTACAGTTGTAGCTGTGTCAATGGGAGTTCATGGGAGCTGTACGCAGGATTTGGGGCCAGTACTTTGTCTAAAACTTTTCAATAGAGTGGGGATACTTATAAGCTGCAATTCTCAGCTATTCGCTTATTGAAGGTGAGCCTGATCCAGCCCAGTCCTGAGCACCCACATCCCTCTTACTTCCAGCAGAGATGATTATTACTTGTAGGGTCTTTGCCATTGCGGGGGGACCTTGAGCTGGGGTTCAGGCATTTCAGGGTGGAGTTTCATGGAGAAAGTTTTGTCAGTTTAACTACCTTGTTGGGGGATATTTAAATAGAATCTATGTGCTGGGTGCATGCAGCTGTTTTTGTTTTGTGTAACTCCTCTCTTCCTCACGCTTCAAATCCATCCTAACAAGTTTCCCATTTTCTCAGGCTTTCACGATGTTCCAACACTTGTTAGTTCACAGGGCATGAAGAAGCTGAATGTTATTATATTATTTACTGTTTGCATTTCTAATACCCCTCTTAATGATGTGAAATATAAATGAATTATGTGCCTTCATTTGTGGTTGCAAGTTGCTGTTACAAGTGACGCAGATAGATGTTTGCGAGGTGGTTTATGAAAATTCTTCGGAAAGAAATGAAGAATGGAAGAAAAGAATGGTTTTGATTGGCTGGTGGTGTGCAATAACACTCGTGACTGAGCTGTGCAGAACTTTATAGGCTACTCCTTTATTTTATCTTCATTTTTTTAATTGAGATCTTTTGCCTTAAAACCTGCTCATATTCCAAAATTCCATTCTGGTGTTACCTCAACTTTCCTGTTAGAAACAAGGAATATGTTTTAAAAGTAAACTTCATTTCAGAATTTGTTTGCTGCAGGAAAATAAGAAACCTGATCTATCAGTCTTTCGCAGGGCCTGTGGGCAGAAGGAGTATCCACAGGACATAGAGTGCAGGACTGGTTTTGTAATGAGTGAGGCAACAAAGTTGATTTCTTATCCAGAGGATCCCATAAATAATTCATTTAATGTTGTAACTTATCATTACTTGGAAATAAAAGAATTAAGTTTCTTATATTTGTGTTTTAAAAGTTTGCCAGCACCAAGAACTGCATCTTTAATTGTAAGTACATGGACAGTCAGACCTGCTTGTACAATCTCTCTGCAAGACTGGGGCTGTATCCCATCCCCACAGCAAAACCCTGCTGTTGCTTTTAAAAACAAGAAACAGGCAGGAGAAGGCCTGAAGGCATCTGTCAAAGAGAAAAAAATCCTGGCCTGAAATTAATAGAATTGGTCATGTGGTTCATACTATTAGTTCATTGAATTGCTGCTCAAATTGTAAGATGTTGAGTGACGAGGGGTCTAAATACATTCCTTCTCGCTTTATTCTCTCATAACTGAAATACAGCTGATCATAATTCTTTATTACATGCTGAGTTTCAATAAAATCTCTTTTTCAGAAAAATACATATGTTGAAAGCTGTCTGAATTTGGCAAGTATTACATTAAAAGATCATCCTTCTTGTTCTTTTTGGCACTGCATTTTTCTTCCGTTTCTCTTTTATTTTTCATTGCCAGTTTTGACTGCTCGGCTCAGTCACAGGAGTTTATCAAAGTAAGAAACGTTTTGTTTTAGATACGTGCGAACATCAGCTGAGAAATGATTAAATGTAAACAGGAGTGAAAAATAGCTAAAATAGCTCCTTGAACATCAGCAACTAGTGAGGGATAGGCTTTTGTTGTTGCTGGTTTTGGTGGATTTAAAACTATCCATGGCGTTTGTATTAAAGTATCCAAATTAGCTATTGTAAGCAAGTCCTGCAGCATCTCCTTGTGACTGCAACTTTGAGATTACTCTGAGTTAATCATGCCAGTGTTAGATATGGGAAACATCAAGGCTGGTTTGTGGGTCTTGGAGTCTCTGGATGCAGACTGAGCGCACCATGCTCTGGAACAAGAAGATGTAGCTCTATGCGTGAGCCATTTAAATCTGTATTGAGTCCACAGGGTGTGTTTTCCCATCCCTAGCACTAAGATGAGGTATATGGTCTTTATCATGCAATGAGTTGTTAAGTTTTTCCAGCTAAGCCAATTCAGTGCTTCGAGGCTCAGGTAAGGATGTATTTGGGGCTGGTGATGTGTTACAGCAGTAGACATGGTGCTGGTTTTTGCCAGGCTGGGTGGGTTTCAGGGACATTTTGTCTCATGCTCTCTCTCTGATGGGCCTGCTGAAGAGTGAATTCGATAAGTATGCTTTTCAGATGATGCTGATAGAAGGAAAAGACTGCCATGAAATCACAAGGATCCTCCCCTGCTTCTTTTCCTTGCACTCTTACCTTCATTTATCTCGGCAAGCTTGAATTGCAGTCCCATTGCTATTAACCTTTCGACTGCTGGCATTTTACCCAGAGCACTCAGCCCCCGCTGGCAGCGGAAAGAAGAGGATTTGAGCAACTCTGTCGTGATGAATTGGCATTGGCGCTCCACTCAATGGCCACTATCTGGAAAGTGGAGAACAGACTATGCAGCTCTGCAGTCTTAATACCGTATGTGCCAAGGTATAGCCACCTGCAGAAGCCTGAAATCCAGGAGCAAACAAGAGAAGGGAGAGCTGCAGCACTGGAAGGCTTACTTTTCATTCTGCTTTCCACAACCAACTGCTTTGCCTTGGTACAATCAGACACTTTCCCAGTTCTCATGGCAGCAGCCTGTGTGAAGTCAGGCTGTGTGGCTTTGCTTTCTGCTAAGGGGCTGTTGTGGGAGTGGAGCACAAGGCGTATTTCTCAGAAAGGGCTGTCCCTTCTCTCTTAAATTCAGCACCCAGCTCCAGATGTGTCTTGTTTTCTAGGCTGTTCCATCAGGTTTCAAGGTGTTTGGTGGACTGCCTTGTCAGTATTAACATTGTCGTGCTGCCTTTGGTCCTCCCCAGCGCACCTCCATGGATACACAGCACGATGCTCAGTGCTGCTGGCTGAGCCTTGGCTGTGTAATTGCCAGTCCTGCCATCTGCTCGGTGCAGGGCAGGGAATGTTTTGTACTGTCTTTCTCTGGCCTGTCAGTGCAGCGTGCGGCAGGAGGTACCATAAAACACGGTGGTGTGATGGAGTCTGGCCGTGCTGCTTGGCAGGGGATGGGAGGCTGCTTTCCATGGGTCCAGCCCCTGGGAGCTGCTGGCAGAGCTGCCTGCGGTACTGACCATCATGCTGTGAGTGTGCTGGGCCCTTGCAGGTATGTGGCTGGGCACGAGCGGCCTGTGTTCTGGTGCATTCATTATTCAGCTCTAGAGAATCATGCTAGTTAAATGTCAACAAATGACTCCCATTAATGAAGAGAGGCTTTTGTTTTAAAGAGCTAATTGTCCATCTCTTCTGCATAAGAAATGCAAAGCTTTTCTTATTTTTTTTCTAGTCATGTGGCAGAACTTACGGATGTGCAAATACTGTGGGCAACATCTATTATTTAACTTTCATTACCATTAATATGAATTAAATTGATGGTGTTTGACAGGATGCTTTATGCGTTGTAGCAGATGCCTTAGGGAGCTGCTTTTGAAAGAGAAGAATTTCAGGAAAAGAAAAGTTAGTTTAGTGGCTAGGTGGAGAGGACCCTGGAGAGCTGGGTTGAGCTCTCAGAAGTGAGACCTGAGTGGCTCTCTATATGACCTCATGTAAATACTGCAAGACCAGAGTTTCTGTGATGCTCGCTTCCCATTTCTAGTGCTTTCCGAAGTGGTTGGATTTTCAAAGCAGGTCTGGTAACCAAATGAGGTATGAGTTTAGTGACCTTGTGTCCTGTTTGGGAAAGAATGTGAAGGTACAAGGACAGGTGGCAGGTGAAATGTAAGAGTGACAGAGCACTGGAACAGGCTGCCCAGGGGAGTTGTGGAGTCTCCTACACTGGAGATATTCAAGGCCCGCCTGGACAAGTTCCTGTGTGATGTACTGTAGGTTACCCTGCTCTTGCAGGGGGGTTGGACTAGATGATCTTTTTAGGTCCCTTCCAACCCTTGGGATTCTGTGATTCTGTGATTCTGTGAAATACGTGTGCAGTTGATCAGATGTGAACAAGCAGTGTTGGCTGTGATTTGCAGGTTGTGTAGACCTGATTGTGCAGTGATGGAACTGGAATATCTCAGCCTTACTGGAGCTAAGAGATGGTGATGTAGGCAAGGACATGTCCGGTGAGATCTAGCTATACAATTTTTGGAGCATGAAGGTTACAGTCATATACTCAAGCACTGTTGCCTGAGCATGCTGGTGGCTTAGAGGCTGGGTGATTTGTGTCCAGTACCCAGCCCACTGATGTTCTTCTATTGCTCTCACCTGCTGAGAAAGGGAAAGGAGGAAAAGAGGAAATAAGAGCTTGAAAGGAAGGGTTTCAGTTTAAAGGCAGTGGAGGTACTGTAGCAGGTGCTGTTTCCTACCTCTGCTGGCCTCTGCAGATGTGTGGCCAGGCCCCTTCTGAGGTCTGTGCCCAACCCAAGTGTCTGGTAGTGCCTGCACTGTCTGTGCTGCGTGGGCTCGGTGAATTGCAGTGCAAGCAGGAGACCTGGCTCTCTTAAGCCCTTTTACATTTCAATTCTTAAAAGCAGTTTCAGAAGAATAATCTCTTTTCTTAAGTGGATTTAAAGAAATAGGCAAAAATGAAAAGAAAACCCAAATTCAAAGGCCTGAAAACCCAGTCACTAGTATTAACCTAGGTTAACGTGAGTAACTTGGTATGAGATAAATTAACCTAAATGCCTGTCACCATCCTCTCCTTCTTTGTATTCTGGTGTTACTTTTATTTACTGGACAATGAGTATTCCTTTAATAAAAGCATTGACTTGCACAGCAAGCTATGTGAAAGAGCCTCTCAAGATAGCCAGGTAACTGGTACTAGGCTAAAAATGAAAGGTGATCCCAAGTACAGCAGTTACTGCAAGTTCCACCTAAACCACTTAAGCAGTGGGTGGCTGCAATATAGCACAAAACCAGCCAGTTGCCTTTCAGCAGCCTTGTTGGGAGCAGGTATCAGTCTAGCCTTGGCCAGACACAAAATGCAGTGTTGTCAGTCTGTAGGTAAGCAGTCACTGTGTGCCTGCCAAGACATGCTTCAGTGTCTCTTCTGCAGGAGAACAGAGGCACAGGAGAGCTGGTCAGTCCTCTGCAGCTCCCCTGCTTGGATGTGAATGTTCCTGACATTGCCACTGGGTGCAGACTTCTGGGTTTATTGCCAAAGTTGTGTGAAAGCTGCCTGCTGAGAAACGGGTGAAGGCTTCCTCTTTGCATTGAGCACGAAATGGTAGCAACTTTCTAAATGTCTTGGGCCAGGACTGAACTGATAAGGAAGAAACTTCCCATCTCATTGTGAATCCCCAAAGTTTTACGGTTGCATTTTTAGTATCCACTAAAAAAAAAAGAATCTTTTGCCACAGACCACCTCTTTCTGATTCCTACACGTCTCTTGAGAGTGTTCCCATTAAAGATTCAGAGGTTCTGGCTGCTACTTTGACTTATATATTCTGTCCATGTCCGGTGGTAGTTTCGGTAAATGCTGGACGAGCAGAGTAGTTGAAGCTGCAGTTTATCTCAGTGCAGAATACAGACGGGAGCGATTCTGAGGAGCAAACTCCCCAGACTGAAATAGCTTGCAGCATCAGCTGAAAGGTCACCAACCTGCGTAAATCTCCACAGCACTGATTTTTCAAGTCATTGTCCGTATGAGGATGAGCTCCATACAGATTCAGTCTTTTTATAATTGCAAAACAGTAGCACTGGTCTCTCTTCCTGTACCTTAGATCCAGGCACAGTAACAAAAATAAGACTTGAGAAAGGATCTTAAAGTTTCATCTTTTGGGGCAGGAGGTGAGAAAAGAAACCATTTCCTTTGGCTTGCTTGCCGAGGCAGGCAGGGGTGTTGCCTCCTCCAAGAAGGGCAAGGACAAGAAGTCCAAGGAGGTCTGTGAAGCCCTGAAGAATCCATGCTGCCTTTGAGTTGTTATATATATATATATATATAGTGGGTCTTCTGGACAGAGCTGTGGACTTTGGGGTTCTCTGTCTGGGTCTGGACCTCTTCCAACTTCGTCATGTGTATGGTGCTAAAGAAGTCGCAGTTATGCTTGCCTTCAGATGTAGGTGAGGCTCAGATATTTTGAGATTCATGTGTGAATGGTTCCCTTCAAATATTAAGGTTCCATCTGCAAATTCTTGAGAAAACGTTTCATTTTACGTTATCAGCCTTTTGTGAGAGAAATCCCAAACCAAACCAAACCAAAACAGAAGCTTTTTCAGATAAACTACTTCAGCATTCAAAAAACTTCCACAATTTTCCTAGAGGAGAAAAGTCTGAGTTCTATTCTCTTGACCAAGTTTTTGACCACACTTATTCAATCACTGCAGCTCGCTTGTGTATCAGGGCTTTTGCTTGGTAAAGGTGTGGTTCAGACTCCTGCTCTGCATTAACATGTATTCACTGTGATTCCACCTGTCCCATGGCAGTCGTCTCCCAGAAACGGGCAGCAACCAGCAGACACCCATGGGCATGAAAGAGGCTCAGAGCAGGAGCTTAATTCCTACTGCTTGCATCCCATGCAGGGATTCCCCTTTTGTAGTGGGGCTTTAGGGTTACCTTGATGCAGAATGAGAACTTCTGAAATCCTAATGAGATTTCACATGTTCCTGAATTTGATGTTCCCAAATCAGTGGTAATGTGCAAGGCATGAGATGAAGTCTCTCAATACTGGAATACAGCAGATCTGTTCTCATGTAAGAAACTAAATGCCAGTTTGTACTCTCTAAGTTGATGCCTGTTTGAGGCAACTTTTCACTGAACTTCCAGTCCCTGCAAAGCAGCAGGCATAGAGATGTTGGGCATGTAGTAACCCGGTATAACATCCGATGGGTAATTTGTTCTGACAACTTTTATGAGCAGGAAAAAAACCCAACCCTCATCAAATGCATGTCTCACTTTCTGACCCTTCTCTGTGGTTCATTTACCTCCTGGAAGAACCACCTGCTTTGTGCTTTGATGCTCCATTTGCAGTACTTGAGGGAGGAATGATTATAGTGGCATGCAGCCGCTGGTTAACTTCTCCCCAGATGTGTGCTCCAGATGGCTATCCCAAGAATCCACCCCAGACCCAGATTTCCTGTTTAACACTGACAGTCTTGATTCAGACTGAATCATGGTCATTTTCTGTGTTTTCCTCCTTTCTAACTGATAGCATCCACGGAGTGGTGTGAGCAAACACAGTCCATAGAAAGCTACACTAACACATTGTTGACGCACTGATGGCAATAAAGATGAGGGTATTGTTAGCCTCTTCTCTTAAAGCCTGTCTCAGTCTACACAAATGGCTACAGTCTGCTGCATTTCAGGAAGATCAGAACTAACCTTCTGGAACCTGGTGTGTCAGCACTGGACAAACTGAACAAACACAAATGCTAATTTTACTGGGCATTATCTGGGTTCATATGCAATAATAGCTTCTCTCCTTGTTGCTTCTCTCATGTCCTCTGTGCCACCTCTCTGAGTAATGGTACCGGCCTCTTTATTTTTGAGCTCTCTGAGTATGTTATTTATCATCTTTCTTTAGTAACAAGTGTAGCCGAGTGATATAATATAGTTTTGTGAAGTTCTGACCATAATAGAATACAGAGTGGCTCCTCTTATTTCTTTGGAGTTCAGGGAAGCTGCAACAAAAGGAATAAAGTAAGTTGTGCTCTCTCTCTATGCTCACTTCTCTCTCCCTGCCTGCTTCCTAACGAAAGTCTTTTATTTCTTTTTCTTTTGAATCAATACATTTTTCCTCGAGTTCTGTTGAGCATCTCACTCTATGTAGCAGAGCAAGGCTGTGAGCATCCACCTCTCGAATCGCATCCCCTGCTGATGTGATACTAGGCATAGCAAAGCATATTGGGTCATTATGTTTTAGTGTTGGTGCTCTTGACTTAGGATCAAGTAATTTTAGGGCATAGCGTGACTCCTCTGCAGGAGAATCTCTGCTGCTGTGTCCTGGGTTCAGCTGTGGGCTTAAACCATGACACAGCGGTACCAGAATACAGTGCAATCGCAAGAAAAGAGTGAATCCTGGACAGCTGCAGCAAGCTTTGCTATAGGGGATTTGTTGCTTACCCACCAGGTTACAACATATAGGTCTAGGCATGTGATTACAGCATTTGGAGGGGTAGTGCTGCTGGATTAGGGGAAGCTCAACTGGTACTTTGTGGATGAAGTCAAACCTTTGAAGCTAATAAAGCCTCTTAAGGAAGAGGCTGCTCTGACATTGATTGCATCTCCAGGAATTACAAAACCCTAAGAAATTACAACCAACAGAGGCAGGGGAGTCTGATTCTCATATTCTGACTACTGAAAGGCTCCTGATGTGTCTCATAACTCCCTCCTAGGGCCAAGCACAAGGGTGCAGCAATGGCTTGGAGGATGTAAAATCTGATCAAAGCCAGAAGGAGACAGGGCTCCCCAAAGCCTTGGGTTGTGCCAAGGAGCCTGATGAGTCACAGGACCCATGGAGTCTGGCTGAATGATTGCAGCATGAAAACAGGTATTTGGGAGCCTGTAACAGCTGAAGTGTCCTCCTGCCTGTGATACCACAGGAGGGAGCAGCACTGCTTGCTGCTCTGTTACACTCCATCAAGTCTTTGGGAGTGCTTTCAACACCTTATTCCAGGAAATATGCCAAGAAAGGACAAATATACTGGTTATTTATCAGCTTTCTTATGGCCCTCCTTATTACTGCCTGGAGTCCATCAGGGTAGGCATTTATGTAGTGATCTGACCTTTTCTGCCATCTGAAAGAACACAGATCCTCTGGTTCTCCGCTGACCTTCCCTTGTACTCTTTCTGGGGAAGATAGAAATAAGAAAAGAATCCCTAAGGATCCTCAAAGGAAGAAACATTTTTCTCTCATTAAAAGATCTGCCATAAGTATTCATAATTGGCAGAGAAAGAGGTTTTGTTGTCTCCTTGCTTCCTTTGTCATGGATGTGAATCAAACAAGGAATTATATCTTTTGTCATCTCGGGATGATAGGAACAATTTTATTTGCATGAAGTCACTGTTGAGAATGTTTCTAATATCTCTGCAAAGAGAAGCAAAACTCCCACAGCAAGAGCTCCATTAATCTTTGCTGCCCTGATCTACATTGACTTATTTAGTGCATGAGCTAGATCATTAGCAACACTAGGGATTTCCCCTCATCCTGTGGTAGAGAGATCAGTGGAAATAATAAACAAGTGTGAGCGAATGTGCAGCCTGATTAGTGTATACACGTATATTTTCATGCTTGGAGACCTTTGTAATATCTCCCCTGGCATTAGGTGCCTTTTACTGACTCTTGCATTGCAGAAGGTCAGTAGTATCCTAGTATCCTACTCCTCAGGGCCACTGCTTATCATAAATACTTATGTATTGTATGTACTTATGCTTATCATAAATGGTACTTATGTTTGACTAAACTTCAAACAACTTTGACCTTTTTATTACTTTCTCTGTGCAATTTAATGTGTCTTGGAGGGTGGATGGAAGAAGAACTCTTCTGCCAGCCCTTCAAAGAGTCACCCAGGGGAGCTGGGTTTTTTTTGTAAAGGCCAAGTTATCTCCTTCAAGACTTAATTTCTATGAAAATAGAATATTTTAAAACCTAATTTCCGTACTTAAAAACTTGGAATCTCTTGCATGTGGGTGAGGGAGATGCAGATGTTTTTAGACGCTTGGGAACTGCTCACTGGTTAGTTTAAAATATTTAGCTATTTGCATGCTTCCTTCTGAGGTATGCAAAATAAATGGAATCATAAATCACTCCTTAAATATTCTATTTCGTGCTAGGTGACTGGAAATAACAGATGGATGCTTACAGGTGGGATTTAATTTTGCTCTAAGTTAGTGATGGGTTAGAAACCAGTACACCAGATCTTAGCCCTCTAAAGCTTTGGATCTATTTGCATCTGTCTTGGGAACTTGGTAAGGCATAAGATTTGCATAAGGTTGGTAACAGCTGTAACCCCACATCAGCGTCATCTTTAGCACTGGGACAGTTTAGGCTTAGGCCTGGCACATTGCTCCCAACTTCCTGTTTAAAACAGCCATGGAAGTGTGGAGGTGTGTGTGTATAAAATAGCGTGGATGGGATGATAATTTCTGCCTTTTCCAAAAGCTTATTGAAAATAGGAAATCTAGAGAATAGGACGAGGGGCAAAAAAGCCTCTAATAGAGATCAGGTAGGTCAGAGATTTAAAGCCCACTTGCTCACTACCAAGCTCCTCCTGGCAGTGTGCACAAGTCAGTTTTACCTACACAGAGGAGATGAGGCCGAATGCTGGCTGCAAGTGCCTCTGAGCCAGATATTCACATGATATCCTTATTGTCTGCCAGCTGTGCCAATACGTGTTTTCATGCAAGAAAAGGAGTGTGGGAGAAAAGAGATTGTGATGCTCTGCCAGGAGGCTTGTGCTTTTTGTACAACTCCCCTTTGCATGGATAGCTGCTGCAGGGTGAGATTAAGTTATGAGGAGGGATTGGATGGGACGAGGGGAGAAGTGCTGTAATACCATGTTTCTCACATTGGTAAAACTTAATAGAGATGTGGAATTGTACCCAGCAGTCTGGCCACTAGTTTTAAGTTTAAATTGCTAGATACCAGCTAGTGGGGCCAGGTCTCCCCTGAGCATATCTCTGAGCAGGAAGAACACAGCTTGCAGCAGTATCCGGATTTTGGATCACTGTGCAGGCAACAGCTCTTCAGATGATCTGGGCTGCAGGCATGTTTGTGTGTGCATTGGGCAAGAGTGCTCACCAGTTCTTATAGCAATGCTGAAACTACCCATTGCTGTGCCAAAGAACACTTGTGCCATGTCAGAATGCGCTCTGTTTTCCCAGAGACTGGCTGCAACACAGGTAGTTTAATAAAGATGTTGGGATGCATCTTTGGAGGCAGAGACTGGCCATTACTTGGCATCTGGGACTGGGCAGTTGTGGTGGTGTCTGTGACTGCACAGGGAAACAAAGCTCAAATGACTGATAAAAAAGATCATTTATGTTGTACACTGTCCTAATTTTTCTTGCATCCTCTGTGCACAGATCTTGGGACCAGTTTATCAGGCTCCTTTAAGCAGGCTTCTGCTGAACTAACATATCTAGAAACCTGACTTGCCTTGAACATTCTTCCATTTGCTTATCTGCTTTTGCTAGTAATGGGATTCATGGTAACAGTGAAGTTGAGAAACCTGCAAAGGATGTAATAGTAGATATGGCTCCTGCTTCCATTTGCCAAGTCACTGCCCAGTTCAGTGCAAACATTTAGTTTTTCTTTTAGCTGAAGGTGAAAGAGTCTCTCTAGCAGTAATCCTGCAGAGCCCAGTGTACACACTTCATCTTCTGTGCTGGGCCCACAAGGCCAGCTCAGTGACATTTGACTCAGAGAACTCTTTCCGAGAGCATTTTAAAGTTCAACCTTGACTGTGAGGATTCTCCATCACAGCAGCATCTTCATTACTACCAACTTACAGAAGGGGGGAGAGAAGGGATGGCTCTGTTGAGGTCAATTTGCATGGTGCTCTTGGCTTGCTGAATAAGCTGGGTTTTGAGGTGGTGCTGATAATTTTGCTTGCATCCACCACAGAAAGGTTATTGAGCATTCAGTAAATCTCCTGGGGATCAGTTATAAAGAATGGTATTTACAGGAGGGTAAACCATAAATCTTCATGACCTTCTTGCAGTTAGCAGCATTTAAAATTGCATTATTCTTTTCTTTTCCTGTAGACAAGGCTTTGATAAAACTGTCAGTTAAATAATCCATGGACAACGGGGTCTTTGCTGGCGAAGTGACTTAGTTGAATTTTAACTTGTTTGGTTTTACTTCTTGCCAATTTTTTTTACTCAGAAGATTAAAGATGTATTTTATGCTTTGACAGATTCTCCGAGGAACGTTTACCTTGACAGGAGGCGAAAAGAGGCCCCCTTAGGTCTCCATTGTCTTCACTTCTGTTCTTCTTGTCGGATAGGGGATGACAACAGGACTGTGGAGAGTTGAACAAGGGAATCTCAGTCATTCAAACCTGTTGCATGTTTGATCCCCGCTGTCACGTTTTCATGAATTTCACATGCGCGATGTGTGTATTCACTTGTTACAAATTAGCACCTGGTATTTCTCAGGCTACCAGAGAGATCTTCCCTCTTGAATAATGGAAGCTTATGCTGTTTTGATTTTACTTTTTAGTTGTGAGGGGTTTATTCTCAGTGTTTTATTTAATTAATAAGAAATTCTCAAATGTGTTCTTTTTCCTCTTTTCTTTTTCATTAGTCACACTCAGTGCCATAGTGTCTTGTCAGTTGAGTTTCACTGGCTTTCTAATACCCGTTATGAACAGATCGTGTATCTTACTTAGACGTGTTTACTTACAGACCTTTCTTCTGGTGAAGCCATACAAAATTGTCCACCATGGATACTTTCATTTTGTGTCTATATTTAGGTCCAATTTATAAACAAGCTTTGTAAAACTGAGCAAGTTGATACTGCGTGTAGTGTGGAAGCATTTAGATGGGTAAGAAGGAACTTCCACTAGCCTTACTCATTTCTATTCCTGTACAGGAATATTTATGCCACTATAAAACACCTTTACACTGGTAAAATCACATTCACATTTATGCTGTTAGGACGGTGTAGTTATATCAGAGAACGGATGTAACTCTACTGGACAACCTCTTCTTGTAGGCAAACCTTCACTGAATATGGAGGACAGGTTGCCCTGTGCAACTCCAGCTGCTGAAGTTGTGGAGGTCTCTTGAGAATGTGGATGTCTTATTTCAAGGCGGTGACTTTGCAAGAGGTACAATTGTAGAAGTAAAAGCGTATAAGTGCAACATACAGGTCTCTGGGCAAGTTCTGGGCCATTTAAACATCCCTAAAAGGCAGCGTTATGATGTTAGGAAAGAGGTGGGTTTTTTAATATAGGTTCTTCATGGTCTTACCCCTTTGATGTAGTAATTGGAGCTTGCACGATCAGAAAACTGAGTGCCAAAGGCAAAACTGGTCAGCTTGAGTGCAGAGCAAACATGAACACCAGGTGGGAGACTGGCATTGCCCTGTGTTTTATGTATTTCCTTATACGAAACAAACACCAGTGCAGGAAACTTTCCAAATCATTCTTTGTCTAAAGCAGTAGTTTATGGCTGCAGTTGGCTTTGGGAGCTTGAGGACAGAGCACCCATGCAGGAAGTCACAGAATCATAGAACAGTTAAGGTTAGAAAGGACCTTAAGATCATTTAGTTCCAACCCCCCTGCCCATGGCAGTCATGTGTGATTTCCTACTAAAGGAGACATTAGTATTTTAAAAGGAAGAACAAGTGTCTATGGCTTGGAATTAGACAGTTTTGTCCTTTGTAAATTATGCAGAGCAAAACCTTTCATAAATAACTGGTAATGTATAAACGCCATCTGGAACAAAGTTAATACATACATTGTTTGAAAGAAGCATGCATGTTGCTTCAAGGGTCTGGTTTGTGAAGGGTTTAAGTACTTGCTTGTGAGGTAACTACTAACTTTGTAGCCAAAGAGATACTATAACTACAGATGGAGCCAAGCTTTTCCTATTGGGTTCTGCTCAGGTATGATTTGCAAATGAAGTATTTTGGCTTGGGGGAAAACCTTCTCTGAAGAAGGTAGTGGTGACACATGGCACAGTCATTTATGGCTCTTGGGCATTGTGTGGGAAAGCATTGCATCACAACAATGGGGGAATTAACTGATGCTGACAATCGAGTAATTGGGAGGGTATGGCACAGCATGGATATACCTGGTAGTGCCTCAAAGTTCTTTGTGCCCTTTGCTTTAAAATTAAGAAGCAGATGGTTGCTTGGAGTTACTTGTTTCCACTTCCCTCCTCAGGTGCTCGTTTTCTGCTAACGGCAGCCATCTGCTTAGGACTGTTGACTTGAGCCTGTGGAAAATAAGTACTGAATAGGTTTCATTCTACTGTAAGTGACTTTTAAGCTTGGAGCATCATATTGAAGTATTACCATGCTCCTATTTGTGTCTGCTTCTGCTGTGACACAGGAATGTGTATTTAATACCCTAACTGTGCGGTTGGTAAGAACCAGTTCTGAAATATTAGTACATGCCTTTTCCTGCCTCTGTCTAAGGGGAGAGCCATACCCTGTAATGGGTGTCTCACTGTGCTGCTTTGTACAGTGCAGCTGGACTCCTCTTTATGTACCCTTTTTACTCTAAAATTTATCTGCCAGTGCTCCTTTTACTTTTTGTGACCATCTGAAGGGAGACAGGAGTCACCTGGAAGTCCTTGCTATAGGTGAATGAAGGTACCATGTTGTATTTTGCTTGCAATCTGCTCATTTAAGCAAATACAGTATCATACAATATTCAGGCTCCAAAGCAAATGCTTCATTGTTTCCTTTAGTTTTCCAGGTCCCTGAGGATCTTTTTCTCTTTCTCCTTTTACCGTTGTTGCTGTGCTCTGTGGCAGATGCCAGGCTCCTGGTAAAGCAAGTCAGGCTGGTCTTTTCATTGGTGATTTGCTTCCAGCTCTAAAATACACCAAACTTGGTTTTGAAATCCTACGGCATTGTGGGAACAATGTTATCCCAGTGCTGCACACCTCTGGTCTGCTCTGCTGTGATTTGTGCCCAGGTTCCTGCTCTGCCAGGCTCTGTGCTGGTGCCGTGCTCCCTGGTTTGTGTACGTGGGTGAAGCTTGTGCTGTGAAGTGAAGGTTTTTGCAGGAATGGAAGCATGAAATACGGTGGCGTGAGCAAATAAGTACAGATGTAAAGAATAAAGCTCAGAGCTTTGGAAACCCGCTCAAAACCTCTCTGGAAATGCAGCCAGTTGGGCTCGATGCATCTCCTAGATGTAAAACTGTGGACTGCATTTCATCACTGCTGTAACCTGATTGTAGTGGCTGGCTGATATGCCCAGATGTGTCCTGGAACAGAAATTATGGGCATGAGGGGCTTACGTCTGCTTATACTAACAGGCACCATGACCTCATGTTTTCGTATGGCTGTAAACATGTGTATGAGGAGGTCACTCCTGATCTTGCACAAAGTGCATGAATTAAATACTGAACATTTTAGTAACAGGGTCTAGCTCAGACAGAAACATTCCTTTGCCACCATCACACTCTCCCTTGTGTTGTAAATGGTGTATCTTCTCCAAATGGAGGGCACCTGTAAAATAATGAGCACTGCTGTCCATCAGTCCCTAGCAGCAGGTCAGGAGAGATGTGAGATTGCTGCAATCGGCTAAAAACTTTGTGGAGATCATAATGGGGGTGAAGAACAATAAATAAGAAATGAAGGCAGGTAGCACAGTGTAAAGGAACATAGCTGGAGAGAGAGAGAAGCAGAATTTGACTGGGAAAGAGTTTATTTAAGTGATGTTGCAAGGGACGGAGTTTGCAGATATGAAGTGGTCTTACCCATTAGAACTGCATTTTGATTCTTTTGTCTGCTGCTTTGTGCAGCTCTGCTACCTCTTCTAAAGAATTAAGAAAGTCTCCCCAAATGAGCATAGCTAATCCTTGCTTGCCTACTTAGTGTTATCTTCTGGGGTTTTTCTTGTACAGCATCTTTTGAGAGCGCTGTGGCTGCTGTTGTAGTTCTTAATTCAGGCCTTTTAGGTTGGAGGAGGCAAAGAAGAGACCAAACAGCAATTAGTGACCCAGGAATTTCCTGAGCTTTTCTCCTGGCTCTGTACACTGCAGGATAGTTTGTTTCTTCAGCCTGGTGCCAGAGGTGCTGTGGTTACCTGTCTCTGAGAAAGTGAAGCAATGCTTGCATGAGGCTTGTAAGGCACCGAGCGATGCTAACAGTATTAGTTTGGGATTACCTATTGCAGCACAACCACTGTGGTGGCAGAGCTGCAGCTTGGGACATGATCTCCTCCAAACCTGGAGAGCTATCAGCAGCAGAGGAAATGGGACATTATCTTGTGTTTATAACATTTGCTGTACTCAAAACTTTGTCATGTCTGTTGCATCTGTAATAAGCAGGGCAGCGTGTACACATCAGGGCATAGGAAATGCTGGGTGGGTCCACGATGTTTGGTCTCAGATAGTGTTATTTTCCTTTTCTGTTGTTGCAAGTGCACTGTTGCTGGCAGTCCACAATGAAAACTTCTACCACGTTTCCCTCAATCACAGTAGACAAGGGGTGGTTTTGAAGGCTGAAGGTCCTTGCAGCAGTTGCGGAGTTTTTCAGCAGAGATTTAAGGTCTGACCATAACTTCAAGTTTCCAGCTTGTATGTGCTGAAGTCAGCTCCATCCTACATCTGTTCTCTGAGACCAGTGCAACTTTGTACCATGACCATTTCTTATGGTTAGAAATCGCCTGCACCAGTAGCAGACCTGACCAGTTGATGTTATTAACCTGAGGACTAACAACTCAGTTGTCAAGAACTTGTCAAAATAATGTTCCCAGCCTGTACACTCCTACTGCTATATTCCCCTTGTCCCTTGAAAGCAGGCTGAAAATCCACATACTTATTATAGCCACATGCCCAATTAATATGGAATTCAGCAAACAATACAACACTGCACAGGCAAAAAATATACCCCCAAATGTGCAAATGAATTTAAACAAATTAATCATGTCTATAGGGATGCTGGGGAGGGACTCTTCGTCAGGGACTGTAGTGACAGGACAAGGGGTAATGGGTTAAAACTTACCCAGGGGAGGTTTAGACTGGATCTAAGGAGGAAATTCTTTCCTGTTAGGGTGGTGAGGCACTGGAATGGGTTGCCCAGGGAGGTTGTGAGTGCTCCATCCCCGGCGGTGTTCAAGGCCAGGTTGGATGAAGCCTTGGGTGGGATGGTTTAGTGAGAGGTGTCCCTGCCCATGGCAGGGGGGTTGGAACTGGATGATCTTGAGGTCCTTTCCAACCCGAACTGTTCTATGATTCTATGTCAGAAGAATTAATTAGTGACTGATAAACAGATAAACCTCTTGGATGCTACTAGAGAGAGGAATGAAACTCTAGTCTGGGATTCATCTGAGCCTGTCCTAGGTGAAAAGTGCTTACCAGAGAATTGTACCAAATGGATGGAACACTGCAGGGCATGAGCTCTGTTCCTCTCCCTGTTTGTTGCTAGTTTGGCTTTGCTAAATGGGGTGAAATCCATTTTCCTTTCCCTTTCCTGTATTGCTGATGCCCTGTTGATAATTTGATTCTCCTGATTTGATTGCCAGGTTGCCTTGTGGAGGTGATTCCTGTGTCTGGTCACTCCAACAGATGATCTCTTGTTGCTGCACTCTTTGTAGTAAGATGAACAACCAGACTGAGTTCATATGTATTAATACACACACAAGTGTATATGTACACACTTTTTCCCTCCATGATGTTGAGCCCAGAAGTTTTTTGAGAACCCAGGAATCCAGCCCAGGTGGCTAGTTGATCACATCCTCATCTGTTATACCAGATGAGTTGTTTCTGTCAGCCTGACATTGTGGTGCCCTGTCCTAAAGGGATGTTCAGTTTTGGGTCTTGTCTTTTCTTGCTTGCCAAATGGCTTTCAGTGCCGTTTTGGGGAGGGTGTTGTTTATTGCAGGTTGTCCATATGCCGTTTAATGTGCTCTGTACCACTACACTAGCTGAGAGCACTCGTTTGTAAGATTAGTATTTTAAATGCAAACCCACATACTCTGTGTTAACTCTTTTACTTTGTGTATCAAATTTCTGCAGATCTCTGAAATCCAGCAGGTTTCTAAGCCTCTTTTTTGAGGGACTTATTGGGCTGGCAGTTGTTTTGGTGCTGGAGTTCCTGAATTGTGAATTCACTGTGATGTGACACTGCAGCCAGCATGGGTCGATCTGCGGTGAGGACTCTTGGGGCAATGTACAAGCAGCATCCTTAGCTGTGAACCAGCTGCCCTGCGGTCAGGAGAGGAAGGGTTGTGCAGTCCAGCGGCCCCTCTGACTGCGTCAGCCCAAGGTCTGTGTACCCAGCAGGTCACGTTGCAATGTGTTCTCCAGTGAAGAAATGACTATAGTACTTCAGGTGGCTCAGGGGAGAAAGGTTTTTCTGCACTGCAGAACCAGTTATTTTGAGAGATGCTCTTGGGTGCAAAGGCATCCACATCCAAACTGCCTTGGAATGTGAGATTTTTGGGGTTGGATGGTCCCTCCACCAGCTGGGGAAGCTGGAAAATGAGTGGTTGTGGAGCAGGCCTTGACAGAGCCAAGAGAGAAGTCCCTCGATCCCCTTCCCCTGTTAGGATACTTGGTTTGTTACTTTTCCAGAGGTAAGCTCTACATATGACCTGCTCTTTGCTTTAAGTGGCTTAGGTATGCTGTGCAGCAGGGAGAGATGTAGCATATTAGCTTCAATTTTGTGATATCAGTAAATGCCCATGCAGTATCTGTGGTACATTAATCTTGACCCATGAAGACTTGTACAAACAGAAATGAAGTTGAATCGAATAAGAAATAAGTTGGCAGGTTAATTTGTTCTGTTTTCTGAAAGAAGATGTTTTCTTTAATTCGATTGCCTCTGGAATGGAAAAGTCTTGTGATAAGAGCATACAAAGCACACTGAACTGTATTACGCTCCAACTCCCATCCCATGAATGTGGCAGCACAAAATATCACCCAAGGACAGATGCTACCTTATTGCAGTTGATACTTAGAATTGTATTTGCGTGTGTTCTGCTGTAGTCATCTCGCTGGATGGATTTTCTCTGGAAATGTCATTCCTTGGGGTCTGTCTCAGTAACGTGTCTGCAGACAGATGTCAGTGCTGCCTTAGGATGCTGCAGTGGGCATGTTTAGAAGTGCTTGGCAGTGGTTGGGATTGCAGAATGGGCTTTGGAGGTCTTTGAACCTGCGCTGCTTGATTTCTGCTTCAAGGGAAGGTTTATTCTCTATGATGTCTGCTTCATGGCACTTGGACTGTGTGGTCCATCAGTTGATTTTCATGTTTAGAACAAAATCAACCAAACAAAATCCCAACAAACAACTGCAGAACAATGCAGGCTTTTACTGTATCTTATTAGCAGCGAGAAATGAACTAACTGCTGGTGCCTGTGGGACCAGCCTTGATGATTTCTTAATATTTCTTGTTTTCTTCAAAGGTAAATCTCCTTTAGCTACCTTTTGATATCTGGCCCCTTTGCACAGGCACCTGCTTTTCTCATCTGGGTCTTCAGTAGTGACCTTATAACTCTGTAGACAAACATGGTCGTTGTTGATCTGTCAAGTCCAATATCCCTTTGCTTAAATGTTAGATGGATTTATGTTATTGCTTTGGGAGGCAATAATCCAGAAGGGAATTCATTTTACAGAGAGGTCTTCTGCCTTGCTGAAGGGCTGTTGGTTGGATGAATCACCTACCTAACATCATCCCAGTTGATTTGCTTCTTCAGTTTTTCATACATCTATTTGTCTCTTACACCTAGACTAAGAAGCAAAGTCTGATCCTTCCATCTGAGATTTGTTAATCCGTGCTTACAGCCAGTGAAGGAGTCTTTCTGACTTAGCAGTGCTTATATTCACACCCCTGAGGCATTACCATGTAATGCTGTTGCAGGGAGAAGATAGCAGATGAAGGCTAGTTATCATTTGGACCTTGCTGTTTCTTTGGTTGCTCTAAACAGCAGTTTTAGAAGCCAGGAAAGTGAATAGTAGGGACTGCAAGTAAGAGTTAACCCAGCCAAAGCCCACAAAACCAAGTGTAACTGGCTGTGCTGGAGGTTTTAGGAAACTGCTGTATGTGTATAACTGTGATCTCTGCTGTTCAGACCTCCAGAGTAGTGCCAGAAATGTAGATTAATGGCTCTACTAAACATTATCGCATGCTCTTCTTTCTAGGAGCGGATAGAGTATACTGAGCTTAATGGAATGAAATCCATTTTAACAGAGGGCGACTGAAATGAAGTTTGTTAATGGAGTGGCATTTCATGATATCTTTTATGGCTGTTCAGTCTATAAAAAGAGCATTTTCCAGCTGGCTGTTGATCTGGCTTGACTAGAAGAGGAATACACACGCATCCAGTGTCCAGGGTTTGTGAGCTCTTTCCTGAGTTAACTAGGCCATGTGGGAACATCTCTCTGGAAGCAAGATGTGTTTGCTTAGGCTGCAGAGCTGATGGGCCCCTCATTCCTGAGAGTCACCTTTGGCACCTTATTTAGCATCTCCTGCTTTTTCACAGCCTCCCTTTAAACATACCTTTTCAACATTTAGCTGAGGAACAGAAACATCTTCATGTGACTAAGAGTTGCTGTTTGCTGACCATGCATTCAGCTCAGACAGTTATTTCGGGTTTCTCCCCCGACCATTGAAAATAGCTACAAATAAATCAAGCTCACGAGCACTTGAAGCACAGGCTGTTTCTTTCATGGGTATCCACATAGAGGTAAACCAGACCAATGCAGCCCGGCTCCATAATGGAGCTGCTGTTCGGTGCAGGAACACAAATATTAACAAATACTAAGAGGTTTCTTAGAGTGCTAGAAAAATCAAGAGTAGCTCGAGGTGAGGTTACTTCATTCTACTGCAGATTTGTGCAAAGATGAAGGGACCCAAGAAAACTGATGAGCTGTTTGTTTTCCAAAAGTGTTTACAGCTTTGGGTTGTCTTGTAAAACCTCAGAACGCTGTTCCCTTTGTATATAACTATTTATTCATCGTGTTGTTTGCACAAACCCTTGCTGTTCACAGGTTATGTACCCAGATTTAGCCCAGACATGATGTGACACCTCTTTTTTTTTTTTTAGAACTGGTATAAAAGTAAAAGCATTGCATTAAGGGTGTGTGCATTTATTTTCTCAGTAAATCTATTATCTCAAGATGCGTATTTGGTTAAAGAGGACACAAGCAGGGTGCTACTGAGCGCTTTGTACTTTGCAATGACTGGAGGCAGCTGGGCTTGTACACTGGAAAACTTCCATGGATCTATTTCCAGCTGTTAACGTAGCAGTGGAGGATGTGGGTGCCTTTTGGCACCTGTGTTATGACTGTTAAGAATGAATGTCAAGTGAACCAGCATATCTGCTCTTCCTTTTCTGTTTTCTAGCTTCTCCTCTTCCTCATTTCCCCACATGAAAGGGAAATTGCTGGAAGCTGCTATCTACCTAAATGTAAATTATTAGAGACATCCAGTGGTCATTTAGCTGTGCTTTCTTTTGTATGCTTTGGGTAGGAAAGATGCCATTGCAAATCGATGCTGTGGCAAGTCCTTGCCAGTGGGAAGACGGAAAGTGTGGGTTTGCTCTGTAGTACTCCAAAGTATCTCAGAATGTTTATTCTGATACTCTTAGGGTACTTACTTCCTCAGGGTTGTTTAGAAGCTCCAGTCAGGTTTGTGTTGTGGTTTTTGGTGGTGGTAATTTTACAGGGATTATTTTGCCTCTTCTGACCTGATTAGCAAGGTAATTTTAATGCAGTCACCTGTTAGAGATGGGACTCTATGAATTAGACAGATTGGAGGCCCGAGCTGACCTGGAAAACAATTTGTTGTGAATCCCCCGAAGGAATGTTAAAATTTCAGTAGTAAAAAAAAAAAAAAACTGCTTTCTGCTCACCTCTGCAAGTTTTGAGCCATCAGGGACAGACTCATTGTGTAAGGAGAGTTCTGTGGTGTTAAAAATTCATCCTGATAAATATTGCAAGGGAAGATGCATTGATAGACTTGGAGCTTCTCAGTAGCCACAAGTACCCAAATTTTCCAACTTTATGACAAATTCAAATCCAAGGGGCTAAGATATATTTTCCATGTTTTTTGTTTTGCTTTTCCTAGGCTGTTGTGGAACACTTGAAGTTATACCCTGTTAACAGTAGCAGAACTTGGAGGAGGACCTGTGGTCTTGTGAAAGTGTTTTGAAAGAAGCTGCATGCTGGGAAATAGTAGTTGATCTCCTCTCAAAATCTCAGCCCACCCTTTGGAAGCTCTCTCAGAAGGTTGCTTCCACTTTATTTTTAAGCTGGAAATGCAAAGCAGCTATGTCAGCACAGTGGGAACAGCCTACTCTCAGCCTCGGTTACCTCCCAGCATGTCTTTTTGCCTGCCTGAATGGCTTGTCCCAGCTGCAGCACCAGAGGTGGAAAGCCCTTCTGACTTGACAAAAATACACATATCGACTGGCATATAAAAATGCAGGAAGGAGGACTTATTCCATTGTATTTTACCCTTGCTAGCAGAACAACCATACAAGCAAAGTCAATGGCACTATCAATGTTTGCTGCATTTTGTTTACAGATGTTTGCTGGTTTATCCTCCTCTGCCAGATGCTTGTAAAAACCTATTACCATTAAAAAAACAACCCCAAACCAACATCAAATGGGTTTTCCAATATTAAAAGAAACTTCAGAGCCATTCCTTTAACTGAAGTTCTTAATCTGTTTAGATAGCGCAATGAATTTTGAGAGAGATTTATATGGCACTGAGGACAGGGCTGAAGTAAGGTTTGTATTTCTGCATGCTGCAGTACTGGAGGGATATTAGAGAAATAAATAAAACCAGTGGTGGTCACTGTAATTGGGAGGAGGTTAAAAATGGAGCTCTTTGGAAGAGTTTGAGAAGTGTATTATTTCTGTTAAAACAAAGGCAGGTGCTTAATGGAATAAGGGGCTAGGAAAGCAGGAACTCAAGGAACTGAAGGAAAACAACTATTTTCAGGGATTGCGTGAAGCAAGCTTTCAAAGTGATATCTAGAGTGGCAGATGTATCTTTGTTGGCTATATGTGACTTGTGCCGCAGTCAGGACAGAGGAGTGGCCTGGACTGAAATTGCTTAGGAACTACAACTTGTGTGATTGCAGTTCACCTCTCCCACTGTTAGGAAGGGACATACCAATATGTAAGCCGAGAGCTTTCTTCCTGGGATGCCATGTGTGACATGTGCAGGCAGCTTGACTTTACAGCATATGTGCAGTCCCTTCCTGATGCCTTTTTTCAGCCCTTATCGCGCAGGTCTGATGGTGGTGACTGAGAGCTGTGAGTTAAAAATGACTAAAAATCCGGAGGAGAAAATGGAACAAGGAAAGCTGGTTAAATACAGCCAGTGCAGGGCCAGGCATGCGGCTGCACTCCCTTCTTCCCAAACCCAGTGTGATCTCCTCTGCACCTCCATCAGGAACTGCATCTGCTTGGCTTTGTGGGGATTTTACACAAGAAGGAGGGATAGGGTTGGGATCCTGGGGCCCTTCTGAGCTGGGATGCCTCTGGAGTGTCCTGCTTAGCATGGGTGAAGACTGGGGTCAGGACTGACCTTGGCTCAAAGCACATCTGGAGTGGGGCACCAAATCAGAGCCCTCTTGGGTGAGAAAGGGCTTGAGGAAAAGGAAAGCAGAACAACAGCTGGTTTACTGGGTGAATTTTCTTTGCTCCTGAACTGCCCAAGCCATCCCTGCTGTAAGGTACACGGCTGTTTCCCAGTTCTGCTCCTGAAAACAGCCTTTATCTATTCGGAAGAGTACTTTTTTTGGGTATTAAGCCAGTTTGTTGCTTTCACAAGTAGGGAATTACTTCAGAGGTCAAACACGTGCTTGTCTCGTGCACAGCCTCGCTTACGGTCCCACTCAGCCTCACGGCAGCAGCAGGCAGAGTCTGCCTCCTACATCTCCTTTCTGGGCCATGGGGTGTCCTGGGAATCATAGCTTTTATTTCGACTTCCCTGTGTTTTGATTTGAGTTCACTGAAATATAAATGCAATTAGAGTTAGCAGAATACCTCTGACTTAGATTTTTGCCCTCTCGTTTATGCTTCAGGCATTATGCTTTAGGCAGCAGCTAAAACGGGATCTAAATCATGAAAAAGCCTACGGGTCCTGACTGAAAACTCTGTTTCATGTTTAAAGGGAAAGGTTGAGTTGTCAGTGCTTTGTAGTGATGCCTACTCAGCAGGGATGGTACATTGAAACTTGCATCAGGTTTGGATCCCGTTCTCTTATCCACAAAGAAAGCAAAGGGATTGAGGTCCAATTTGAACTGAAGGAGTGAAATTGTGGAATGCAGGGTAAGCTGTACCTGGAGACTTGAAAAAGACCCGTTTTGGTTTTTTTTATTTACATGACTTCAAAAACCCAGCAGACTCATCTATAAAAATTTAAGTTTAGAACTTTCACATGCAATTCCAGAGCTTTGCAGCTGTAAGCATTTTTGTACAGTCTGGGGCTTGTGTTGTCTCTGGGTACAAATTAAGTTGTAAAAGCATATAACAAGTTCCTAGAAGAAAAGCTGCTGCTTTTCCGGTGCTGTGCTGTCACCCCACCTGGTTCCATGGTATTTACAAAGCATGGTTTAAGCAGAGATGTCTCAGTTTTACTTGCTCAGCCTCTGCTGTTTTTACAGTTGTATGATTCAGGGTATAATTTTCTTATTCAGCCCAATTTGCATTGCTGCTGTCTTCTTTTACAGCTCTGTATTTCAAGCTATGCCCACTCACTGCATTAGCCTGTAAATGCAGACATCAGCTACTGGAACTTCCTAGAGATTGATTTTTATGGAACTTAACTGGAAATAAAATGATACCAATAAAATCTCTTTCTTACTTTGCCTTGACAAACTGCAGGCAAAGTCTGCCATGCATCTTATGATGGGTTCTCCTTTAGTCTGCAAGTGGTCCCATTTTCCTAGGAAGAAGGGAAGCGTGGAGCACTGTTCATGATGCGTAGGGATATAGCAGAACCTGCAGCCCTGTAATAAGGGTCTATTGCTCTCAACTGGAGTCATAAACTCCTCCACTTTTTGTTCAATTACCAGCAGTTGCCATCATTGGAAAGGTGGTGGCAGAGCTCTCGATGAAGTGAACTGCTTAGCAAAATGAGAGAGAAAATAGCTTTTTCCTGTTTCTTTATTTCTAGTGGGAGAGTATGAAAAAGAATCACCATCCAGCACTGCTGAGCATAGGAGGTCTCTGACCTTGGTGGAGTCGGTGTTTGAACCGAACACTCCCCATGAGCTCTTTAGGAATTAGTTGCACAGGAAATATGTAGAGAGAGTATTATAAAAGATACTATCTAATGAAAATGACCCTTATGAATACAAGGAATTGGAAACCTTTTAATGGGGAATGATGCTATCTGAAGGAAGTGGGGTGGGGAGGTAAATGTTAGCAACCCTCTGAATGTGGCAGATGCTAGGAGAGGTTATAGAGGAAGTGATAGGTTTACATAGACTGGGTAGTGCTGGAAAATCAAACTGTTTTGGGCACACAAACTCTTCCTCAGGAAAGGAAATCCATTTCTGTAATACAGTCTTTTCCATTTGCTTATATATTAGCTGATTATGCACTTCGCTTTTACGTTATTTTATTTGCTTTATCTCAGACCAAAGATTATCCCACCTTTCCATCTCAGATATCATCAGAATACCTTTATTTGTCCTTGAGAAACAGAATTGCTGTTATTGATATAGTAGTAGCTGTGTTCACAGGGGTAATGAAATAGTAGCAAAGCTCCAGTATGCTGAGATAGAGAAATGTGATACATGGGAGAATAGTAAAAGTATGGTGACATGCTTTTAGGAAAGAGCATGACAAGAAGCTGGGATTTAGTTACTGATTTGCAGCGATTTCCTTGTGATGTTTCCTATGTTGTCTCTGCATTAGAATATTTGTTATTGCCATTTGTTTGTAAGAAATTCAAAGATAAAATGTTCTTAAGGTGGTTGTTTCCTAAAAAAGCATGACGTAGCTGGACCATCAGTGTAGTTATGAACAACAGTGTTCCCGATGTAGTGGAGCCCTTTAGAAGTCTGATTGCTGGACAGGCTCCATTGTTTCTAGGCACATTTTTCTCCTTGTGCCCGGTAAATTTGGCTTATAGTGAATACTGCAATCAGGTCCCTCTCTAACACAGAGGCAGATGCAAAATAAATAAAATTGGGATGATAGCTTATTCAAGAATCCTTTAATATTGGTAGAAATTCCTCATTGACTTAAAAGGGGTAAATTCTGCAGGGGTAGCAAATGTTCATGGGGTCAAACCCCAGGATGTGTTCACGGCCTGGATTGCAGATCTGATGGAGGGTGCTGTCCCACAGCTGAGGCACGTTCCCTGCAGTTTCTGAGCACATCTGGTGAGTGTCCCATGGGAGCTGGCAGAGCACAACCCCAACTCTACAGCAGTGCTAGCGCCCATTGCTACTTGATTGCTGTCTCATATGTCTGTTTTCTGTTGTCTAAGCCTGTTTCCCTTTAAAGGTTGGCTTTAAATACTGCTAGCTTGAAATGCAAGACATAGACCTGAAATCAATTCTGCTGTAGTACCTTTCTAATCAGCTGGCCTCTGGCTTGCATCTCTCAATAGCTGCAGGGATTTTGTGGTGTGGCAGGCACAAGCCTTTCAGCAGAGCACATGTCCATGGAGGGAGAACACCTGCTGATTAATCTCCAGTGTCCTTCCCAAAATTGGCTTCTTCCATCACAGCTCACTTGTGCCTGCCACTGAGTACATGAAAATAGTCTTGTTAGACACATGAGAGGGCCTGCGTGAGCAACACGCTGAATTTATCTTTTCAACACAGAAATATGTGATATTATCAAGGTCAGTCCTACTTACATCCTACTGCTCCATCATTTCTGCAGTCCTGGATTAGGCTAAATAATCTAATGCACACAGGTGTATATTGCCGGGGCAGAGAGGAAAGCTGAAGTGCTGAGAATCCTCTTTTCTGAAAGTGTCAAGAAAACTGATAGCTTTAAACTTTGCTTTCTCAAATTTAGATCCTGCATTGGTGCATCTTGATCAAAGTGATCAAGTGATCCTAATAGCAGAGGTTAGCCCTTAGTTATCCATTTGGGAGATTCCTGCACCTTCTGAAGTGGGGAATTCATACCAAGGAACATAAATCCGTTCCTTTCATGGACCTGTCTCATCAGATTCCACCTGGACTAAATTGCCTTCTCTGCTTGCATTAGGTAAAAGTCCAGAGCATGTTTGTATGGCTCACAAAATGCTAAGGCTTTGAAATGTACAGGTTAAAATCAGTTATAAAGCTGCTGTCTTAAGAATGACTTGTTCAATGGTTATAGCAACTCGTCGGCAGCTATTGCAGGTGCATCCACTTGTAATACAGGCTGTTTGAAGTCCAAATGCAAAATGTGATCCTGAAGATGAAATCAGTGCTGGGCTATTGACAGGTTGTGACTCAGTGGCAGTGTAAATGGACATTGAATGGCAGGGACAGCATGGCTGTGATAAACACCCCACGTGGCTTCAAAACGCTAGTGAGGATTCCTGAAAGTTTGTCTCTAACATAAAATAGAGTGGACTGGGGGCACCATGCATGAAGTAGATTCAGCTGACAGTGTTGTCCAAAATACCCTTATCAGCAGTTTGGCATCTTACCAAACAAATCACATTTAATAAGTTTTACCACAGCTTATTCTTGCTTACATGGTCCCTTTGTTGGCTCTTCCTCTTGAGCAATGGTGATGCCTCAAAATGAGCTGAATTACTATTGCTTTACTCCCTTCATCAGCAGCCATCCCACTTCTGCAGGAAAATTCTGGTTTGCAAATTGCCTAATCTGAAACCCAAGTGCAGGGAAAGTCCTTGCAATCACAGAATGGGTCATATAGGGGCCCTCAGCTGCTCGTTTAGGGAGAAATAAGTAGCAGGTTCCAGAAATGCTCAGCAGGGAGAAACTTGTTTGTTGGGAGGAAGTTGGTCTAGACCAGCACATCCGTGCTTATTGCTCACCCACTTTTACATAAGAACAAGCCCAAATTGGAACTGGTGCTCCCAAAACCTGCTTGAAACTGTAGATGTTCAAGTCCTGTGTATTCTTGCTTTTGAAAATGCATTCATTTGTGCCAGTTGGGAAGAAACTCCTAAGGAAGCTGTTGGGCTGATGCTCAGGCTGTTGCTGAAGCAATGGGATTTTTGTAGCACAAAGTGATGCAAGGAGAAGGCCGTGTGCTCAGGGTTCAGCTCACTGTGCCTTAGGTCATTTTCTTTCTCTGCAGTCTTTGCTTTCACATAGGTTTCAGCGAGGCTGTTGCAGGGAACCCTCTGCACCACTTTACCAGCTTTTTGTTGTACAAATGTTGGGGCATAGGTGCTCTCAGTCCCTTAGCTGAAGGGATAGAGAAGTCCCAGACCAACCAGAGGGATTTTTATCCTCACCTATTTGGGATTTCTCTCTTTATTGCCTTCTTATCATATCTTTCTTTTCCTGATGGCATTCCCTGCTTGTCAGTGTTTAGACTGGGGACTGCAGCACATCTCTGTGGGTCAGACATATCTTCTGGTTTTGCCAGCATTGGTATTGGAGAGATATCAGTTTGATGGATGGACCACTCGGTGGATAAAGAACTGGCTGGATGGCTGCACACAAAGAGTTGTGGTTGGTGGCTCAATGTCCATCTGGAGACCAGTAACGAGTGGTGTCCCTCAGGGATCGGTGTTGGGACCGGTCTTGTTCAACATCTTCATCGCTGGCGTGGACAGTGGAATTGAGTGTGCCCTCAGCAAGTTTGCCGATGACACCAAGCTGTGTGGTCCGTTTGATACGCTGGAGGGAAGGGATGCCATCCAGAGGGACCTTGACACGCTTGTGAGGTGGGCTGATGCCAACCTTATGAAGTTCAACCACGACAAGTGCAGGGTCCTACACCTGGGTCGGAGCAATCCCAGGCACGGCTACAGACTGGGCAAAGAAGAGATTCAGAGCGGCCCTGCAGAGAAGGACTTGGGGGTGCTGGTTGATGAGAAAATGAACATGAGCCGGCTGCAGTGTGCGCTCGCAGCCCAGAAAGCCAACCGTATCCTGGGCTGCATCAAAAGGAGTGTGACCAGCAGGAAGAAGGAGGTGTTCCTGCCCCTCTACTCTGCTCATGTGAGACCTCACCTGGAGCGTTGTGTGCAGTTCTGGTGTCCTCAACATAAAAAGGACATGGAACTGTTGGAACAAGCCCAGAGGAGGCCACGAGGATGATCAGGGGACTGGAGCACCTCCCGTATGAAGACAGGCTGAGGAAGTTGGGGCTGTTCAGCCTGGAGAAGAGAAGGCTGCGTGGAGACCTAATAGCAGCCTTCCAGTACCTGAAGGGGGCCTATAGGGATGTTGGGGAGGGACTCTTCATCAGGGACTGTAGTGACAGGACAGGGGGTAATGGGTTAAAACTTAAACAGGGGAAGTTTAGACTGGATATAAGGAGGAAATTCTTTCTTGTTAGGGTGGTGAGGCACTGGAATCAGTTGCCCAGGGAGGTTGAGTGTTCCATCCCTGGCAGTGTTCAAGGCCAGGTGGGATGGTTTAGTGTGAGGTGTCCCTGCCCATGGCAGGGGGGTTGGAACTAGATAATCTTAAGGTCCTTTCCAACCTTAACTATTCTATGATTCTATGATTGTGCCTTTTGCTAGTATAAAGTCGGTTTCTGTATCTGCCAGGCTGTAGGATAGAAACCATATTCAAAACTAAGCTGGTCTTCTGTTTGAATATGTACTTTTTATTATGTATTTATCTGATGACTGCTCATGTTAGCTTGCCTACTTTCTTCTCTGTTCTACCCCACATTAGCAGAGGTGCGGCTGGCAGGTACATACCCAACACTTTAGTCTTAGATCAGAATAATTTCAGGGCAATTCCAATGAACAGATAACACTTATACTTGAGAAAAAAACAAGGTGATAGGAGAAGAGAGGGCCTGGCTATTTCCTCTGTTTCCTTCAAGTACAAAACTGTTCTGAGTTGTTCTCTAGCTTTCAGTTTAGTGTTTTCCTTTTCTGTCCCATCAGTTAGTGGTACAGTGCCTCCAAGATTTAGCCTGAAGCATCTGCAAAGAAGAGGCAACAACAACAGGTCAAAGGAAAGGCCAAGAATACACTGCTATTTTTGTCTTCACTTGATCTGGTTTTGGTGCCTTGTCACAGCCCTGCTCTGCGGTCAACACTTCCCATCTATTTTTCTGTACAAATTCTCCATCCTTCAGCTTTGATGCCAGTACCTGAGGCAGCCATCTGGGATTAGGAGAAGGGCCTTAATTGGCTGGTTCTATATCAGCTGTAAGAAAGAGATGATATTTTTATCGTTAGGGCAGCAACAATGCTTTGGCAGTTACCTAGCGCCGTAGACTGACAAGCTGGTCCTCCTTAGTCCCCCAGCTCCCTCCACCCTCCCTGCTGTGAAGGAGAAAGCCAGGGGTGCTGCAGCATCCTAATTTTCCAGATGACAATGCTCCTGAGCATCCAAGCTTCCGAAGGAGCTGCAGACGCATCCGATCCCAGCTGCTCTTGGCTTCCCTTAGCTTGCAGAGACCGAGCCAGGAGATTGCTGCTTCTGCTGGAGGAACGTGCACCTTCCAGACTGGCCCATAAACACAGGAGCTGCCACAACCCCCGTACCCCCTGAGCAAACAAGAGCAAAAATGATAATAAAACATATTAATATGCGAGGAGCTGGCCAAGTTACCAGGGCGCAGATTGGCAGAGCTGTGAAGCAGAGAATGAAGTTCAAAATGCTTGCGGTTATTTACAAGCTTCACGTTGTTTTATGGAATAAATTACTTTATGGTGGTTTTTATATAGACAAGGAGAAAGGGGACGACTCCTCAGCTGCCTTCCCAGAGACATCCTGACTGTAGTCCTGCTCTCCTGCAGGTCCCAGACATGGGTGATGGAGGAAAGGGAAGGATTCCCCTTGAGGAAACAGATTCAAAGACAAGCCACTTTCTTCTTCTTCAGTTTTAAACCCACGCTCTTTTACCCAAAATTGCAGTATCTTCCCCAGATTTTCTTGCTCTTTAACTCCAGAATGGGATTTTAAAGATAAATGAAATGCCCTTGGTGGTTGAAATGTCACCTTTTACTTTGATTGAGCAGGCCCATCTAATGCTGATGTTTGCCAATTCTGCCTGCAAACTTTGAAGTGCAGCTTGAAATCATACCCTTTCTGAGTAAGTCAAAGCCATCTTTAAAGAAAAAGGGTAAAAATTACTTTACAGCTTGTTTTAATACTTTTCTGAGCCACAGATCTGACACATGTGTTACTATTAATGTACAATCCTCCCCCAACTCTCCCCCACCACAACTCAATTCTTTTCCTCTCCCATGAGACGCACATTTGGTACTAACCCACAGCATTAAATTCTCCTGTCCTGTGGCATTTTTACCCACTGCCTTTTTGTTACCAGATGCATGTCACTGATTGACAGAATTACTAATCCATTATAATCATATTTTCATAATTAGTCCCACTGAGCCTCCAATGCCTGCACGCAAGCATAGGTAAACTCCAGGCTGCCACAATATGTTTTTACTTACTGACAGCTCAGTGTGAAGAAAATGTCTGTCTGGTCCCTGCAACGGTTATTAGAGTTGCCTTTTGTTTCTCCTTTCACTCTTTCTTCCTCACTCTTTTTTCCCCCCCCAGGTCTTTGCTAATGTGGACTCTTTGTTGATTATAAGTCACCATTATCAACTTCTAATCCTAAAGAATATCAGGAAATACCAGGGATTGGAACTTCAAAGTCACTTCTGAATAAAAAGCACATTGAAATGCATCAATTATTCACCAGGTAAATCCTGAGCAGACATAGATGCCAATACCTGTTTGTTTGGCAATCTTTCCTCCATCAGGCAAAGCTTTCAGATTTGTCTTTCTGCATCTTTCACATCACATCGTTATGGCTGTGTCCTACATGCCATGTGATCTTGTGTTGCATCCAGCCTTCTCTTAGGCTTGGATGACTTTGAGGCACTGACTCACAGCTTGGCACCTCTTTCTGGGTTCGGTTTCTGCCATTGGTCATGGACAAGTCCCTGGGAAGAGGGCTGAGACAGTCCATGGACAGAATCCATCTGAAGGGCTCTTGGGCAGCAAGTGCTATTCCTCTTACTCTGTCTGCATGGACTTCCTGCCGCTTCCTGCTGCTTGCCCTATTGCTCTGGACTTTGCAGCCATCTGGAATACTATGTGACTTCACTGTTGGTTTCAAGAACTTTCTGAAAGTTACTTTATTTCTAACAAGATTATTCTAAATCTTGGATGCTTCTTGATATGTATCATCATTTAATTTAAAAGATTGAACTAAAAGTGTCTAATAACCCCCAAATAAGACAACTTAAAATCTGCTTAAAGATGACAGTTTGGTTTGACCAAAACCTTAATTATTTAGACTGTTCTATCCATCTCTTAAACAAAAGGTTTATGAGAGTCCATCTCGCTTCTGCCAGCCTAACATTTTGAACCCCTGTTTCAAACCTTTTCCCCAGCAACTTGGGAATTTGAGACATTGAATCTGAGCACCTTATCTGCCCTGCAAGTTCTTGATTAGGATGGAGAGCTGAAATCTCCGAGCAGCAAGAAGTGAGGCATCCAATGTGTTCACTGATAGGAAGATAAATCGCTGCTGCAGGGATCATAAGGAGTTACCTGACTGCAGAAGCTGAAGTCCAGAGGGGAGCAGCAAGGACTTTATATGTGCAAATCAGCCACCTTCTTAATTACTGACATCATTAATCATCTGCATGTGTCACACGGTCTATGCTGATCACAGTGTGGGTAAACAGGAGTGCAGGAAAAGTAACTCAAAAGGGCTGTGTCTGGCTGTATTTTGATGAGCAGACAGCTCTGCTGATCAGAATTCCAGGCATAACCTCCTACTACCTCTGTAACCTTTAGGCTGCTCCAAGGAGAAGATGAGTTCCCACTTCATTATCCATCTCTGGCTTCCCTGGTACTCACAGCTGCTGGGGCACCCTGTGCCTGAATCTCCCCCAGGAGACAGGATATAAAATCCCCGAATCTCAGAAGGCAGTGTTAGATGGTGGAGAGCTCTCCTCTAAGTGCTTTTGTCTGCTGCAGCTGCTCCTCGCACTGCTCATCACTCCTGAACAGGCAGGGAATGCAGATAGAGCATACCAGTGGTACTGGCAGTCTGTGTTTTGGAGGGTGTTGGGAGCAGGGCACCTCTTTTTTTGCCTTCCTTAAACAAGATAAGGGAGACGACTTCTCTCCAATTCCATCATCTTGTTGTTATGGTATCAGAGATCATATCTTCCACAGTTCAATTCCCAAGAGCAACTTTATGTGCTTTAAAATGAGCGTATGCTTGTGTGAAGACTAAGTAATGAACGAGTGCTGTGCTGAGCTGGGCAGTGCTGAGCACTGGGTGACTTTTGCTGACACATTCATTTCCAGTAAGGCACAGGGGACTCCGAGTGAGACAAATCCTCCTTAGGAGGCTGCACAGAAATGCTCAGTGCTAATCCCTCAGTCACAGAAATCTGATTTGGTTTTCTTTACTTTTTGTTTTTGCATTGGGTTTGTGTGGCAAGGCTCAGGCAACAGGGGGCTATAGGGGTGGCTTCTGTGAGAAGCTGCTAGAAGGTTCCCCTATGATGGAGCTGATACCAGCTGGCTTCAAGATGGACCCACCACTGGCCAAGGCTGAGCCCATCAGCAATGGTTGCTGCACCTCTGGGATAACATATTTAACAATGGGGGAAAATACCTGTGCAATGGTAGCCAGAGAGAGGAGTGAGAATGTGAGAGAAAAATCCCTACAGACACGAAGGACAGTGAGGGGAGGAGGGGAGATGTTCCAGGCACCAGCGCAGAGGTTCCCCTGCAGCTCATGGTGCAGACCAATGTGAAGCAGGCTGTGCCCTGCAGCCCACGGAGGTCCGTGGTAGAGCACATACCCACCTGCAGCCCGTGGAGGGACCCACACTGGAACAGGGGGATGCCCAGAGGAGGCTGTGAACCCCACAGAGGACACACACTGGAACAGTTTGTGAAGAAGACACTGGAAATAATTTCCTCATGCCTAATACAGATTGGTTGGAGCGTGGGGTTTAATGTCATTTGCAAAATGAGCAAACAGCAGTGATTGTTTCTGTATCTTTAGATGTCCTTGAAAACTGCGGTGGAATGGAGAAAAGTTTGGCTTTTGGCTTATTGTGTTGCAAAGCAGACATCTTGAAGTGTGAGAAGTTTAAGATTTAAGCTGTGACAGGGTATTCACGTTTGCCAATTAATGGGGGAGGTGACCTGATACTCTCTAGGGGCAGTACATGGCTGAGTTGTGTGAAAAGATACTGGAACAGGAAAGTAGAGTCTTGGCTTTCCTAGTAAAAGCCATAGGTGAGTATTGGTTAATGAATTCTGAGCTGGTGTTTGATGGGAAACTCAGGCCTTGAAGTCTTTCATGAATAAATCCATTAGCAAACCCTTTAAAAAGGTCTAACTCAATTTTCCTTCCCATTACCTCCAAAATGGATTCTAGCACAAAGCGAGTTAAAAGCAATAGGGAGGGCAAAACCTGACCAGAACCTGCCAGTATTTTTCCTCTCGGTTGGATGGGAGGTGAGGCTGTGCATGTGATGGAGGATGATTGCATCCCGTTCTATCTGTACTTGTAGATTTAAAGCACAAGAAAGGGCTTCCTGGGGAACAGCTACTTCCCTGGTTCTCTCTCCAAATCCATGTGATGACATGAAGACAGACTAGGATTGAAGCTGTGAGCTGGTGGTGTTGCTTTTGCTCTCTTCTTTTTAGTATCAAGTATTTTACCACTAATAAACACATTTGTAGGAAAAGAAATCACATGCTCTAGTGTGCCATTGGCACATAGCACCTGTTTTCTAGGCAAGTAGGAGACCAGCCTGGTTTGCTTCAGTGCCTGGAGTAAGGGCTCCTTTATCTATAGAGCTAGGGCACTATGGAGAATCGCTATGGAGAATTCTCCTTGAAGCAAAAAGCAGACATGTTGCTTGTAATCTAACACATTTCCACGGGCTCTCTTGGCATGCAGGGTAAGTTTTCCTTTCTCCCATCCCAGGGTTGCAGCAGTAATTCTCTGCACCTGCTGTGGGGAAGCCAGGGATGGCTGATCTTTTGAGGAGAGTTCAGCTCAGGATTATACCAGTAGGTCTGTTAGGTACTGAAAAATGTATCCTGGCAGCAGTGTTTCAGTCCATGACACAAATGTGACATTTGCCTGCATCATGTCTGTTTTCATCTGCCTCCCTTAGATCAAGGATGCTTAAAATCTCTGCGGTGTTTTGGATGACTGGTCATCTGTGGAAAGGGAGCTGGTTGAAGGTGAAATGGCCAAGACAGTTGCATCAAAACATCCTCGGAGAAACAAACAGATCCTGAATGTGAACATGGCCCTTTCCCCAACAGCTTGTATGTGATGTGCAGCTATGAAATGAAGCATATCAGAGAATAAAAGCAATGGGGCATGATGCACACTGGTACTTCTTTGAGGGCTTTGAGGATCACCTGCCTGTCAGAGTCATACAGTGAACCTGCTTGGGGTAACTACAGACTTAACAGAGTAAGATCTGCAACTCCAGGTGCCACAGAGGAAATAATTCTTATGATCAGTGAGGTTGCAGCATTACTTCTTGGGGTGGTTATTAAGAGGTTTCTTCTAAGGTTGAGAAAAGGCCCTAAAAGAGGAACAGGTAAAGCCAAAATACCCCAAACATCTGTAACCTATGCTTAATTAAATTTCATGCTTGTCAGTCCCCCAGAGCTTTTTGGTACTCTAAAATCTTAAGTAATGAAGGCAATAGTACTTCTGTACTGGAGGCAGTGAAATCTGTTCTGGGTAAAACTAGGTCAGCATCAGGGTTTTGCATGGTTCAGACAGTCATCTGCTGATGAAGTCTGAGGGAAACTAGACTTCACAAACTTGTCTTCAGGGCAGTTGGCCTGTGATGGCCTTGCTGTCTAACAGGATGCTCCTGCTGAGGTTGACTTCAGAAGTCATCCAGATTTTTTGTTTTCTACAGAGAAAGAAAAAGGGATCACTAGTCTGTGAACTGATGGGAGCAAGGTCCTCAAAAATCCTGGACTTGTAGCCCTGAGCCATCCTCCCCCAGCTGACAGCCTCAAGAGGAGACTTCTGAAATCCTTTCCTCCTTTAAACTCTATGAATTCATCCTTTCTGCACATCTTCTGGTGGGACTGATGCCCAAACACTGTTCCCACCGTTTGTCATAGAAAGTACATCTAGATGCTAATAGATCTACATGGAATTGCTTATTTTGATGACGACTTCTGGCCATCCTCCACATGGGTCCTACATCTCCGAGGGGATTACCCATGTGGAGGCATTTGGATCTGGCAAGCTCTGTGGGAAAATCCCTTGTGTAGTTGTTTTCCTAATTGCTCTGCAAAACAGGACAGTGCTGGGCTGCTCAGTTACTTGAGATGATGAACAAATCAAGGTGATTCCATCAAATGTAAGCTATAGCAGATAAACTTCTCAAAGTGAAGAAACTAACTTAGCTGTGTGGTTGTCCACCTGTCAGTTATCTCCTAGCCTTTGTGCCAGACTGTCCAAGCACTGAGTGCTGCTGTGATTGCTTCAGTTTACTCTATTTACATGCATAGGAGGACATGGGGGTGGGAAAATTGCTATTTGCCTCCGCATTGAAGTGAGGGAACTGGAGAAGCAGAGGAGTGCGCAGAGCAGTTCCCAGAACCACAGACTCTGAGGGATAATTGTAGAGACCAAATGCATCACAGAAAACCCAATTGTAATAAATTGGCCAAGAAGCTTGAAACTTTTGCTGTGCATTGCAGCAAAACAAGAATTAATTCCTGGGAGCAGACAAGGCCCCAGGTTGGCAGAAGGTTAATGTAATTGGCTCTGGGTGCACTCACACTGCATTGGCATCTCAGTCCCTTGGCACTTGAGAGGGTAACAAAGAAATGAGAGCTCACCCTGCCAGCTACAGCACTAGAACTGACAGGATTTGGTGCATGTTAAAGCAACAATGATCCTAGTGTGTGGTCTCTGAATGATCACAGAACAAGTGAGCAAACATAGACAATCATACACCAATAGACATGGCAAAGGAGAGGACAAGGCGGTCTCAAGCTGAAAGACTCGGAATAGGCTCTAGATCAAGGATATATGATTGCTGGCTGAGATGTGGGACTCCACCCGGACTGGGAGGATTGCAGGCACCAGACTTTGTCTTGTTCAGCTCTTATTAAAATGCACTAGCAACAAGAACCTGGAGCCATGTGCTGGAGATGCCTTTATGGATGTGGTTTTGTTTTGTTGGGGTTTTTTTTAGTTTGGTTTGTTGGGGTGGTTTTGTGTTGTAGTTGTGGGTTTTTTGTGGTTGGGTTTGTTTGGTTTTTGGTTTTGCTTGGTTTTGAGTTTGAGGGGTTTTTTGGTGGTTTTGTTCTTTGAGTTGTAGCTACTCTCTCCTTCCATGACACCAATAGGACTAAATGCTGGAGTAAGAAAGGTGGAGGTATCAGTCATAGTTTGCTTGAAAGGGTTGTACTTAAGGCAGTCTGAATTAGTTTACTGCTAGGGAAGGTGATCTGGGGTAATGAACATAAATTAAACCATTTTCCTCCTCTGTCTCAGCCTGGCTTGTGGTGAAGACATGATACAATGTAGGGTTTTCCATGCTTTACAAGCCTTGGCAGAATGAGATGTCGCAACCATCTACATGTAAATAATAATGGGTGGACTGAATACGACACTTCAGATTTGCCAGTGTAGTAGGAGTATCTCCTGTGCTCATGCAGTCCTGCCCAGTGGGCTGCAGTGTCCTATACCATTCTTGCCTCTTCCAAACCCATCACGTTGAGGTAGACCCCCTACAGTAAAGGAGGCTTTGGGATCCTCCTTTTTTTGTCTTTGTTGATGCATGGAATAGCTGATGTGTGCTGACTGGCAATGGGATATATCCATTTTTGCAGCCTTTCAGATCTAGCTAACTAAGAAAAAGAGGAGTATGTCTTTCCTCTGTGCTTTCTTTTGGTCTGCCTTCAGGAGTCTCCCTAGGGCTATGTGGAGCTGCTTTTTTCTTTGAGAATCATTTGTTGCCCAGGGTCTGAAGTAATAGATCTGTAATTCTGCTTTAACTGTTTTCTAGCTGAAATACAAAGCACTTTGTTCCTGGGATACTGGGTGCACCCAGAGTAATGCCAATGCTCCAAGCGAGAGCTGCACAGGAGGAATGCAGTGCTTCTGCTGCGTGCACAGTCACACAGCAGCCAGATGATCCAACAAGAGAAAGTCAGCACTTTCTCTTACACCCTGTGTAGGTACAGGGCAGGCTGCCTGAGTACTGAAGGGGTTATCTTGCTGTTATATTGCAGCAGTGTCAAAAGTCTTCTAGAAGTCCTATGTTGCATTAGGCACATTCAATAGGGTATGCTGCTACAAGCTCCAGTGTCCTGAGACCCCGGTATCTGTTCACATGCATGGACAGGGTTCTTCTCTGGCTAGCATCTACAAAAGGGTTTTTGTAGCTGGAGCTGGTTGTTACTTCTATGTGTAACTGATCTGTTTATCACCAATCATGGTGAATAATTTGCCTCTGGATAACTGCTGGTAATTGCACCTGGAACCTGATGGTGAGGAGGCTTGTTTGTGTATTATCCGTGTTGTAGTTGCTGACTGCTTACTCTTTATATACGTATATTCTACTCATGCATGCATTTACTTCAGAAAAGGGCCTAAGGAAAATGTATTTGAAGTGCATGTGTTGTTTCTAAGCTTGTCCTGATTAACTCGGCGGCGAAAGTGATACACAGGCCAGGAGCAATAGAGACATTTTTATTAACTGCCTTGGCTCCGTGGGAGGCACAGTGAACCTCTGAATGTGTTTCCAAGGGGTCACGCACTCTTATTTCATTTTTATCTGTAAAGCAAAGGCCGGTTATTCCACTTGAGCTTTTAAATCAGAAGCACAATTTAGAGAAATCCATCAGGACTGCCGCATGCTGCATAAGACCCGACGGTTCTCTGGAATGACCGCTTTCTGTCTCAGTTTCCCTGTCAGGATGATTGCTGTGCAGAATGGGACTGTCCTTTTCTCAGGCAGCACGGTACTCAAGAGCAGCTCTGGGCTGGGGTGTCACTGCTGTCTTGGTGCTGGGTGCTGCTCCTGCCTATACTTGTGCAGCTAATGCAGAAGGTCCACAGACTTCAAACATTGCTTTTCCCTTTCATCCTGTTACTGCAGAGCTAACAGACTGGTGCACTGATCCTATGTGCAGATGTCTGCATTGCCTGAGAAGAGCTCTTCACTCTGAGTAATCCAGAGATGCATTTGTAATGAGATGTTTGACAAACTGTTGTAACTTGACAATTCCTCACAGTCATAGGAAAATACCTGTACCAGGTGTTTCTTAGGGTAAGTCTTCTGTGGTCCAGCAACTTTCCAGACTACTTCAGTGGTATAAAATTACCACCACAAAATGCTTCCATAGATAAAAGAGTAGGAACTTTTCTGTTATAAGTATACTTACAATGCGTATCTCCTGGGTAGTTGTTAGGTGTATGAACACTACACTGGCATTTCCTCTTTAAACATTGTCGTTTTATTGCTTTGTCTATCTAGAGGAGAGCAGAAATTATCTTTTAATTACAATGAATTTAATGGTATTGGTTATGTAGCACTTTAGCTCACACGCAGCATGACAAAGCTTAAAATTTAGCATAGTCCTATCATGCTTCATTGATTCATCTTTTCATCCTGGAGTGCCAAGTATTTCTGCATCATTGCTAAAAGCAGGTAAAAGATTATAAGCGGGAGATGTTTAGACTGACTTAGTCAAAAAGAATCAAAATAGGACTACATAGGGAGCCATGGGAAGGCAGGTTGTGCTAAAGCATTGCCATACTGTTCCTGAGAAGAAGAAAGAATGGGAATAAAAACTGTCATTATCAAAACACAACACTATAACGTGAAGAGGTGTAGTAATTTATCTGTAAGTAATAGACTGACCTATTCAGAACTGTAGTTTTAATGTAAGGCTAACCTTTGAAAATGGATCAAGTGATACAAATTATTAAGGAACAGACATTCATCAGATAGATGGTCTCTATTATTAATTTTATGCATGAATGGTTATCTTCAAAGGTAGAGCTGCTGTCTGCTGAGGAAGAAAGTGCAAAAGCAGATTACCTGAAGCTGATGTGTAAGGCTGACTTTCATTCTGTGTGTTCTAATCCAGTAAAAACAAAAGGTTGAAGCAGGGTCATCTCTCTTGCTACCCAGCCCATGCAGCTCTTGAATTCTCTTCCTTGCACAGGAACCCCCTGTTGCTGATATTCCTAAAACATCTTCCACTTTTGCATGGAAAAGTAAGAAAGCAAAGGTAACCTTAGGCTATGTGTTCCTAGCCTGTTTGCTCCAGTAAGCAAAACCAACTTTAGGCTTTTCCTGGTTTCTTCTGTCTCTGGCTTTTGGTATGTCTTGTCTTCCAGTCACAGATGTTGCTATTGCTCAGCTTTTGAATGTGGGCTTGAAAGGAATATAATACCCATGCATAGAGGGTATATACCCAGCCTTTCCTCCATCCTTTAGCCACACTGATGTCTGTAATGCTTTGGGAAGAGTGTGTACACTGAATCACATCCCTGTTAAATGGGACTTATACCCAGCACACAATGCTTCTTCACACAGTCCCTGGTCTGCTTATTTTGCACAGTGACTTTTAGCCATTGTGTTACCTTTTACAGCATAATATAATGTATTTGTTCACTTCTGGCATCTCTGTTCGCTCCAGAGGTGAAAGGGGAATAATCCACAGTGTGTCTGCAAGTTCTCCTAGATTCTGACAGACAACATAAATAATCATATCAGGGAGGGCACCTTTCACATCCAAAAGAATCTAGAAACTGCCCACATGTACATGAGTGTCTCTTCTCAGCAGGAATCCTTCTTTTCTCTTTTCCCAAGCACCACTCTCATCTATATTTCCATTTGAATTAAGCAAAGGTTTTGAAGGGAACTGGAATTTATGACCCCTCTGAAAATATCTACAAAGAGATTAAGTTTCTGCATCCTATTTTCTTCAAATGCCAGGGAAAAAATGGAAATAAAAACATATGAACATCACTCCAGTGTCTGGAATCTTACTGACTTCTCTCTTTTCCTCCTTTTTCTTCACTAGTTCATGTGTGAAGATGAATGGTTTGTGGTTAAAACGCTGGAGTGGGATGCAAATGATGCCAGTTTAAACTTCCAGATATGTTAAAGGCTTCCTCTGTGATCTCTGCACGTACTTTTAGCTGTAAAAAGTATCTAAAAATATGACTTTCACATTATTTTTATGATTTAGACAATCATAAAACAGACTCCGGATATTTAAAACCCGCTCACTTTGTTCCTTTGAACAAAACGCCTCCTGTTTGCGTTGAAGTGGTACAGGTTAGACTTTGAAAAAAAGATAAGCATTCGGCGTACTAATTTCAGGAGCAGTGGTTTTCAGTAGCCTGGAACCCTTTGCAGTATATTGATGTTTCAATTTGTACAGGGTAGCAGCTGCCCTTAATGATAAAGCGACTGCTCTGCTCTGTGATAATTTGATGTGGCAGCAGTAGTCTTGTGGAATGTGACATGACAACTTGAAATAACGACATGCAGATACGATGCCACAGACATGTCACGAAATAACATCAATTACTAGAAATTACAGGAAAACATCTTCAGAGCAAAAATATTGAGACAAAAAGTTGTCATCGCACCAGAAGTTGAGAAGAATATGCCGGTTTATGTGATTCCTACTAGAAACAGTTTAGTTTGACTTTTTATAATTTGACTTTAAGTCAGCACAGTCATCACTAGACTAACTTGTCATATACAAAAGTAAGATGATTTTCTAGTATCTTCAATGCTTTTTAGTGTAAATTCTTTCAGACTATGGTCATCTGTGTGACCATGCTCAGAAGGCCACGAAGGCTATGCCCACATTAACAAATAATATATCTCGACAGGAACACATATGTAGAGCAAAACAGTGCTGAAGGTCCAGGTCCCCCTCTACAAACATTTCCGAGGATTTACTTCAGGTAGCTGTAGTCTGACTTGTCTGCTGCCCACTGTTTGCTGGAGGGCAGTAGGTGAGCTCCTGGAATGCATCTTCCAGTCTAATTTTATCCTGAATTAAAATGTGGAGCTCCAGTTCAGTCTGTGAGGGGAACCAAAGCCCAGCAAGTGGAGATAATCAGGAAAGCATCTTCATAAAGCACACCCTTATTTCACAGTGAAGCACTAACACATGCATGTCCAAAGACATCTGGGCTGTCTGAGTGCTTCCAAATGATGAACTAAATTGTTTATTCAAACAATCAGCTTAATCCTGCTGGAGGTAAGAGAATTATCACTGTGCTGATTAGATTTGGATCAGTGGATGATCCTTTTATTTAGGAGCTTCCTTCATCTGATTGGGCTTTGCTGGTTCAAATAAAATGGAAACTGTTTCTTTACTATCGCTGTTGAGTAATGGAAAAGCCAAAGCTTGGCCTTTTTGAATCATTTCCATTACAAATAATACCAATGTGGGCCCTCTTAGACACTGTGCTGGACAAATCTTTATGCCAGTATCTACTCTGAATTTCCTTCTCCCTGTCCTGCTCTCTCCAGCCTTCTCTTTCTTTAAAAGGAGAGACTGCTTCATTCTTCTACGAAGGCTTCTGCTGAACAAAAGCAACTGACTCTGAAAGTCATCCTCTGACATCAAACCCTTAGACTTTTCAAAGCATGGCTCAGGGTTTTAGATGTGAAGCTCCTACTGAATTTAATTGGAGCTGTGCAGCTGCACCAAACCTTTCAAGATGCATAGCCTGAAATATTCATATTGCCTTTCTCTCTTTCCTTTCTCTTAGCCACATTTGCTAAAGTTTAAACGAAGTTGCTTCCAGTTCTTGTAGGTGCAAATCTGTGCTTGCATAGTCTATGAAGACATTAGCATTTAGACATTGAACACCCCTTGATTTGTATGCACCAATCACTTGGTAAGCAGCTGAAGTGGTTGCATATAAGCTGTCAGTTAATTCTGGCTGCAAAAATTGATTCAATTTTTTAAAAGTCAAGCCCTATCAGGTATCTCCTCTTCTGTTACTTGCACAAAAAATGATTTAGATCCTAGCATTTTAAAATGCCCCCAGTCCAGGCAGAAGTTTTCCTGTTGCTGGTTGGTTTGCTCTCAGTTCGCATGATCCCAAGGTAGTCCAAGGTTGCTTTCCTTTCAGAAGGAGAGCATGACAAGAGGTAGGGTATTAAAATATGGATGTATTCCTTCAGTTTGCACAGCACCCTCGAACAGAAGGTCTAGGGCAGGGCTTGGCTTTCTGTGGTGAGTTTGCTCAGTGAGTGAGAGAAAGGGTATGTGAGTGCTAGGCATAAGGGTTCTACAGTGTAATAAGGATGGCATATAAGAAGGATTAGATCACTCTTTAGAGCCACACATGTATTGGGTATCTAATAGAGGAATCTCATCTTCAGATATGGTTTCAGAAGTAATTATAGTCTGTTCTTATGACTTAAATATAGACCCTCCAGAACCAGTCATAATCTTATTTTCAAGCTTATACATCTCTGAAGGCTGCTTAACATGGAAGAGTTCCTAATTTATTGACTGCAAAGCAACTCCCACTTTCTGCTTGAAGTGGGAGTGCTTCTGTTTATAGGGAAAAGCCCAGGAGAAACTACAAGGAATGCAGCTCTCTAGTCTCTGCCTCTGCTCATGTGCTGCTCAGCCTTGATTCAGTAACCTGTTGTTGCCTCAGTCTACGCATCAGTAAAATCAGTATAAGGGTAAAAGCAAGAATAATGAAGGTCAATCTATGGCAAAATCTGACTTTTTCATGGCACTCACCATTTCTCAGAGTTGCTGATACTGCAAGCATATATGAGTTCCAGTGCTTCATAATTCCCTGCTTATTAGCTGTCCTGAGTTAACTCACCACATGCATGGCTCTAATCTACTGCAAACACAGAGTGAAATGCATTATCTTAAACCACCATGAAGGCAAGCTGGCTGATAAGCAGAAAATCAGAAAGATCTGATTACTCATTTGTTTGTAATTGTAGGTCCACACCCATAATTCATGTTTCTGGGCTGATCTGAGTCCTTCAGAAGCAAAGGGTATTTGGAGAACTTGTACTTTGGTTTGTTGCTGTCAGCCTTTGTAAAATCTCTTGCATGAAAGGCTTCAGAAACATTGTTTTATCCTTCAGCCCAGGGAAGAATTGCCTCATCAGCAAGGTGCTGCTATTTTAGCTGCCTACCTTTCTAATTGAATTTAGAATATAACAGAATCATTGCTAGCAGCACTGCAAACCTTCCCAGTTTGATTTGGATAATTCTGCCTCGCTGCTGCAGGGTTTTCTACATATTTTTGGGAATACCCAGGGAAAAATGCAAATTGTGACATAGAATTAGTTAGCTCTCTGCAACAGCCAACAAGATCTTAAGTACACTCTCTGTGTCTCTGTCTCCTTCTGATTTCACTTGTTATGTGTTTATATTGGCAATTGTTTTGTATAGATAGACCTGTAGTGTTAATATCCTGCTTTGATAATATTACTCTTCAGGAATCTTAATGAGTGGCTTCTGTATGTGGCATCTTTAAAGCCTTCTGCTGATGGTATTTATCCTTTATTTCCTTTAAGTGGTGAAAGAGCACTGCTGAAGCCCCCTTGGGTAAACAGTGTTTAAAGTAGTCCATGCATTTTAATTAGAAAAGAAATACATAGATAAGGATGAAAGATTTGTTTTCCTCAGGCAAACCATGAGAACATCAGGCCCACAGGTAGCTTAGTTTAACTCCAGAGAGATTACATTTATATCTCCTTGTCTAAATCTTGGAAATTCCGTCCTGATACAAGCAGGACAAATTAAGGTAAGATAAAGGTGTCTTCTCTGCTGGAGGCTTAAGGTCCTTCTTGCTGCACATTATTAAGGTGTCCTGCATGGGGGGGGGGGGAGCAAAACTAGAAACAGAAAACTGCGCCATAATCTGTGTATGAGACTCTGCGCACAGGAAAACATGGGTTATTTTAACTAATGATGGGTTATGGAAGTGGCTTGGTTGTGTTTTTCCTGGTCATGAACCAGTGGGTCCACAAAGCATATTTACATGTTTTAATTATTAAAAATCAGTTTGCTGCGTTAGCAAGCTTCTTGTAGAAGATGCACTTCTGGTACTCCCCTTTGCTGTGTAGCTGTAGGCTAACGTTTAACTTCTTAAGTAGGTTTGGTTTTGCTTTTGTTTTTAAACTTGAGGGTTTTTAAGCCTCTTTTGAGAGGTTAAATGACTAGCCTGTGGTTACACAGCATATATGCAAGTACTTCTATAGTACAAGGGGCATGTTTTCAAGTGGAAGGTCAGCAATGGGTTGTAGAGGCAGGAAATTTTTCAGAGCCTCCATCAGTCCGGTCACTTGAACTTAGAGTAAGGGTTGCGCTTTGCTTTTGGGAGGAGTACCTTAAAGATTGAAAGAAGGTAAAGCCATGCACAGAAAAGTCTGAGGAAAGATGTTTTGTTGTGAGTTACTTTCCTAGCTGCTGTAGTGTTCCCTGTTTTGGGGTAAAGGTATGGAGACTGATGTGTGTAGACAGCAACAAGGTTTGCTGTTGCTGGAGAACATCGGGAACACAAGGAAGGTGCTGCATGCTCACAGGGCTACATTCATTTCCACACAATTTTCTAAGTTTTCTAATGATGTTTTCAGCTCAGAAACAAGAAAATGTGGATGACTTGGCTGAGATCAAATAGAAGGGACACAAACTGATCGTAGGCCCTGGATGGCCTCCTGTTTCTCAGTGAGAAGATTGAGCCACGGATGTTGCTGTTTGCTCTTCTGCCTTTCAGAAGCAGCCAAAATAAGGGTGAATGACTCAACAGTGGGATTTTTCTAAATGCCTGCCTTGAGACCACTGTCAGCACAGCTCATAGATGCGGTTAGGTTGGATATAAAGGAAGGCAATATACCTTGCAGTGTTCACTGTGTAGGAGCTGGTCTTATAAGGTGTCCGGTCCTGTACTGTGACAGACTGCATATAGGCACATCACCGCCCGTGTGTTCTGCTTTTAGAAGAAGGCTGAATATGCTGCAGAACTTGATTGAGATCCTGTGATACCAGAATTAACTCATGTATATTGTGCATTATTCAGTAAAGCAAAATGTCTGTGAGAGGTGTCATCTCCAAATACATGTAAGATTGATTTGATTTCAAGACCTAGGTCAGATTCTTTAGTATTACTAAGCCCAAGACCTAAATGGGAAAGGACAGTACCTGCTCTCTAGGTTGTGCAGCCTCTGGGCTGCTCTAATTAATCTCTCCCTTGCTTTGGGATATTCAGAGCAAGAAGAACAGGCTGGCAGCCAGAACCATTAGGTCTGAGCCAGATGAGGTCCCTACATGCTGGAGGGGTCTGTAGGTCTGCCTCCCAAACCCTTTGCTGTCCTGATGCCATCTGACTGGGACAGTCCAGAGCTTCACACGAGACACTGAAACGTGTGCCAGGACTGTAACCATCATTGTGTGCAATTATGGCACACACATAGATAGATTTGCAAAAGAGCATAATGTGGAAGAGCCTTCCATTTCCTAAGCAGAAGCCTTTGTTTTGTCATTTGTTGTGGTCTTTTGAAAAATGTCAGTGCTGTCTCAAACCTAATTACCAGAGTAAAAGATGAGTTATCACTTACCAGAGCTTTGATTGCTTTTTCAGCCTTGTATGGCCTCTTGGTTAGTAGGTGGAATTGTATACAAGATGGGCCTTTTTTTAGGGAAAGATATATATATATATATATAAAAGAAAATAAATAAAGGAGCCAAAAAATTCAACTCCCAATTCTGTGCTTTAACATTGTACAGTTTGGCAGTTTTTTTGGACATAAGCTCATAGTAGTTCTCCTTTAGAAATGAGGAAAAATAAAATCTCATTCAAGTCTATCTTTAGGTTCATATTTCTTAAAAATGTATCCCTTGAGAATGAAGATGCAGCTTCCCAAAGTCTAAAACGCAAGAGTCAGCAGGAGAAACAGCTCGCTTGAAAACAATCTGAGGAGTAATTATTAATTAATGTACAAAAAAAGATTTGGTGTGCAGAAATCTGCCTTTTTCTCATTTTTATCACTGATTTCCTCTTCTTCTGGACTTCAGATGCGGCTCCAAACAACCCAGCTTATGTTGTGTTTCTGCAGATACAAATAATCAGAAGAGAACAGGTCATATGTTTTGTCAGATACCACATAAAAGGAAATGTTTAGACTGGTATACCCATACTCGAATTTGATTACAGGGAATTAAGTTTCTTCAAAGCAAATGGCTTTCTTTTACTTCTCAGTATTTCTCATGCAATTAGCAAGTTGGTTCTATTAACTCTCTTGACAGACAGTATTACGGATCTTATCAGCTTTCACTTGTGTATGCAGGGCTTTTTTAATTTCTTGTTTGCTTATGAACTTCTTTGTCGATGATAAAATTGGTGGGTAAATGTGAGACATGTGTCAGGGTAGGACGTTGTTTGCTTTGCTTATCAGTAAATAACAAACTTTTGGCAAATAAGAGCTACAAGGGAGCTGGTGGGTCTTGGGGTTTCTTTTGCCACTTGCTCATGTTGCTAAGTTACTGTAGCTCCTGGCCTCTACTTCAGAGAGGAGAAATTATTTTTACATGTCTAATGAACACAGTACCAGGGACTCCCAGAGCTGTGCTGGAAGTGACTGTAACACAGGGGGGATTGTGAATGCAGTCTGAAAGCCAATGCTGCAGAACACCGGTCTAATACAAAACCAGTCCCTACCATCACATTACAGTGACAAAGGCATGTGTATTATTTATTTTTGTACAAAATGCCTTAAAAATAGTAAGCAGCAATAATGAACCACTGGATTGCATGGTACCTGCCTCTGTGACTTGCAGGGTATAGGCTGAGAATGGTGGTTTTTCTGGGAATGATCATGACTAGAAGTAAAAACTTCCAGATTAACTTCCCTGAGGAGAAAATATTCCCATAAGAAATTGTATTTTCTTTCTGAAAATTGAGTTCTTTGAATCACTAGTCAAAAGTTTTTATTATTCCTGATATTGAATGGCGAGTTCATTATTACAGCTATGAAAATAACAAGCAGTAACACCTAATTCCCTAATGAGGAGTTTTGAACTCCCTGTCAAGTTACCCAGCATGGTCCTCGCTATTCGTTTTTCTGAGGCAAAGGGAAACTGAGTGGTATTACTTAGGGCTCAATTGCTTTGGTATTACAAAGGCTGAAGCTCTGAATCAGTTTTCATATTGGAAAATACATAAAGAGTTTTATTGATATTCCAGTTGGTGAGAGGAAAACATCCTTTTCCTGCTGGTTAGAAGCTGCACTTTACCATCTGTTGCTGGGCAATGTAAGCCCTTTGAAAGGGCCAGAGTTCAACTCCACTTGGCTTCAGGCTTAACCTGCCTCTCCAGTGGAGGAGAGGAGTCCAGGGGGTCAGATGGTGGGAGCATATGACTCAAAGCTGCTGGGAGACATTGGAGGATGGGCTGAGTGCGGGGAGATGAGCACAGTGTAAGTAGCTTAATGCAGAAAAAGGCTAAGTAATGTGCTTTGGTATCAGGTTCTCTGTCCAAGTGCTGTGAAATCATACAGGCCAGTGAGAAGGGAAGGGATGCCCTGTACCAGAGGGTTTAAACCCAAAGAGATACAGCAACCACTGAGTCTACGGAGAAAGAAAAGTGAATTTCTGGCCTTTAGTTAAGTTTCTGGTTTATATCAGTTAACAGTTTTGAGGTGCAGAAATTAACACAACATACTACTTGCCAGAGTTAGGCAAGAACTTGGTAGATCCCAATGCAGCAGGAGGTGAGACCTTCATAGTATGTTCTGTAGTCTGAGTTCTTCTACCTGAATTTATTCTTTCATCTGGTCTTTCCTTTTCCTGCTGAAAAGGGTTCTGAAGGGAAGGGCTTTGTTTTTTAAGAGTTCATAAAGTTGTCTTAGCTCTACTTCTGATGATGTCCATAGGTGTCCTCTTCCTGCTACAGATATTTCCATGGGGTTGTAGGGAATATTCTTGTCCACACCAGGGAAATGGTCCTCTCTGCTAATTGGGAAGCTGATAAAAGACTGCCAGTGGCTCTTTTTTCCTGGATACTTCAGTTTTCTCTCAGGCTGAATTGTCTAAATTCTGGATTCGTATATGTAAAAGAAGAAAGTATGTGAAACCTCCGGGACCCAGCTGGGGAGAAGCAGCAAGCCCCAGGACACCTGTCTAAGGGAAAAAGCAGAAAAGCTGTAAAGATGACACTAGTACTAAGCATTTATTTTGCAGATGGTTACAGGTATAGACTGACTCGCACACAGACTACCTGAGGCACTTTTCCCTTCATGCCCCCAGGAGCCAGCCTGGATGTCTGATTCATCTTTGCAGGCTGAGACAGAACCACCAGGCTCTGAAAAATTGATTTCAAGGGGAATTCACTTGCTGTCTGAGCACAGCACTCCTCAGGACAGCTAGCCCTCTGCAGAAATCATCATAATTGTGCCTAGCCTTCTCAAAGAAGGCTGTGCTGGGTTTCCAGCCTCCCCTGGGATCTGGGCTCCTTATGCAGTGACATGGCTTTAGAGACATCCTTTCTTCTTAGAGCAGATGGATTCAGTGGGGGGTCTGAAGAAATGGGCTTTTGAAAGAGAATTGGTGAATGTAATGGGGAGCAGGAAACTTTCTGTGTGGTTTTAAACTTGCTCCTCTGGAGTCTAAGACAATGCCGATGTCAAACTTTATAGGTAAGCCTCTAATGCAGAGAGAGGGTCTGCTTAACTCTCTTTCTCTGCTCAGCACCATTAGGGGTATTGCAAACCAAAATGAGAGCAGCAGATTGCAGCAGAGCTGCCATGGGTGAACCAGTGGCCAGAGCCACATCTGGCTTCTCTCTTTTTCCTTTTTCTGTAGAGCAGGGAGAAATTCTTGCACCTCCTCCAGGACTGACCATACAGGTTTGTTAAATGTGGACCACAGCTCCATATTCTTAGCGATTCAAGAGCCAGACACAGCTTAGAGCTCCTACCATATGCCACTTGTCACCAGCACTGTACCTCCAGGCGAAGCTGGGGTGGAGTAGTGCTGCAGCAGCCAGCTGTAAAGCTGTGAGGGTAGAAGCAATGCAAAAGGACCATTATTCACTGTGTTTTAAGATAAGAGAACCAGGGAGCATCTGAATCTTGCACCAGGTTAAAAACTCAAAGCAGCGTTATTTCCATATAGTGCGTAACTGAATTGTGGAGTTTGTTACCATGTGATTTGGTGGGAATAAAAAGTCAGGATAACTTCCAAAAGCCATTGGGAAACATTATGCAAGGAAAATGCACTGACTGCTAACACAGTGATGCACAGAAAACTGAGACTAACTCCTCATAGTTCTTCACTGTGGAAGGCTCACCTTAGACCTTTTCTCTACACACCTGCAGCTGATGACTGACAGGTATTGCATTAGATCTCTAGTGCACATAGACCAGTATGACAATTCCCATGTTTCTCTTGCTGCCTTTAAAGCAAGAAGCTGTGTGGATTGGGATGGTTTTGGACTCCTTCTGATACTCGGTTTCAGGCCAAAAGACGGCCAAAAATGAAAAAAGAATGGCAAGTATAAGCATGTAGGATTTATTAGCATCATTTGCTATGGAACAGTCTGGCAAACCATTTAATTCAGCATTCAGTTTGTAAAATAACATCTTTATGACCACACGGTCTCTATATTGAAAGACTTTATAACTGCAGTAGTCACATACAATGGTGAGGGTAGCCACAAAAGCATTGCAATGGGCTGGTGACTGGCCATGTAAGAAGTTAGGGAGCTGGTACTGCTTATCCTATCAGACCAGAGCTACCATCAGCACAGTCTACAGGCTTCTTCAACCAGTAGTAATTCATATAGATGCTCAGCTTGTCACAGATGCAAAGCAAAACATATTAGCCTCAACCTAATGAAAGAGGTTAAGATAAACACATCTTCATCTTTGATGTTAGTGTGCATATGAGCAGATACTGCAGATCAGCCAGTGTGTGGTAACTCATTACACTGCAATAGCTTGATCGTAGTTCTCAGCCCTTGAGCTTCTCAATTTAATGCAAGAGTCTTCATTTACTGCTGAGCTCATGCCTGCTCTTTGTTTTTCAGTGAGCAATTCCACTGGCGTTTTATGTTCTTTCCCTTTCCCTGCAATTCCTTTGACATTTGTCTGAAACACCTCAAATCCCAGCATCAGGATAGAGAAGCTAGTAGATCTTGTTGTTCTTGACATCTTTTGGAACCTCACAAGGAAGAGCCCTGGAGCTGTTTTCTCTGAAGTAGACTGACCCATTTATAGCTATGACAGATGTCAGGGAGGTGCAAGGATGCAGGTTTCCCACCTTGGGAAGGAGCAGAGGTCTGTGCTTATTCAGCCCTATGGAGGGTTAATTATTGTTTTGCTTAAAAAATTCGGCTGCCCTTAGGTATAGGAATTTATTTAAGCCTTATCTGCATAATTATCATGTTTATTGCTTAACACAGCTGGATGGATATGAAGAGTATGCAGTTTTTGATACACACTTTATGTCAGAACCATTACAGGGGAAAATAATTATCTCTTATAGTCCCTGCAAAGAGGCTGGCAGTAATAGTTTTCTGACTTTAAAAGACAAATCCTAGGACCAAATTTATTGGGCCTATTTACATATTTGTGATGCTGAATTTTTTCCTCTCTTTATGAAATTCGTGCTGTGGTGATGCACAGCCAGGATTTTGAAGGATGACTGGTGACCCGAGGTGCTTTGCTTAACAGACTCAAATTGCAGAGAGGGGGGAGCTGCATCACATGAAAATCATTCACCTCTATCAGGGACTCTTGTCAGGCACCCAAACCCACCATTTGTCTTTAGAAATCTCGGCCACTTCTAACATCTTAACATGTTGAGATATTTAACAGGAATTCTGGAGTAGCCAGAAAAATGTAGAGAGCATTTTAATCTATGATTATTATTATTCTTTTTAATCTTGCAAGATGTCTGTTGCTCTATTTGAAACCATAGTATGTTGTATCCTTTATAGGTAAACATTTATGAGGCATTGTTGGGTATTTCTGTATTTGTAATAGCGTGCAAGCATGTAAATGGTTCAACTTTGTCTCATTCATTAAGAGTGCTTACCATTTCAAATTCCTATTATTGCATAAGGCAGCAATAGTCTGAGGGCTTCCTGGTCCAGCCTGCAGCCTGCAGAACTCTTGCAAATACCTGCATGGCACAGCCCTGGGGCAGCAGCTGCTCACATGCTGGTGTCATTGCCAGCAACCCAGAATAATGCTTTGAAAATGAATATGAGGCGCACACAGGAGCAAACAAGGGCAGGCATCTCTGCTGTATACTTTAGCCATTGACAACCTTTATTCTGTCCAAAGTGGGGAGGTGGGGTGACATACTAGAAAAATGAACATGTAGCATCATTCTGACAAAGCAGCTACTATCACCAGGTAACATCTGATCTCAGCAACTGGGTTATGAAAGGAGAATACAAAAGACCTAAAAAAGGTAGCATTTCAGTTACTATCTCCTTCATCAATGATGTGAGAGCTATTTAATATAAACCCCTGATTGTGTATGGTAGGAGTAGGTACCAGTCAGAGTGTTGTCATTAACTGGAGTGCTAGCTACTTCTATTTTCTGTTCATTTCTTTGTTATACAAATGAATCTTTCAGTGTGGTTGGCAAGAACAAGAACATGATGAAGTAACAGGATGGAACTTCTGCATAAAAGCCAAAATTGTTAGAAGGAAGGCCAACACCCATCAGTTACGATTTCTCTCTTTTGCTCCACTAATCTCTCCATGTTCCATAGATGATAAATTACCAATCGCTCCCTTTCGGTCAGAAACATCTCTTCCCATGCTAACCTGTTGCACCTAATCCTCAGTTACCCAACTACCTTCTCCCTTTTGGTCTGATCAGTGTTTCTAGTCAGACAAGTTGCTTTTGACTTGGTTACTCTGAAAAACTGTGTGTGTGTAATTTCCAACTATATGAGTCTTGGTGACTGCTTGTCTTGTTAGCTGACCATTACAGGCTCTGCTTTCAAGGTCTTGGTAAGTTTAGAGCAGTCTCCAGTTTATTAAAAGATCTTCCTCTCTTTTCTGTGGCTACACTCATATTTCCTCACTACAGGATAAACAAACCTTTCTACAGGTGATCAGCACAACATACGGCCTCAAATTAGGAAGCAGCGAGACTTTGTGCCGTGGTCTAAGCCCAGCCGGTAACTCAGAACCACACAGGCGCTCACTCACTCCCCAACTTTTGATCTTCCTGCTCCTGGGGAGGATAACTGAAAGAAAGTAAATTCCAAGGCTTGAGATAAGACCAGTCCAGTTACTAAAGTATAACACAAACTTACTACTGCTGCCGCCAATAATAATGATAAGGGAAAACAACAAGGCCAGAGAATACAATTGCTCAGCACTTGCCGACGGATACCCAGCCCAACCGAGCAGTGACCTAGGCCTTCTGGGTAACTCCCCTCAACCGAGCAGTGATCTAGGCCTTCTCGGTAACTCCCCGGTTTCTATACTGGGCATGATGTGCTGTGGTATGGAATACCCTGTTCACTAGTTTGAGTTAGGGGTCCTATCTGTGCTTTTTCCTGACTTCCCCTCTTCCCTGGCAGAGCATGAAACTGAGAAAGTCCTTGATAGGAGTAAACATAGCAACAACTGAAAACATTGGTGTGCTGTCAGCACTGTTCCTAAACTAAAGCTGAAAACAAAGCACTGCATCAACTACTAAGAAGGTGAAAAATGACTGCTACTACTGAACACAGAACAGCATCCACCCCTTATTCCATACCATTCATGTAATGCTCAGATCCAACATTTTTCAATATACCATAGATGTTTGTCTCATACACACACACACACACACATATATATATACGCACACCCCACACAAAGAGATATAATTTCTTAGCCCATGGACAAATTCCTATAAAATTTGCTGAATTCATTCAGTCCATGATGTCAGGCTCCATCTCTTGTAACAGTCTTTCAGGGCTGGAGAGATGGTGTGTAGTGTTGGGTGGGTTGTTGCACGCTGACGACACTGCTGAAATCACCTGGTCACTGCTGAGCTCGTCTGGTTTTGTCAAAGTTCATTCTTTTTTGGGGTGATGATCAGAGAGAAGTCAAGGTCAGTCAATGGTGACCTGAGGACAGTTTTGCTGCTGCTGCTGGCTTTTCCTGTAACTTTGTATTCTGCTGATGATCATGAGAGCATGTATCTTCTTTATAAAGTCTAAAGTGGTGGAGATAGGCATCTAGCTGATGGGCTATAAAAGTGTTATATAGCAGGTGTCAGCATATAGTAGAGTTCATTGGCTGTTTTCCCCCCACATTAAATTAAATCCCCCTGACATACACAGTGGACTTCTCCATCTTCCCGCATTACCCACCAAGTTTATCTGGGTCCCTGAGCAAAAGCAATCCCACGAGTGGGTTTGCCTTTACCTGAAGCAGGAATAACCCAGACTGTCTTCCCCAGCAAGTTCTTTATGTGCACCACAGGAACTTTATCCCCCTCTACAGTACAAGAAAGTTCTGATAGGGCTGGGCCAGCCCTGTTGGCACATCTGGTGCTGACCAACCCGGTGGCTTTTGGTAAACGTGTATTCCGATGTTTGAAAGTCCCACCACCCATTGCACTCAGCGTAGTTTTTAACAGCCCATTGTACCATTTGACTTAACCAGAGGCTGGTTCATGGCAGAGGTTGTGATATACCCACTCAATGCCATGCTTTTTGGCCCAAGTGTCTGTCAGGTAGTTCCGGAAGTGAGTCCTATTGTCTGAGTCGGCTCATTCTTGAGTGCCGTGACACCACAAAAACTGTTTCTGAAGGCCCAGGGTAGTGTTCCGGGCAGTGGCGTGGGGCACAGCATAGGTTTCCAGCCATCCGGCGGTTGCTTCCACCATGGTAATCACATGGCACTTGCGCTGGCAGGTCAGTGGGAGTGTGATACCCGAGCAGCGGCATCTTGCCACAGCAGAGCAGCCCAGATGTGTTTACGTCTGTGTTTCCAGTTGCTCTGCTTCCATTGCCGCAACCACCCCGAAAGGCATTTGCTGTCATCCATTAGTCAGTATAAAGTACTGTCCACTTTCCTCGTTCAGCAGTGTTCCAGGCCAGCCGGATGGCTTTCACCTCTGTAAAGTGGCTCGACTCACCCCCTGGCTGGTGGGATGTGTGTTCCTGTGTGATGGCGGGTTGTGGATGAGGTAGGGGAAGGAGCTGCCGTCGTGTTGTCGCACTTAGGGTGGGCAGGATGCTGTTCCCCTCTTCATGGCCTTACCGCAGCATTTCTGCCTGCTCCCGGGGCTGCTTCATGTCCCCTGCCTGCTACATGGCTCCGCAGCCCAGTACATGCAGGCAGGGTTGTTAGTGGGACTGCGGCTGCTTGAGCGGGTGCCCTGGTCAGGAAAGTAGCCCCGAGCTTGCTCAGAGTGGCCTGAACCCACTGGAGCAGGGGTTTTGGCTGGGGTGGTGCCTGGGGGGCAGAGCTGGAGAAGCGCAAGCGCAGTTGGGTCAGAGCAGTCGCCTTGACCTGTGCTTCCCCAGCCCTTGGGAGCTGAGTGGTTCTGCCCCACTTGGGCATCACAGGAGGCCTGGGCTCTGTAGGGGGATTGGTGACCGTAAGTGGTTTAGGCTCCACAGGAAGCTTGTGCTCTGCCGAGGGCTTGGTGACTGTAGGATGTGTGGTGCCCGCAGGTGGCTTAGGTACCACCGGAGGCCTGGGCACCACTGGAGGCTTGATCTCTTTCCAGGGGCTTGGTAACTGTAGGACGCTTGGTGATCATGAGTGGCTTAGGCACCACTTTAGGCTTTGGCACCACAGTAGGCCTGCTGTCCATAAGTGGGTTGGAGAGCACTGGAGGCCTGGGCAGCGCAGGTAACCTGGTGTCTGTTAGTTGTTTGGAGATTGCTGGAGGCCTGAGCACTGCAGGACACTTGGGCTCTATAAGTGGCTTTGTGACCATGGGATGCTTCTGCATAAGTGGTTTGGCCACCCGAGGAGGCCTGGGTACCACGGGTGGCTTGGGCATCACAGGTGATCTGGTGTTCATAAATGGTCTGGAGCCCACTGGAGGCTTGGGCATCACCGGGCGGACAAGAGGCAGGATGGTGGGGAGTTTGTCCTGAGGCTGTTGTTTTTGCAGCTGGGGCTTCATTAGCGAGTAGCCTTCCACCACCAGATTCAGTCCCAGGGAGGGAGGCACAGGCAGGATTGGCTGCAGGAGACATTGAAACAACTGGGTTGGAAAAGAGCTTAAGATCATCAAGTCCAACTGTTCCCCAGCACTGCCAAGGCCACCGCAAACTCATGCTATTAGGGGCCTCGTCTGCACAGATTCTGAACTCCTCCACGGACGGTGACCCACTTCTTCCCTGGGCAGCCTTTTCCGATGCTTTACCACCCCTTTGCGGGAAGTAATTGTTCCTAATTCCCAGCCTAAACCTCCCCTGGTGTAGCTTGAGGATGGCTTTTTTTTCCTTGTTGTATTGCTTGTTCCTTGGGAGCAGAGAGCAGCCTAGCCCACAGCCCCTCCAGACCCACCTCTTTGTAGATGAGTTCAAAGGCTCCGGTGGAGCAGCCGGGGTTCTCCCTGCGGTCCAGGACCACGCGCAGTATGTCACGCTGGACGGCGGCGCAGAGCCGTCGGGTCACTGCTGAGCAGGGCGCCATGGTGGGACTGATGTTGATCTCTAGCAGCCAGGGCTGGCAATTCTCCCCGAACATGAAATCGGCCCCGTAGAGCTCGAAGCTGCCCTTGCGGTCCCTCACCAGCTCCCGGCCGCTGTGCAGGGCAGCCACCACTGCCTCCTTCATGCCTGGCACAATCACGTTCTCCCAGGCCTCCCTGCGCCCCACTTGCTGCAGGTGAAGCTGGAACTGGTGGCTGGACCATATCAAGTCACGGGGCAGATTGGGGTGACGGCCTCCAGCCTTCCTCCACTGCTTCTGGATGGACACATTGCAGAGGTGCCGGGAGCTGGTGTGGGGAGAGCAGAGATGGGTCAGCAGGGTGCTGGGGTGTGGGGTGTGCGGTGCCGGGGCGGGGGACACTCACGCGTGTAGGTGGTGCAGGGAGAAGGGCTGGGAGCAGAAGCGCACATAGCTGTCCCGGTAGAACCATAAGGTCAGCGGGTTCCAGTCTGTCACCAGGAGCCATTGCCGCAGGTCAATCTTGGTGCCAAAGATGAGCAGCGGCCGCTCCACGTATTTCTGTACTACCCATCGTCCGGGCTGCACTGAGGGCGCTGCGTGTTTCCCAGGCAGCTTCAGCATCTCCTCCAGCCGGGCCGAGCAGGTGATGCCTGTGAGCGGGGACACACGGTGCCGGTGAGGCCCCTCCTCACCAGGAAGCCTGTGCCCAAGCCCCATTTTCCCCTTGCCTTCACCTCTACCGCGGGACATAGCTCCAGGCTTGATTATCCACAGATTGTGAATGCCCTCCATGTGGAGCTGGGGCAGCCGCCCCTGCAGCTTCTGCAGCAGGGCCCTGCACTGTTCCTGCTGCCAGACGCTGGGCTCCAGCCTCGCCTGCTCGCTGCAGGGTGGTGACACGGGGGGCTCAGCACCCGCGCTGCCGTGCTGCGCGCCCCCCCAACCCATCCCGCCCCACACGCACTTCACCACACGGTAGTACTTGTGCAGGAAGCGGTCCCAGTCAGCGTCGGTGACATGGAGCACTGGGGAGTCACTCTCGATGTCTGTGTGCTCCAGCCTGTCCAGCTGCATCCTGCAGACCTGCAGCGCTTCCTCCAGCAACTCAGGGGGTGATGGGGATGCTGGACCTGCTGGGAGTGGGATGGACTGAGGGGTATGGCTGCTGGCTACCCGTGGGATGCGTGGCTTTGGGTGCATTAAGGTCCCAGGCCACAGCCCCAAACACCCACCCCCCCCCCCCCCCCCCCCCCCCCCCATCTCCACACACTCGCCTGTTCTTTTGCCAGGTGACTCCCATCACCCCGGCATGATCCCAGGCTTCTCCACAGCCTGTTTGAGCAGGCTGTGAGCTGCTGTCAGGTGGAAATCCTCTGCAAAGGATTTGAGTTGTCCTCACCCCGTCCTGCCCAGGACATGGGGGGGACATGAGATATGGCAGGGGGGCAGAAGGGCAACAGCCCCAACTCACCGATGAAGGATTGACGTTCATCCTCATCCCCAAGCCGGTAGCACCTTGGGAAGAAGGTGGTGGGATCCGCTTGGTAGAATGAGGGCAGGTTTTGGAGGTTAACACACAGCCCCTCCTGTGTAGATGGACAAGGGTGGCAGTCAGTGCTGGACCCACCGCCACCCCTGTTCATCCCCAGCACTGCATCCTCGGCGTCTCCACACTCTCACCTTGGTGGTGAAGGCTCTGGTGCCGGTGAAGTGGTTTACCATTTGGTGGTCCTGTAGCTGCCAGTAGCGTACAGCGCTGCACCGGCTCGTCCAGATGAAGGTCAGCATGTGGTCTCGCACCATGGCGGACTACGGGAGGGACAGAGGGGACTGAAGTGAGCTGTGGAGTCTGCATACCACCCTCACCGCCCAGCCCGGGCTGTGCCCTGTGGAGTCCAGCCCTGGCCCTCTCCACTAACCATGATGTCGTGGATGCCATCAGGGTCCTCAGCATACCACTGGACCTCCTCCTGCTCTTCCTCCTCCTCCTCAGGAGGCTTCAAGATCTTGACCCAGCACTGAGTCCAGCAGGATGCCGACCCTGGCTCTGGATGGAGCGCTGCCTCCCACTGCTCCTCACCACCACCATCCTCCACCTCCTCCACCACCTTTTTGGTGTCCTGCTGCGCTGAGCGGCTGCCCACCTTGATGGTGGTGGAGAACTTCTTCTCCACCCAGCCTCGTGCCCGCAGCAGCTTGCGCATCACAGGGTAGGGGCCCTGCACTGAGAAGATCTTCTTCTCCTGGGGAGGGACATGAGCGCTCAGCCATACATGCAACAGACGCACGTTCATGGCATCGTGTGTGGGGGGTGTGTGTGTAATTGGGTCCCACCTTGATAGCCTCGTTCACATACTGTCTGGCCCTCTACAGCACCTCCTTGTTGACTGAGGGCTGCTGCTTGGTGCTGGCAGGAGCTGCTAAGGACAAGCCAGGCTGAGCTGCTGGCCCCGTGTCCCCAGTCCCGTGGCTTCTGGAGAGGGACCACGTTGTCCCTAGTCTGTCGTTTGTTTGCAGTGTACTTATAGAATAGAATCCCTTCCTGTTATCTTTCACATCTCTAGGCAAGTTTAACTGATCCTTAGCTTTTTATAACCGGGTCCCTAGCTTCCTGGACAACATCCCTGTATTCTTCCCCGGCTGCCTGTCCTTGCTTCCACCTTTTATGAGCCTCTTTTTTTACCCTGGAAGTTGCATCAGAGGAGCTGCCTTGACCTGTGCTTCCCCAGCCTGTGGGAGCTGAGTGGTTCTGCCCCACTTGGACATCACAGGAGGCCTGGGCTCTGTAGGGGGATTGGTGACAATAGGACACATGGTGACCATAAATGGTTTATGCTCCCCAGGAGGCTTGGGCTGTACTGGGGGCTTGGTGACCCTAAGTGGCTTAGGTACCATGGGAGGCCTGGGCACCACTGGAGGCTTGGGCACTTACCAAGGACTTGGTGAATGTAGGACAGTTGGTGATTGTGAGTGGCTTAGGCACCACTGGAGGCTTCGGCACCACAGTAGGCCTGCTGTCCATAAGTGGGTTGGGAAGCACTGGAGGCCTGGGCAGCGCAGGTAGCTTGGTGTCCTTAAGTGGTTTGCAGATTGTTGGAGGCCTGGGCACTGAAGGACGCTGGGGTTCCATAAGGGGCTTTGTGACCATGGGATGCTTGTCCATAAGTGGTTTGGCCACCCGAGGAGGCCTTGCTATAACGGGTGGCTTGGGCATCACAGGTGATCTGGTGTACATAAATGGTCTGGAGCCCACTGGAGGCTTGGGCACCACCAGGGGGACAAGAGGCAGGATGGTGGGGAGTTTTTCCTGGGGTTGTTTTTGCAGTTGGGGCTTCATTAGCGAGTAGCCTTCCACCACCAGATTCAGTCCCAGGGAGGGAGGCACAGGCACGATTGGCTGCAGGAGACATTGAAACAACTGGGTTGGAAAAGAGCTTAAGATCATCAAGTCCAACTGTTCCCCAGCACTGCCAAGGCCACCGCAAACTCATGCTATTAGGGGCCTCGTCTGCACAGATTCTGAACTCCTGTGTATCCCATGGAACCTTACTAAGCAGGCTCCTGAAGAGACTCTCTTGCAGTCCAGGGCAGTGAGCTTGCTGCACGCTCTTCTCACTGTCCTGAGGATCTCGAACTCGACCATCTCACGATCGCTGCAACCAAGGCTGCCCTGGAGCATCACATTTCCAACCAGCCCTTCCCTGTGGGTGAGTACGAGGTCAAGCATGGCACCTCTCCCTGTTGGCTCCTCTACTGCTTGCAGGATGAGGTTGCCTTCCACACAACCGAGGAACCTCCTGTACCGCTTGTGCCGGGCTGTACCGTCCCTCCAACAGATATCAGGGTGGTTGATGTCCACCATGAGGACAAGGGCCTGAGAGCACGAGGCTGTTCCTATTTCCCTACAGAGCACTTTATCCACAGTCCTCGTGATCGGGCGGTCTGTACCCGATCCCCACAGTAATGTCTCCCGTCGCTGTTCTCCCTTTAACCCTGACCCACAAACTCTTTGTTGACTGATCAGCTGTCCCCAGACAGAGTTCCACACTCTCAAAATCAAGTCTCATGATCTGAATACCCAAACCCCTGACTGTGGCACCACCCTTCTAACCATTTAGTAACCTGGCAAATCCCCTTAGCCTTTTCAGGGTCCTCCCCTTTATCCTGGGGAATTGATGAAAAGATTTCCTGAGCTCCAGAGCCCCTGACCACCTCTCCCAGGGCTCTGTAGTCTTTCTTAACGTTCTCTGGGCTACTGCTGTCTGTATCACTAGCACCCACATGGATCACTAGAAGTGGGTAATAGTCAGTCAGTGGGGCTTACTAGAGCAGGCAGCCTCTCTGCAACACGTCTGATCCGCGCCCCGGTAGGCAACACACCTCCCTTGAGACTGGGTCAGGCTGACACATGGGTGCCTCTGTGCCCTTCAGAGGCCCCCACTACTACTACCGGCCGCTTTTTCCTGGCAGCACCAGCAGCCATCTTCTTGTTCATGGTGCAGGTGTGTTTCGTCATCAGCCCCCTGCAGGACTGCAGAGCGGGTCTGGGTGGGTACATCAGATTTGGGAGGAAGCCCCTTGCTTTTAACTGTCCTCCTCCTCCTCCTCCTCCTCCTCCTCCTCCTTTTTGCGCTGCTTTCTTCTGTTGCTGTTTCCCAGCTTCCCGGGTTAACGGCCTCCTTTCCTCCATGAGCCGCAGTGGACGCTTGAGGCCCCTGCGCAGTCTGGGCCTGGAGCAAGCAGCCCCGCTTCCTGCCGCCTTCCCCGGCATCTTTCAGCCTCTCGACCGGCCCCCGCCGCTCAGCCCCTGCAGCACGGAGCGCCGCGTGCAGCCCCGCCCGCAGGGCACCCGCCCCTCTCCGCGCCGGGCTCTGCGCTGCAGCCTCCCTCCGCTCGGCTCGGCTCTCTCTGGTGCCTGCGCTGCCCCCGCCGCGGCAGCCAGAGCAGCGCTCCCGGGCCGGGCCCGGCTCACGCGGCGACTGCTCCCCGCTGCCCTCGCCTCGCCGCGCCCTGCGTGCCGCCGTGTTGGCCGCGCTCGCTGGGGCGGGCTGTGAAGCCGGGCCGGCGCTGCCGCCGCTGAGCCCTGCTCGCGTGAGCTGAGCCGCAGGCTCCCGGGCAGGGCCTGTCGAGGGCTCGAGGCTTCCTCGGGGGCTCTCGCCGCTCGGAATTGAGGCTCCTGGACGCTGAGCTTCCCCCCGTGCCGGAGCTGAAGGCGTCCTCTGTGGAGGACATGAGGGATCGGCCTCCTCCCGTTCCTGAGCCTCGGGTTCCTCAGGAGTTCTTCCCTGTGATGCGGGCCCTGGTGCTGACAGACAGATTCATCTTGCTGATTTTCTTGCCTTGCTTCTGTTGCTGCAGCCACCCCCGACGGGCATTTGACCACCATCCCCGAGTCAGTATAGAAATAAAGTGCTGTCCACTTTCCTCGTTCAGCAGTGTTCCAGGCCAGCCGGATGGCTTTCACCTCTGTAAAGTGGCTCGACTCACCCCCTGGCTGGTGGGATGTGTGTTCCTGTGTGATGGCGGGTTGTGCTGAGGTAGGGGAAGGAGCTGCCGTCGTGTTGTCGCACTTAGGGTGGGCAGGATGCTGTTCCCCTCTTCATGGCCTTACCGCAGCGTTTCTGCCTGCTCCCGGGGCTGCTTCATGTCCCCTGCCTGCTACATGGCTCCGCAGCCCAGTACATGCAGGCAGGGTTGTTAGTGGGACTGCGGCTGCTTGAGCGGGTGCCCTGGTCAGGAGAGTAGCCCCGAGCTTGCTCAGAGTGGCCTGAACCCACTGGAGCAGGGGTTTTGGCTGGGGTGGTGCCTGGGGGGCAGAGCTGGAGAAGCGCAAGCGCAGTTGGGTCAGAGCAGTCGCCTTGACCTGTGCTTCCCCAGCCCTTGGGAGCTGAGTGGTTCTGCCCCACTTGGGCATCACAGGAGGCCTGGGCTCTGTAGGGGGATTGGTGACAATAGGACACATGGTGACCATAAATGGTTTATGCTCCCCAGGAGGCTTGGGCTGTACTGGGGGCTTGGTGACCCTAAGTGGCTTAGGTACCACCGGAGGCCTGGGCACCACTGGAGGCTTGATCTCTTTCCAGGGGCTTGGTAACTGTAGGACGCTTGATGATCGTGAGTGGCTTAGGCACCACTGGAGGCTTTGGCACCACAGTAGGCCTGCTGTCCATAAGTGGGTTGGAGAGCACTGGAGGCCTGGGCAGCGCAGGTAACCTGGTGTCTGTTAGTTGTTTGGAGATTGCTGGAGGCCTGAGCACTGCAGGACGCTTGGGCTCTATAAGTGGCTTTGTGACCATGGGATGCTTCTGCATAAGTGGTTTGGCCACCCGAGGAGGCCTGGGTACCACGGGTGGCTTGGGCATCACAGGTGATCTGGTGTTCATAAATGGTCTGGAGCCCACTGGAGGCTTGGGCATCACCGGGCGGACAAGAGGCAGCATGGTGGGGAGTTTGTCCTGGGGCTGTTGTTTTTGCAGCTGGGGCTTCATTAGCGAGTAGCCTTCCACCACCAGATTCAGTCCCAGGGAGGGAGGCACAGGCACAATTGGCTGCAGGAGACATTGAAACAACTGGGTTGGAAAAGAGCTTAAGATCATCAAGTCCAACTGTTCCCCAGCAGTGCCAAGGCCCCCACTAACTCATGCTATTAGGGGCCTCGTCTGCACAGATTCTGAACTCCTCCACGGACGGTGACCCCCTTCTTCCCTGGGCAGCCTTTTCCGATGCTTTACCACCCCTTTGCGGGAAGTAATTGTTCCTAATCCCCAGCCTAAACCTCCCCTGGTGTAGCTTGAGGATGGGTTTTTTTTCCTTGTTGTATTGCTTGTTCCTTGGGAGCAGAGAGCAGCCTAGCCCACAGCCCCTCCAGACCCACCTCTTTGTAGATGAGTTCAAAGGCTCCGGTGGAGCAGCCGGGGTTCTCCCTGCGGTCCAGGACCACGCGCAGTATGTCACGCTGGACGGCGGCGCAGAGCCGTCGGGTCACTGCTGAGCAGGGCGCCATGGTGGGACTGACGTTGATCTCTAGCAGCCAGGGCTGGCAATCCTCCCCGAACATGAAATCGGCCCCGTAGAGCTCGAAGCTGCCCTTGCGGTCCCTCACCAGCTCCCGGCCGCTGTGCAGGGCAGCCACCACCGCCTCCTTCATGCCTGGCACAATCACGTTCTCCCAGGCCTCCCTGCGCCCCACTTGCTGCAGGTGAAGCTGGAACTGGTGGCTGGACCATATCAAGTCACGGGGCAGATTGGGGTGACGGCCTCCAGCCTTCCTCCACTGCTTCTGGATGGACACATTGCAGAGGTGCCGGGAGCTGGTGTGGGGAGAGCAGAGATGGGTCAGCAGGGTGCTGGGGTGTGGGGTGTGCGGTGCCGGGGCGGGGGACACTCACGCGTGTAGGTGGTGCAGGGAGAAGGGCTGGGAGCAGAAGCGCACATAGCTGTCCCGGTAGAACCATAAGGTCAGCGGGTTCCAGTCTGTCACCAGGAGCCATTGCCGCAGGTCAATCTTGGTGCCAAAGATGAGCAGCGGCCGCTCCACGTACTTCTGTACTACCCATCGTCCGGGCTGCACTGAGGGCGCTGCGTGTTTCCCAGGCAGCTTCAGCATCTCCTCCAGCCGGGCCGAGCAGGTGATGCCTGTGAGCGGGGACACACGGTGCCGGTGAGGCCCCTCCTCACCAGGAAGCCTGTGCCCAAGCCCCATTTTCCCCTTGCCTTCACCTCTACCACGGGACATAGCTCCGGGCTTGATTATCCACAGATTGTGAATGCCCTCCATGTGGAGCTGGGGCAGCCGCCCCTGCAGCTTCTGCAGCAGGGCCCTGCACTGTTCCTGCTGCCAGACGCTGGGCTCCAGCCTCGCCTGCTCGCTGCAGGGTGGTGACACGGGGGGCTCAGCTCCAGCGCTGCCGTGCTGCGCGCCCCCCCAACCCATCCCACCCCACACGCACTTCACCACACGGTAGTACTCGTGCAGGAAGTGGTCCCAGTCGGCGTCTGTGACATGGAGCACTGGGGAGTCACTTTCAATGTCTCTGTGCTCCAGCCTGTCCAGCTGCATCCTGCAGACCTGCAGCGCTTTCTCCAGCAGCTCAGGGGGCGATGGGGATGCTGGACCTGCTGGGAGTGGCATGGACTGAGGGGCATGGCTGCTGGCTCCCCGTGGGATGCGTGGCTTTGGGTGCATCAGGGCCCCAAGCCACAGCCCCGAACAGAGGCCAGCCCACAGCCATGGGCCTGAGCCTGAGCTCCTCACCATCCCCACCAGGCCCATCTCCACACACTCACCTGCCCCCTTGCCAGGTGACTCTGTCACCCCTAGCACGATCCCAGGCTTCTCCGCAGCCAGTTTGAGCAGGCTGTGAGCTGCTGTCAGGTGGAAATCCTCTGCAAAGGATTTGAGTTGTCCTCACCCCGTCCTGCCCAGGACATGGAGGGGGGGGACATGAGATATGGCAGGGGGGCAGAAGGGCAACAGCCCCAGCTCACCGATGAAGGCTTGACGTTCATCCTCATCCCCAAGCCGGTAGCACCTTGGGAAGAAGGTGGTGGGATCCGCTTGGTAGAATGAGGGCAGGTTTTGGAGGTTAACACACAGCCCCTCCTGTGTAGATGGACAAGGGTGGCAGTCAGTGCTGGACCCACCGCCACCCCTGTTCATCCCCAGCACTGCATCCTCGGCGTCTCCACACTCTCACCTTGGTGGTGAAGGCTCTGGTGCCGGTGAAGTGGTTGACCATTTGATGGTCCTGTAGCTGCCAGTAGCGTACAGCACTGCACCGGCTTGTCCAGATGAAGGTCGGCATGTGGTCTCGCACCATGGCGGACTACGGGAGGGACAGAGGGGACTGAAGTGAGCTGTGGAGTCCGCATACCACCCTCACCGCCCAGCCCGGGCTGTGCCCTGTGGTGTCCAGCCCTGGCCCTCTCCACTAACCATGATGTCGTGGATGCCATCAGGGTCCTCAGCATACCACTGGACCTCCTCCTGCTCTTCCTCCTCCTCCAAGATCTTGACCCAGCACTGAGTCCAGCAGGATGCCGACCCTGGCTCTGGATGGAGCGCTGCCTCCCACTGCTCCTCACCCCCACCATCCTCCACCTTCTCCTCCACCACCTTTTTGGTGTCCTGCTGCGCTGAGCGGCTGCCCACCTTGATGGTGGTGGAGAACTTCTTCTCCACCCAGCCTCGTGCCCGCAGCAGCTTGCGCATCACAGGATAGGGGCCCTGCACTGAGAAGATCTTCTTCTCCTGGGGAGGGACATGAGCGCTCAGCCATAAACGCAACAGACGCACGTTCGTGGCGTGTTGTGGGGGGTGTGTGTGTAATCGCGTCCCACCTTGATAGCCTCGTTCACATGCTCTCTGGCCCTCTTCAGCAGCTCCATGTTGACTGAGGGCCGCTGCTTGGTGCTGGCAGGAGCTGCTAAGGACAAGCCAGGCTGAGCTGCTGGCCCCGTGTCCCCAGTCCCGTGGCAGGGACAGCAGGACAAGGGGTGAAGGCACCCACCTCTCTGCTGCTGCATGCCTGAGCCGGGGCTACCCCGCGCAGCGTGCACCTCGTCAGAGAAGTTTGTGCCGGAATTCCGGCTACTCTGCACCCCGAGGGGTGCTTCACAGGGCCCAAAGGCCTCACTTGAACTGTTGATGAGATTCTCAGTAACACCAGGAACGTCTCCTAGTCTGGCAGTCGCCCCCCCCAGCCAGGCTGAGGGAGTCTGTATGCCAAAGAGAGATTGACTCCTTCCAGCAAAAGCCTGGGGGCGAAGGGAGCTGCGTGTGAGTTTTCATCCCCCAGGCACAAGCGCATCCCGTCGTGGGGACCCAGGTGAGGCCCAGCGCATGAACTCCCCAGCCCCTGCACCAGCCCCGGCCTCCGCACTGGCTTCACTGCCCCGAAGGGGGACAAGCAGCAGCCCCCCCGTGTTAGGTGTCACCCCCACCCTCCCAGTCCCGTTTCTCGAACCCTTTCACATGGAGGCTCATCCCAACCCTCAACCCCTTTCGTGCCCCACATCCCGAGGCTCCCTGCAAGCCCTTCGGTGCCCCCCAGCCCCGTTCAACCCCGTTTATCCCCGTTTTTCAGGCCACCCCTCCCGCTCCTCCCACCACAGGTCCTGCACCCACCGCCGGGACCGCCCTCTCTGTTGGCGGTTGCCGCAGCGCGGCACGAGGAGCCGGGCGAGGCGTCCAACGGCCCGGCGCGCTCCGCGTCCCCGCCCACGGGCCCCGGGCGCTCCGTGGGCCCCGGGGCGCTGCAAGGCGAGAGAAGAGAGGCGGCTGTGGGCCCGGTGTGCCCCGGCGCCCTGGGGCTGCGTCCCCAGTGGCTGCTGCCGCCCCCCTCAGCGTGCTCTCGGCGTCTCAAACCCAGCCCTTCCCCTGCACGGTTGGCACAAGCACCCGGGGGCGTCCTCCCGCCCTGTGCCAAGGGGGTCTTGGGCACGATGGTGGGACTGGGGGCTCTGGGCACAAAGGGCACGCTGCCTTGAGGCCCACAGCCCGCTCCCAAGATCCCAGCATGAGGGATCCGCCTTCTCCCATTCCAGAGCCTCAGGCTCTCGAGGAATTCCTCCTCCACCATGTTCATCTTGCTGATTTTCTTGTGGATCTCCGTGAAGTGGATGACAAAGTCCACCAGCTTGTGCTTGTTACACATGAACACAGCACAGCATCCACTCCTTATTCGATACCCTTCACATCATGATCAGATTCCGCATTTTTCAATATATAAGAGAGTTCATCGGCTGTTTTCCCCCCACATTAAATTAAATCCCCCTGACATACACAGTGGACTTCTCCATCTTCCCGCATTACCCACCAAGTTTATCTGGGTCCCTGAGCAAAAGCAATCCCACAAGTGGGTTTGCCTTTACCTGAAGCAGGAATAACCCAGACTGTCTTCCCCAGCAAGTTCTTTATGTGCACCACAGGAACTTTATCCCCCTCTACAGTACAAGAAAGTTCTGATTGGGCTGGGCCAGCCCTGTTGGCACATCTGGTGCTGACCAACCCGGTGGCTTTTGGTAAACGTGTATTCCGATGTTTGAAAGTCCCACCACCCATTGCTCTCAGCGTAGTTTTTAACAGCCCATTGTACCATTTGACTTAACCAGAGGCTGGTGCATGTAGGGGTTGTGATATACTCACTCAATGCCATGCTCTTTGGCCCAAGTGTCTGTCAGGTAGTTCCGGAAGTGAGTCCTATTGTCTGAGTCGGCTCATTCTTGAGTGCCGTGACACCACAAAAGCTGTTTCTGAAGGCCCAGGGTAGTGTTCCGGGCAGTGGCGTGGGGCACAGCATAGGTTTCCAGCCATCCGGCGGTTGCTTCCACCATGGTAAGCACATGGCGCTTGCGTTGGCAGGTCCGTGGGTGTGTGATACAGTCATCCTGCCAGGCCTTCTCGTATGTGAACTTCATTTATTCTTTTCCATACCAAAGAGGCTTTAAGCACTTGGCTTGCTGTAGCACGTTTCACACTCATGGGGCGGTAGTGTTCATTGTTAAATACGCCCCTTGATCACAAGCTCATCTATATGTTGCATCGCTGGAGGCCTCAGCACCGCAGTAGGCTTGAGCACCATGGGAGGCTTGGTGTCTGTAAGTCGGCTGGAGACGACTTGAGGCCTGGGCACTCCAAGTAACCTGGTGTCCATAAGTGGTTTGGAGACCACTGGAGGCCTGGGCACGGCAGGCTTGGGCTCTCTAGGTGGCATGGTGACTCTCGGAAGCCTGGTGACCATAAGTGGCTTAAGCACCACTGGAGGCCTCGACACCACAGTAGGCTTGGTGACCATAAGTGCTTTGGCCACCACTGGAGGTTTGGGCACCGCAGTAGTCTTGAGCACGATGGGAGGCTTGGTGTCCGTAAGTGGGTTGGAGACCACTTGAGGCCTGGGCACCGCAGGTGCCTTGGTGTCTGTAAGTGCTTTAGAGACCACTGGAGTCCTGGGCACCGCAGGACGCTTGGTCTCTATTGGGTGCGTGGTGACTCTAGGACACTTGGCAACCATAAGTGGTTTACCTATCACTGGAGGCCTCGGCACCACAGTAGGCTTGGTGTCCCTAAGTGATTTGGAGACCACTGGAGGCCTGGGCAATGCAGGAGACCTGGGCAATGCAGGAGGCCTGGGCTCCATAGGGGCCATGGTGACTCTAGGACACTTGGTAGCCATAAGCTGTTTAGGCACAACTGGAGGCCTCAGCACCACAGTAGGCTAGGTGTCCATAAGTGTTTTGGCCACCACTGGAGGCCTGGGCACCGCAGCAGTCTTGAGCACGATGGGAGGCTTGGTGTCTATAAGTGGGCTGGGGACCACTGGAGGCCTTGGCACTGCAGGAGGCTTGGGCTCTATAGGTTGCATGGTGACTCTAGGATACTTGTAACCATAAGTGGTTTAGGCACAACTGGAGGCCTCAGCACCACAGTAGGATCGGTGTCCGTAAGTGTTCTGGCCACCACCGGAGGCCTGGGCACTGCACTAGTCCTGAGCACAATGGGCGGCTTGGTGTCTATACGTGGGCTGGAGACCACTGGAGACCTGGGCACCGCAGTACCTTGGTGTCTGTAAGTGGTTTAGAGACTAGTGGAGGCCTGGTCACCGCAGGACGCTTGGTCTCTGTAGGTTCCGTGGTGACTCTGGGACACTTGGTGACCATAAGTGGTTTACATATCACTGGAGGCCTCGGCACCACAGTAGCCTTCCTGTTCGTAAGTGATCTGGAGACCACTGGAGGCCTGGGCACTGCAGGACGATTGGGCTCTATAGGGTGCGTGGTGACTGTAGGACACTTGTTGGCCATATGTGGTTTACGTATAACTGGAGGCCTGGGCACCACGGTAGGCTTCTTGTCCTTGAGTGATTTGGGGACCAATGGAGGTCTGGGCACTGCAGGAGGCTCGGGCTCTATAGGGAGCATGGTGACTCTAGGACTCTGGGTAACCATAAGTGGTTTACGCACCACTGGAGGCCTTGGCACCACATTAGCTTTGGTGTCCATAGGTGGTTTGGCCACCACTGAAATCCTGGGCACCGCAGCAGTCTTGAGCACGATGGGAGGATTGGTGTCTGTAAGTGGGCTGGAGACCACTTGAGGCCTGGGCACCACAGGTACCTTGGTGTCTGTACGTTGTTGAGAGACCACTGGAGGCCTGAGCACTGCAGGAGGCCTGAACTCAATAGGGGGCAAGGTGACTCCGGGACACTTGGTAATCATAAATGGTTTAGGCACAACTGGAGGCCTCAACACCACAGTAGGCTTGGCGTCTATAAGTGTTTTGGCCACCACCGGAGGCCTGGGCACCTCAGTAGTCCCTTTCACGATGGGAGGCTTGGTGTCTGTAAGTGGGTTGGAGACCACTTCAGGCCTGGGCACTGCAGGTAACTTGGTGTCCGTAGAATGGTTTGGAGACCACTGGAGGCCTGCGCACTGCGGGAGGGTTGCGCTCTATGGGTTGCTTGGTGACTCTTGGAATCTTGGTGACCATAAGTGATTTGTCCACAGGTAACTTGGACACAGGTGATTTGTTGTTCATAAGTGACTTGTGCACAGGTGACTTGGGCACCACAGGTGATTTGTTGTTCGTAAGTGGTTTGGCCACCAAAAGTGACTTGGGCACCTGCTGCTGAACAAGAGGCAGGATGGTAGGGTGTTTGTCCTGGGGTTGTTGTTCTTGCAGCTGGGGCTTTTGCTGTCATCCATTAGTCAGTATAAAGTACTGTCCACTTTCCTCGTTCAGCAGTGTTCCAGGCCAGCCGGATGGCTTTCACCTCTGCAAAGTGGCTCGACTCACCCCCTTGGCTGGTGGGATGTTTGTTCCTGTGTGATGGTGGGTTCTGGCTGAGGTAGGGGGAAGGGGTTGCCGTCGTGTTGTCGCACTTAGGGTGGGCAGGATGCTGTTCCCTTCTTCATGGCCTTATCGTCGCAGCTTTTCTGCCTGCTCCTGGGTGCTGCTTCATGTCCCCTGCCTGCTACATGGCTCCGCTGCCCAGTACATGCAGGCAGGGTTGTTAGTGGGACTGCGGCTGCTTGAGCGGGTGCCCTGGTCAGGAGAGTAGCCCCAGTCTTTGTTAGAGCGGCCTAAACCCACTGGAGCAGGGGTTTTGGCTGGGGTGGTGCCTGGGGGGCAGAGCTGGAGAAGTGCAAGCACAGTTGCATCAGAGGAGCTGCCTTGACCTGTGCTTCCCCAGCCTGTGGGAGCTGAGTGGTTCTGCCCCACTTGGACATCACAGGAGGCCTGGGCTCTGTAGGGGGATTGGTGACAATAGGACACATGGTGACCATAAATGGTTTATGCTCCCCAGGAGGCTTGGGCTATACTGGGGGCTTGGTGACCCTAAGTGGCTTAGGTACCATGGGAGGCCTGGGCACCACTGGAGGCTTGGGCACTTACCAAGGACTTGGTGAATGTAGGACAGTTGGTGATTGTGAGTGGCTTAGGCACCACTGGAGGCTTTGGCATCACAGTAGGCCTGCTGTCCATAAGTGGGTTGGGAAGCACTGGAGGCCTGGGCAGCGCAGGTAGCTTGGTGTCCTTAAGTGGTTTGCAGATTGTTGGAGGCCTGGGCACTGAAGGACGCTGGGGTTCCATAAGGGGCTTTGTGACCATGGGATGCTTGTCCATAAGTGGTTTGGCCACCCGAGCAGGCCTTGCTATAACGGGTGGCTTGGGCATCACAGGTGATCTGGTGTTCATAAATGGTCTGGAGCCCACTGGAGGCTTGGGCACCACCAGGGGGACAAGAGGCAGGATGGTGGGGAGTTTTTCCTGGGGTTGTTTTTGCAGTTGGGGCTTCATTAGCGAGTAGCCTTCCACCACCAGATTCAGTCCCAGGGAGGGAGGCACAGGCACGATTGGCTGCAGGAGACATTGAAACAACTGGGTTGGAAAAGAGCTTAAGATCATCAAGTCCAACTGTTCCCCAGCACTGCCAAGGCCACCGCAAACTCATGCTATTAGGGGCCTCGTCTGCACAGATTCTGAACTCCTGTGTATCCCATGGAACCTTACTAAGCAGGCTCCTGAAGAGACTCTCTTGCAGTCCAGGGCAGTGAGCTTGCTGCACGCTCTTCTCACTGTCCTGAGGATCTCGAACTCGACCATCTCACGATCGCTGCAACCAAGGCTGCCCTGGAGCATCACATTTCCAACCAGCCCTTCCCTGTGGGTGAGTACGAGGTCAAGCATGGCACCTCTCCCTGTTGGCTCCTCTACTGCTTGCAGGATGAGGTTGCCTTCCACACAACCGAGGAACCTCCTGTACCGCTTGTGCCGGGCTGTACCGTCCCTCCAACAGATATCAGGGTGGTTGATGTCCACCATGAGGACAAGGGCCTGAGAGCACGAGGCTGTGCCTATTTCCCTACAGAGCACTTTATCCACAGTCCTCGTGATCGGGCGGTCTGTACCCGATCCCCACAGTAATGTCTCCCGTCGCTGTTCTCCCTTTAACCCTGACCCACAAACTCTTTGTTGACTGATCAGCTGTCCCCAGACAGAGTTCCACACTCTCAAAATCGAGTCTCATGATCTGAATACCCAAACCCCTGACTGTGGCACCACCCTTCTAACCATTTAGTAACCTGGCAAATCCCCTTAGCCTTTTCAGGGTCCTCCCCTTTATCCTGGGGAATTGATGAAAAGATTTCCTGAGCTCCAGAGCCCCTGACCACCTCTCCCAGGGCTCTGTAGTCTTTCTTAACGTTCTCTGGGCTACTGCTGTCTGTATCACTAGCACCCACATGGATCACTAGAAGTGGGTAATAGTCAGTCAGTGGGGCTTACTAGAGCAGGCAGCCTCTCTGCAACACGTCTGATCCGCGCCCCGGTAGGCAACACACCTCCCTTGAGACTGGGTCAGGCTGACACATGGGTGCCTCTGTGCCCTTCAGAGGCCCCCACTACTACTACCGTCCGCTTTTTCCTGGCAGCACCAGCAGCCATCTTCTTGTTCATGGTGCAGGTGTGTTTCGTCATTAGCCCCCTGCAGGACTGCAGAGCGGGTCTGGGTGGGTACATCAGATTTGGGAGGAAGCCCCTTGCTTTTAACTCTCCTCCTCCTCCTCCTCCTCCTTTTTGCGCTGCTTTCTTCTGTTGCTGTTTCCCAGCTTCCCGGGTTAACGGCCTCCTTCTTTCCTCCATGAGCCGCAGTGGACGCTTGAGGCCCCTGCGCAGTCTGGGCCTGGAGCAAGCAGCCCCGCTTCCTGCCGCCTTCCCCGGCATCTTTCAGCCTCTCGACCGGCCCCCGCCGCTCAGCCCCTGCAGCACGGAGCGCCGCGTGCAGCCCCGCCCGCAGGGCACCCGGCCCTCTCCGCGCCGGGCTCTGCGCTGCAGCCTCCCTCCGCTCGGCTCGGCTCTCTCTGGTGCCTGCGCTGCCCCCGCCGCGGCAGCCAGAGCAGCGCTCCCGGGCCGGGCCCGGCTCACGCGGCGACTGCTCCCCGCTGCCCTCGCCTCGCCGCGCCCTGCGTGCCGCCGTGTTGGCCGCGCTCGCTGGGGCGGGCTGTGAAGCCGGGCCGGCGCTGCCGCCGCTGAGCCCTGCTCGCGTGAGCTGAGCCGCAGGCTCCCGGGCAGGGCCTGTCGAGGGCTCGAGGCTTCCTCGGGGGCTCTCGCCGCTCGGAATTGAGGCTCCTGGACGCTGAGCTTCCCCCCGTGCCGGAGCTGAAGGCGTCCTCTGTGGAGGACATGAGGGATCGGCCTCCTCCCGTTCCTGAGCCTCGGGTTCCTCAGGAGTTCTTCCCTGTGATGCGGGCCCTGGTGCTGACAGACAGATTCATCTTGCTGATTTTCTTGCCTTGCTTCTGTTGCTGCAGCCACCCCCGACGGGCATTTGACCACCATCCCCGAGTCAGTATAGAAATAAAGTGCTGTCCACTTTCCTCGTTCAGCAGTGTTCCAGGCCAGCCGGATGGCTTTCACCTCTGTAAAGTGGCTCGACTCACCCCCTGGCTGGTGGGATGTGTGTTCCTGTGTGATGGCGGGTTGTGGATGAGGTAGGGGAAGGAGCTGCCGTCGTGTTGTCGCACTTAGGGTGGGCAGGATGCTGTTCCCCTCTTCATGGCCTTACCGCAGCGTTTCTGCCTGCTCCCGGGGCTGCTTCATGTCCCCTGCCTGCTACATGGCTCCGCAGCCCAGTACATGCAGGCAGGGTTGTTAGTGGGACTGCGGCTGCTTGAGCGGGTGCCCTGGTCAGGAGAGTAGCCCCGAGCTTGCTCAGAGTGGCCTGAACCCACTGGAGCAGGGGTTTTGGCTGTGGTGGTGCCTGGGGGGCAGAGCTGGAGAAGCGCAAGCGCAGTTGGGTCAGAGCAGTCGCCTTGACCTGTGCTTCCCCAGCCCTTGGGAGCTGAGTGGTTCTGCCCCACTTGGGCATCACAGGAGGCCTGGGCTCTGTAGGGGGATTGGTGACAATAGGACACATGGTGACCATAAATGGTTTATGCTCCCCAGGAGGCTTGGGCTGTACTGGGGGCTTGGTGACCCTAAGTGGCTTAGGTACCACCGGAGGCCTGGGCACCACTGGAGGCTTGATCTCTTTCCAGGGGCTTGGTAACTGTAGGACGCTTGATGATCGTGAGTGGCTTAGGCACCACTGGAGGCTTTGGCACCACAGTAGGCCTGCTGTCCATAAGTGGGTTGGAGAGCACTGGAGGCCTGGGCAGCGCAGGTAACCTGGTGTCTGTTAGTTGTTTGGAGATTGCTGGAGGCCTGAGCACTGCAGGACGCTTGGGCTCTATAAGTGGCTTTGTGACCATGGGATGCTTCTGCATAAGTGGTTTGGCCACCCGAGGAGGCCTGGGTACCACGGGTGGCTTGGGCATCACAGGTGATCTGGTGTTCATAAATGGTCTGGAGCCCACTGGAGGCTTGGGCATCACCGGGCGGACAAGAGGCAGCATGGTGGGGAGTTTGTCCTGGGGCTGTTGTTTTTGCAGCTGGGGCTTCATTAGCGAGTAGCCTTCCACCACCAGATTCAGTCCCAGGGAGGGAGGCACGGGCACGATTGGCTGCAGGAGACATTGAAACAACTGGGTTGGAAAAGAGCTTAAGATCATCAAGTCCAACTGTTCCCCAGCAGTGCCAAGGCCCCCACTAACTCATGCTATTAGGGGCCTCGTCTGCACAGATTCTGAACTCCTCCACGGACGGTGACCCCCTTCTTCCCTGGGCAGCCTTTTCCGATGCTTTACTACCCCTTTGCGGGAAGTAATTGTTCCTAATCCCCAGCCTAAACCTCCCCTGGTGTAGCTTGAGGATGGCTTTTTTTTCCTTGTTGTATTGCTTGTTCCTTGGGAGCAGAGAGCAGCCTAGCCCACAGCCCCTCCAGACCCACCTCTTTGTAGATGAGTTCAAAGGCTCCGGTGGAGCAGCCGGGGTTCTCCCTGCGGTCCAGGACCACGCGCAGTATGTCACGCTGGACGGCGGCGCAGAGCCGTCGGGTCACTGCTGAGCAGGGGGCCATGGTGGGACTGACGTTGATCTCTAGCAGCCAGGGCTGGCAATCCTCCCCGAACATGAAATCGGCCCCGTAGAGCTCGAAGCTGCCCTTGCGGTCCCTCACCAGCTCCCGGCCGCTGTGCAGGGCAGCCACCACCGCCTCCTTCATGCCTGGCACAATCACGTTCTCCCAGGCCTCCCTGCGCCCCACTTGCTGCAGGTGAAGCTGGAACTGGTGGCTGGACCATATCAAGTCACGGGGCAGATTGGGGTGACGGCCTCCAGCCTTCCTCCACTGCTTCTGGATGGACACATTGCAGAGGTGCCGGGAGCTGGTGTGGGGAGAGCAGAGATGGGTCAGCAGGGTGCTGGGGTGTGGGGTGTGCGGTGCCGGGGCGGGGGACACTCACGCGTGTAGGTGGTGGAGGGAGAAGGGCTGGGAGCAGAAGCGCACATAGCTGTCCCGGTAGAACCATAAGGTCAGCGGGTTCCAGTCTGTCACCAGGAGCCATTGCCGCAGGTCAATCTTGGTGCCAAAGATGAGCAGCGGCCGCTCCACGTATTTCTGTACTACCCATCGTCCGGGCTGCACTGAGGGCGCTGCGTGTTTCCCAGGCAGCTTCAGCATCTCCTCCAGCCGGGCCGAGCAGGTGATGCCTGTGAGCGGGGACACACGGTGCCGGTGAGGCCCCTCCTCACCAGGAAGCCTGTGCCCAAGCCCCATTTTCCCCTTGCCTTCACCTCTACCACGGGACATAGCTCCGGGCTTGATTATCCACAGATTGTGAATGCCCTCCATGTGGAGCTGGGGCAGCCGCCCCTGCAGCTTCTGCAGCAGGGCCCTGCACTGTTCCTGCTGCCGGACGCTGGGCTCCAGCCTCGCCTGCTCGCTGCAGGGTGGTGACACGGGGGGCTCAGCACCCGCGCTGCCGTGCTGCGCGCCCCCCCAACCCATCCCGCCCCACACGCACTTCACCACACGGTAGTACTCGTGCAGGAAGTGGTCCCAGTCGGCGTCTGTGACATGGAGCACTGGGGAGTCACTTTCAATGTCTCTGTGCTCCAGCCTGTCCAGCTGCATCCTGCAGACCTGCAGCGCTTTCTCCAGCAGCTCAGGGGGTGATGGGGATGCTGGACCTGCTGGGAGTGGCATGGACTGAGGGGTATGGTGGCCGGCTCCCCGTGGGATGCGTGGCTTTGGGTGCATCAGGGCCCCAAGCCACAGCCCCGAACAGAGGCCAGCCCACAGCCATGGGCCTGAGCCTGAGCTCCTCACTATCCCCACCAGGCCCATCTCCACACACTCACTTGCCCCCTTGCCAGGTGCCTCCGTCACCCCTGGCACAATCCCAGGCTTCTCCACAGCCAGTTTGAGCAGGCTGTGAGCTGCTGTCAGGTGGAAATCCTCTGCAAAGGATTTGAGTTGTCCTCACCCCGTCCTGCCCAGGACATGGGGGGGACATGAGATATGGCAGGGGGGCAGAAGGGCAACAGCCCCAGCTCACCGATGAAGGATTGACGTTCATC